>NW_027266269.1:1631413-2180877 GCF_022045235.1 Haliotis cracherodii | reverse complement strand
GAATAGAACACTGAGACACACGAGCACATAATCCAAGCCAAGTATCATATGACACTGTATGAAATGTATACACTCTCATAACAAATTTATGGACACTAGGTGATGTATATACACATTCACTACACACACCTGCGCTTGGACTATGCTATATATCATATGACAGCAGATACCCAGCAAACAATTCTACGTTGTGACAACGTTGTGACAACGTTGACTTTTCGTTGCTACAACGTTGTGATGTAACGTTGTCACAACGTCAATCTGTAGACTCCCAGATTGGTTGCTACAACGTTGTGCGTAAAACAAAATACAACCAAATCAAGACGTTTTCACAACATCCATTTTTTACGTTGCTACAACGTTTATCCAAAACGTCGCGACAACGTAGGTATCGCATACATATGGAGACATTACAGCCATTGCAGCACGTTGTTGCAATGTCCATGTATATTAACGCCTGTCTTATTCCTCAATACCTCCAGGGCAGCCTGAAAAGTTTGTACCAATCTAGTTAAGACATCAGGTACCAAGCAATAAATTCTGCAAACTGAATTCAACTTTAACCTTATCCGTGAAACAGCAAGTCAATGAAATGCACTCTCGTTTGGCAGAGTTTGAAATACGGCCAAGATAAAAATCTAAATGTTTTAAATTACATGTACAATTTGGTTATATAATATTTATTTTCCCAAACAGTTTTCAAGGCTATGTGCAAATTGTTCACAAATGTTAAAACACAATTAAAAGATATTTGATTTTCCCACGAACTTGCAAATTAAAAACCATCAAACAATAAGCCCTGCACAAATTGAAACATTTAAATTTTCTTGGCCTTACCCCATACATTCAGCATTGAGAGCAACACTGTGACACACAGAATAGTCTATGCATCTGATGTCCTAAGATCCATTTCCCAGCAACGAAATAACAATAGAATTCTGGTTGAGGTGACCTTTATTTATTTATTAAATAACAAGTCAGAACTTGGGCTGAGTGGCTGAGGAGCCTTTTCAATCCTCAAATGAAAAGTCACAGGGATGATCTTCAACTGTATCCATAGTCTCTCCTTAAGCCTTGGTAACTGAATAAAAAATGACACAAATGTTATAAAATGGCAAGGCAAGGGACATATTTCTGACATAACAAAATAATGGTTGCATTCCTTAAAATAATATTTTGATGTCTGATGTCAGTCTTTAAACAGTTAAAAACTGCTGAAAGTGCGAAGAAGGCGCTGACAGTAATACCATGATGCTCTTGGATCATACATAGGCAGAAAAGCTTTAAGCACTGAATCATTGGTGTAACTTTATACCCCCGCCCTTTTAGATTGTGGGAATAATTAAATAAGAATCATCTAAATTTTAATTCTTGAAGATGTTTGTATATATTATTGCATCATACATACCTTTCTGTCAGTGATGTACTTTAAACAAATATGCTCCCACAATACTGTTTTCTCCACCTGAAAGAAAAACAGAAACCACAAAGTATCACATTTTTAAATAAACCAGTACTGTATAGATAAATCACATTTACTTAGAGTATGATGTTACAGGATATTTATATAGAATCTATGTTCTAATATTTACAAAGATAGAAACATGGGAAAATTAACAAAATGCAATAGCTTCTACAATACCAGACGAAGTTGAAACAGCTCTGTAAATATTTATTGAAATTTATTTGTTACTACGTTTATTAACATAATACAGTTCAATATCGTTAAATATAATTCTGTAGACCTAGTATGGTAGCCTACTTGGCAACATATGGAGATCGAAAACCGAACGAATATGGTTGCTATCAATTCCATTGTATTTTTCATTGGTGCACATTGGCTACACCTATCTCACCTTAATAATCAATAAACGATGACCAACTCACTGACAATATATGGTGATATTTAATTTTTGACTGTCGACTAGCTTTTCATCACCAATATGACAATACCGCAAACACCCCGTTATAGCGCGCGACGAGAGACTCGTTTTACTTTTGCTCGTTTTCATTAGAAGGAAGTCGGACATAGATCTAGTTGTCGGAAAATGATGGATTGATTCCTTCTTGGAAATAATAAAAATACACCATGATAAGCGCCTTGCTAAACTAAACTTTATAGACAGCACCAACAACCTGATGGTCCACATTTAGGCTACTTCAGTCAGTGCTAATTAGGCCTTTTCGGAAACAAGAAGTATGTTTCTGTCTCTTCCCGAAAATACAATTTTTCATAACATCATTGAGCGCATTAAGACTAAGGCTATAACTTGAAGCACGCAGACAGTCGATCTGAAAATACTTCCATTGTTTTGATCCCCTCTCTTCGCTGTATAAGAGAAATCTACTTAACCTTTCCCATGGCCTGAATGAGCCACATTGTTTCACAAAAATCAAAGTCAGAAGATTAGTACATGTAAACTTTACATAGTAATGATTTCAGAAATAACACGGAAGAAATAGCGATAACTGTCAGTGGTTATTAGGCGATGCATAAGTTAGGCCTATTTAATGATCGACACGTTTACGATCGAAACCCGAACATAATATGGCGGCCACAAAACGCCGCCAGACTGAATTCTGGTCAAACATATACTGCTTGCCCTTTGTAATTACCCTTGGTATCCATAAAATAATAATATGGAAAAAAAATCTTGGGCCTCCTTCACCTCTATATATACTTCATGTTCTGTGTATCAAATACAGACGCTCAGTGAAAGTGACCGGCCAACTGCATTCTAAACCCCGCCACTTCTGAATAATACGATACATTTAAATCATTTGGCTATCTGCATGTACAGAAACATATCAACAAGCGGAGACTGCTTTTGAAAAATTAACTTACCTCATCCGAATTAACAGATCATCTGTCCAGTTCCAGTTGCTGCACAATCACTGAGTTATGATATGTCCGGAGTGAGCTTGAACTAAGATGGCTGGTGACAACAAATCTTTCGCGACAATGTGACGTCATTCTGACGTCACTTCACGAGGCAACAGGCTAAACTTTTCAGCAGTCCCTCTCACGCCGCAAAAAATGCGCGCTAATTGTTTTTAACTGTAATATTGCTTGTGACAACATTTAGTAGACAGATAACTTCGTTAATAGATAAATATGTTTAAAAAAAATAAAACTAAGATATGGTAGATCTATAAGTGGTTTCCTTAACATCATTTACAAAAAGTGTTGTAATGTCCTAAGCACAACGTTATCAGAACATTAATTTGCAACGTTATTGTTACGTTGTGGAATAACGTTTCAATGTAACGTAATACTAACGTTGTCATAGAGATACGAAATTACCTTCTTGAAATTTTAGTATTAAGAGATGAAAATCCAAATGCCGAATATACAGACAGGTAATGCATTACTGCCTTGGTATTCTGACAAATTCATGTTGATTTTGATAAAGAAGTTCTATTCCTTTATGACTACCGAGAAGCAAACTCTATAACGTTTCACCGACGTTTCAGAAACGTAGTTATAAAACGTTGTGTGATGTCCGATGCACAACGTTTTCACAACGTAAATGTGCAACGTTGTTATAACGTTGTGAAATAACGTTGCACGTTAACCCTCTGGATGCCGAGTTTTTTTTCTGACGCACATTTTCCTAAGATCGGAAAAGTGAAGGTTGTGCGAGAATTGCGCTCACGCGGCACTGGATCTACCTCTAGCTATAAAATTACGCAGAAGTGGAGAATATTAAATTTCTTATTTGATGGTGTAAATCTAACCGTAAATATCAAACCGGTTTTTAAAAAAGACACTCCTAAGTGTTGTCCGAAAATTTATTCTGCGTTGAAAAACAGTAAATTTCTCCGCTTTTTATCGTACACCGATAAAAGTACTGTGCGACATTTTTTTTTATTAAGAAGCTTTACGGAAACTGTGAGCGAACAAAATACTGCCTAATATCTGAACGACATAACTACATATCAAATGGAGTTATATGCGTATGTATAACGACATACATTCAATTCCAAAAATAGCATGCCGTAAATGACGAAAACTGATTTTTCTCTATGACGTCAAAAGGTGAGAGAGAGGTTACACACGTACAAAGAAAAGGGGGCATAACTCCGCTATGCTTAGCTCTACTTTGTTGTAACTCAGGTCACTTGGTGAGAATTAGCTGTGGGTAAGGACAATATATTTTCGTGGTGTTTTGTTCAGGAGGAACCAAACTAGAGAAATGGATGGCCTTATCTAAGCTATAACTTAGTCCTTAGATTCCAACATTCTCCTGATTGTGTAAGTGTAATTTGACTAATGTTGCATCATTATTAATGGAGCACAAGCCTTATCATCAAATGTAATGAAATACCCTAAAAATAACACGATTCCTTTTGACGTCATGGCTGGTTTTATGTCTGTGATAACGTCGGAAAAAGACGACACTGGTATTTTGATTAATATATATCTCCGCTTATTTTCGTTCATGGTATGGAACATCTCGATGTGTGGAACAGAATTTGACGCTTTTTCGACACAACATAAAATGACTGCTCTCACCAAGTAAATAATGTCTTGAATATGTAAACAATTAGATAGTTTATCGTGTATCTTAATTGGACAAGACACGCACCTGTTTGGCATCAGCTTACGTAATGAAATTCCCAAAAGAATATTTCAAAACAACCATAATTTTATTCAATATTGGACATATATTTGTTCATGATTATATTATTTTTTCTTACACAATACAAGATGCAAAGAAAGCTTTATTGGTATAGAATTATCAGGATAATCGTATACGTTTGAACCAACGGGGTACCTGGCATGGGTTTTATCTTTATACATTTTACAATTCCTGGAGAAATAAAGTAAACTGTTTACTATCCTGTGATCACAATATTGAAAACAAATTGTAACCATTGATTATATAATGCAAAACGAGAGGAATAATTCGTAAATTGTTTGTGACTAACGCGCACCTGGCGAATCGTTAGATATCACTGTTTTCTGTATCCAACGACATAAAAGACAAATCCAAGACCAACACATTTATGGAATGTGTGCATATATTTTACCGAAAAGTATTATCCATTTTGTTAAAATAATATATTCAGTGTTAGTTATAAAATAAAATGAAACGGCTATTCATGGACATTTGTTATATGAACTTATAATATTGACTTGTTACACATCCCAAGAAATACGTACATGCTACAGTTACATTTACACTTCATCTTGTAACACTTGTCCAAAGGAAAGAAATATCGTAGTCGACACTATAAACCTATCACATTAATTGTTATGTAAACAATGTTCAAACAAACAGGAGATTATCAAAGGTTCGTTCATACATGTTGTGGCCTATATGTACGTATGATTTCATTTTGAACATTATCAAATATCCAAAGTGAAATTAATTGTTTGAAATTTTTTATAAAAGACATGCAAAATATACATCATAACTGAGACTGTAAACAGCATGATACAGTGATCGTGTGCACTCTCATTCAAGGACCTTCACCTCAAAGAAATTACCAAATATGTACAACAATGTTGACGTATGACATCACTACCTGTGACCCACTTTTACAAAATGGCGGGTACACTTTCAACAGTACGCGGGATTTTACGAGGGGACTTTCGTTGATTCAGGGATCGTATAAACATAAATGTGACATGTAAGTAATCAGAAACGTTCTGACAATCTATGTACTGTTATTTGTTGTCATAATTTTCATTGAAACAAACGGAAATAGTCAGAAATTCCGATAAATACCGTTGTCGTTGTGCGTGATTTTGCGTCAGTCATGGCGTCAACCAGAACGGTAACTTTGACAACTTCTGTTGAAAATATCAAATCATTGCAATGTATCTATTTGAAATTCCCTAATTCTTCCTACGATTCTCTTGCCATGCATATTCTGAAAATGTTGAGCCAATATCTTGAACGAATAGACGAATCGATAGCTCAAAATAGAAGAATATGCTACACTGTGTAAAATCTGAATTTTGCTTTGTTTACATTTCAACCATGTGCAGTTTTTCGAGCACAGCGTTCGTTTTCACACCTAAATTATTTTGCTTATTTCATCTAGCCACTTTGTATTGGTGACAAAGACCACTGGTCATTTGATTCTAAACTGTATGAGCAATTCAAGGATGTAGGTATCGCAGATAAGTTTGAAATATACTTGATGTTACAGGCGTCTCATAACCGGTGCACCTGAAACGTGATTTTGTAAACACCATCCAATATGGCGGAAAGTTCACTTTGGCGTTCGTGTTTTCGTTTTTTCTAAAACATTCTTAACAATTCTAGGGTTATCGGAGACGTTTTGGAATGATCATTGGTGATTTCATAAAGGACAGATACCCGTGATCACTAATATGCTATTTTTGAAATTCATTTCTCCCAGTAAATATGCGAAATTTAGATTTCAAAACATGCTGTAAATAACGCCGTGAGTGGTGATTTAGTAATGTGTAAAAAATGGCGACATTTACGATGTACCTAATTTTCAGAGGTCATGTTCAGTACTTTTGCTTGGCCTAAAATGCCAGTGGATGATATCACAGAACAGGGAGTTTCCCACCTTATTCAAACCTGTAAAGTGTAGTTGTGTGGGTGAAGTATTTGGAATTTTATTCGACTTCAAAGTGAGGGTTGTAGAGGAAGGACATATATGTCCCTCTGGCATCCAGGGGGTTAACGTTATAATAACGTTGTGACAACGTTATTTCACAACGTTACCAATCCACAACCTTTCCACAACGTTGTGACAACGTCGTGTGTTAGCTGGGTCTACCCCGGAATCTTCACGGGTCTGGTCACAGAACGGAGTGGAAATCCAGTGTTAAATAATCCACTTGTAGTTTAGGTTCCAGGATATTCAGGATCCAGGATATAAGTCCAATATATATCCAATAATTTGTCTTGATTTTTATTCTTAACCACATATTAGCATGTTTTGTTTGCTGCTTGAAAGTGTGTTTGTTTGTTGTTTAACTCCAATTTCTGTTATTATGTATTATAAAATGAGAGAATTGAATTCAACTGTAACCATCGATACGGAAACTTGCAAACATGGGCAATGCTTTTTCTGAAGGCGAAGCTTGGATTTTATCCAAAAAATAAATTGTCATTGCTCGGTTTTAAATAAATACAGCTGTGGCTGTAAAAATATCTGTTTGTTAGTTTGTTGTTTAACGCCTAACTCAGCAATCTTCCAGCTTTATGTTGGCAGTCTGTAAATAATCGAGTATGGACCAGACAATCCAGTGATTGACATCATGAGAATCGATTCACGCATTTGGGATACCTTGAAA
The DNA here is from genome assembly GCF_022045235.1 of Haliotis cracherodii. NCBI lineage: Eukaryota > Metazoa > Mollusca > Gastropoda > Lepetellida > Haliotidae > Haliotis > Haliotis cracherodii. The sequence goes on along the minus strand of NW_027266269.1, from coordinate 2,173,592 downwards.
TCCATCAGTCAAGATTTAGCCGTTTCCCAAATGAGTGAATCGATGCTCATGATATAAATCACAGGATTGTCTGGTCCATTCTCTATTACTTCGGCAATCAAGCTACCCGTAAAGATCCGGGGTAGATAAGGTCTTCAGCAACCCATGCTTGCCGTAAAAGGCGACTAACGGGATCGGGTTGTCAGGCTCGCTGACTTGGTTGATGCAGGTCATCGATGCTCATGACAATATTCACTGGTTTGTCTGGTCCAAACTCGATTATTTACAGACCGCAGTCATATTGCTGAGACCGGCGTAACACAACCAATCATCAATCAAGACAGCGAGCCTGACCACCCAATCCTGTTAGTCGCTGAAGACCTTATTCTACTCCGGACCTTCACATGTCGTAAAAATGTCTATCTTAATACGTCATTACTTAAATAACTTAATTGTGTATATATTAGCTTGGTCTCGTCGCTATATGGCTGAAATAATGCCGATGCGACGTTAAATTTTAACTCACCCACTCACTCACTTAATTCCAAAATCCCAGCCTCCTGTCAATGGACAAACGATAAATTGTCAATGTTGAAATGTATTTTACTTTAAAACAAAAAATCAAGCTCAAGGTTGTAAATATATAAAGTTGTGCTTGTTAAAAAATATCTAATCGTCAATACAAAATCCCAGCCCCCTCTTAAAGGACAAGACCCGTGAAGATCCGGGGTAGAATACATCTTCAGCAACCCATGCTTGCCGCAAGAGGAGGGATCGGGTGGTCAGGCTCGCTGACTTGGTTGATGCATGTCATTGTATTCAAATTGCGTAGATCAATTAGTCATGGCTATAGGCTGTCTCCCAGACCAAAGAGAATTAAATAAAAAAGGAGTCCAGCTCAAGTCTTCAATGATGTGACAAGTGTATATAACCTAAGCACTAACATTAAGGATCTGGGCTGCATTTGTGTTGATATTTTTTAACAAAACTTCATTTCTGTGACCTGTCGTGTCCAGTATTATTTTAGAAATTACAACATTTGCTTTGTAACCCTTAACTAAAGTTTAAACATCCTGTCACTTCAAAATGTAGAACGTGACACAAAACATGGTTCTTTTCACCCTTTAATAAATTGCAAATCTACTGTACTATTGTTCCTTAATCCCCTGGTCTTTGGGCTTGTTTAACACCGCACTCAGCAATAGCCCAGCTATATGACGGCGGTCTGTAGTGTTTGTTGTTTAACGCCGCACTCAGCAATATCCCAGCTATATGTCTGTAAATAATCGAGTCTGGACCAGACAATCCAGTGATTGACAGCATGAACATCGATCCACGCAATTGGGATCGATGACATGTATCAACCTAGTCAGCGAGCCTGACCACCCGATCCCGTTAGTCGCCTTTTGCGACAAGCATAGTCACGGTCTGTAGTGAGTGAGTTTGGTTTTACGCCGCTTTTAGCAATATTCCAGCAATATCACGGCGGGGGACACCAGAAATAGGCTTCACACATTGTACCCATGTCGGGGTTTTCGGCCTGAACGCCCTATGAGGATACGGCCAGTAACAAACTCCGATATAATTTCGTTCTACTAATTTTTTTTAAAAGGTCATTCATTTTATACAATATATATCATCAAAATTTGTTAAACAATTCTATCTCTTTTTAAAACCCAATAACTAAATGAGAATTAATATTATAAAAAAAATATGCTTGAGAGATGATGATTTGAAATATTTATCCCTTGAGATGGCAAAATCAACGAATGTGGACCAGACAATCCAATGATCCACTTCGTCAGGATATGATAACATGCAAGTAACCCCAAGCCTGATAACTCTATCCATTTGATTGCCTCATACGACTAGCATTGGTTGCTGGGTACCTATTCTAACCTTAACTCTAATAGAGTAGAGGTCACCATGATCTACTCACAAATTACTTTGTGCACCTTTGCCATATGGTCAAAGAATTGAGTGGAAAATCCAGTGTTAAATAATAGTTGTACATTTTAGGTTATACATGGACAGATAATTCCAATTTCTGTTTGTTAGTTGTTTAACGCCGCACTCCGCAATAGTACAGCTATATGACGGTGGCCTGTAAATAATCCAGTCTAGACCAGACAATCCTGTGACGACATTCATGCGTGAGCGTCGATCCACGCAATTTTGGAAAAGGCGACCAACTGAGCAATATTTCAGCTATATGACGGCGGTCTGTAAATCATAGAGTCTGGACCAGACAATCCAATGATTAATATCATGAGCATCGATTCACACAATTGGGATCGATGACATGCATCAACCAAGTCGGCGAGCCTGACCACCCGATCTCGTTAGTCGACTTTTACGGCTAACTTAGTATGCTAACTATGCCGGGAAAGTCGACTAACGGGGGTCGGGTGGTCAGGCTCGCTGACCTGGTTGATGCATATCATCGATCCCAACGTGCGTGGATCGATGCTCATGATATTAATCACTGGATTGTCTGGTCCAGACTTGATTATTGCAGGTATGACAACAAGCATATAGTCGACGACGTCCTCTGTATCCCTCGCCAATTTTAATACGTTATGGTCCTAAACCTGGTAACTTCTCCAACATGTCAAAAGAGCTGCAATGGAAATTCTAAATATATAAACATTACTAAAAGTCCTTAATGTCAAATGGCACCAGTTCAGTATGTACTTTAAATACAGACATGCAATGTTTGGCGAGGAGTAATATTTAACAGTTATTTGTTATACTCCATAAGTGATTTGGTTTGGTTGGTTGGTTTTGTTGTTATAGGCCGCACTCAGCCATATTACAGCTATATGACGGCGGTCTGTACATTAATCGAGTCTGGACCAGACAACCCAGTGATTGATATCATCAGCATCGATCCGCGCAAGTGGGATCGATGACCTGCATCAACCAAGTCAGCGAGCCTGACCACCCGATCCCGTTAGTCGCCTTTTATGGCAACATGGGTTGCTGAAGACCTTTACTACCCCGGATCTTCACGGGTATCCATAAGTGAACCCACACCGTATTAAAACTTAAATCCAAAAATTAAAAAATAACTTCGTTGAGGCAAGGGATAACTAAACAACTAACCAACATAAATTGAGGAGTCCAACTCAAGTCTACAATGATTTTGCAAGTCAAATTGTCTCAGCCGCTCCATTTGGATTATATTTTACACTTATTTTGTAGATATATATTTTACACTTGCCTAGATATGACTAAATGTAAATCTATTTTATTACTTCCCCGTGAAGAGATCACCCGTTTAATAAACATACAGCTGTATTACACATTGTGTAATACCAAAACGCGTGCTTATGTACTCTCGGAACACGTTTCACGAAAAATATTGAAAGCTCTCAACATCCCTTGCCTTATTCAACGACATTGCGTGTGGAGATGATAGATCACTGAGAGGAGCTTAAGCACACTCAATGACCACAGCAACCTTGTTGCTAGGCTGACGTCACATGGCATTGTTTCGCTGAAGGATCTTGCAACAAAATTCCACAAATTACGTCATCGGGTATTGTGACGTGATACTAAACTTTGGGGTGCAAGGCCCCGTTCCACAAGGCGATCGTGCTGTAGCACAACGACAGTCGTTGGTCTAAGTTTAAGTATGCGAGTTGCGATAACCTTAACGCTACGATAATTTTGTGGAACGGACGCCTGAATTCTAAAGGTAGACCGTTGTATGGTATTAAATTCATACGTTTCAACTTTTGACGTGTTTGAAGTATTATTCTGTTAAACTCAATTGTATTATGCCGTGGATCGTGTAGGTGTCAGCCTATTCACACTCGACAGTATAATTCTAAAAACGTTTTAAATGGCAAGTAATAAATAAAATACTAAACTCTCTACCGTGTAAAACAATTTTATGAAACTCGTGAATAGTTGTGGTATCTGACTCGCTTTCGCTCGTCAAATACCACAACTATTCACTCGTTTCATAAAATTGGTATTACACGGGAGCTCGTTTAGTATTCTATATTTAGAATTTACCATGAAAGTTTCAAAATCTAGAATTTGACACAACACCTTGTTTTCTTCACCCTTCATTAAATTGCAAATATCCCGCAAGATTCATTGATCTTCAACAAATTGAAATTCAAAATGCAAAAACCAACAACACACACTTCTTTTCTGTTAACTTAACTGTAAAATTATATTTTACTAATTTTGTGTGTATATATATATATATATAATATATATATATATATATATATATATATATATATATATATATATATATATTCCGGGTTAGAATAGGTTTCCAGCAACCCATACATGCCGTAAAAGGCGACTAACGGGATCGGTTGGACAGGCTCGCTGACTTGGTTGATACATGTCATCGATCCCAATCACTGGATTGTCTGGTCCAGACTCGATTATTTACAGACCGCCGTCATGTAGCTGGAGTATTGCTGAGTGCGGCGTTAAACCAAACAAACAAACAACCAACTTTTACAATCAAATCAAGCTCCGAGTTACTAATAAAGCCGTGTATGTAAAAATATCTAATGTTCAATACATTCAGCCCCTGTCAACGGACAAAAGTGGGTGAGCTATGCTTTTAGCACTATCACGGGGGGGGACACCAGAATTGGGCTTCACACATTGTATCCATGTCGGGAATGGAACCTGGGTCTTCGGCGTGACGAGCAAATGATTTTACCACTAGGCTACCCGGACCAAATATCTTCAACAGCCCCCCCCCCCCCCCCCCAAACACACCTTCCAAATTGTTCAATCACAATTTGAAATATATGAAATTAGACATATATCTTGATTTTAAAAAAAATCTTATTTTTTGGGAAATACGGATTCAATGCCTATTAATTATTACACACACTGGACTTACATGTGATGTCTTTACACTTGTCTGGATACACCACTGAAGTCTGGCATCATCATCCTACTTTGTGGTAGTTCGCATTGTGTCCTGCTTTGGTCCTATTCGAGAATCCATACAGAACTTTTCCCTGTACCGCGATTTGGTGCAGTTCTCTTCCTTGTCAAGTCCAGCACAAGGCCGCGCGACAAATGTCAATAATGAACATCTGTGTATTATATTCAAGTTTGATAAAATTAATTACAAACATGAATTAACATAAAGGTTAGTGAGCGCGGTTTATTCCATTCAACTTACTATGATTTAGCAATATTTAGCTAAATCGGTTTATGGTCAGCTCCGCATAACCAATACTAGTAACTATTCCCATTTAATTACCACCATTTGTTTACAAACATTCTCCTCTCACAAGACCCGCCCAAAATACTCGCCATGGCAACCATACGCATTTTATCCCATGACGTCACTACTTTTACTCCCCAACCGTGAAGTCATCCTCAGCCGAAGTTTCTGGTTCTCCACCTTGGATCCAATTATCTGTGTACGAAGGGGACAAGGGAACTCTATGACAACATGTATCTGGACATAACATACGCTCAGCTTAACCCTCTTGGTGCCACGGGACCATATATGGTCCCTCACGTTTTACACCCGCATAGTGACAGGAGACCATATATGGTCCCTCACGTTTTACACCCGCATAGTGACTTAATGACAACATGTATCTGGACATAACATACGCTCAGCTTAACCTTCTTGGTGCCACGGGACCATAAATGGTCCCGAGAAAATGCCCTTTTTAAACTGTGAATTTTGATATTTAACCCTCTGGATGCCATTTGGACATATATGTCTCTACAGAAAACGCAGTTGCTGTGCCAGAGGGACATATATGTCCTTCTGAAACATCTTGTTAAAAGAATTGAAATAAATTATTTTTGGATTACCCCAAGCCTATAGCAATTGGAACATCGCAAAAAGCAGAAAATTTCCAACACATATCTGTCATTTTCACAACTCTACAGTAAAGAAATTACGCATATGGAGTTAGTCAAGATCCCTTTGTTTACACTTTCGTTCAAATGTGCCGCCATTGAAATATTTTTTCATTTCGAACAAATTGCACCGACTGACTGGACATCCACATGCAAAGGAATGTTTGCAACCTTCATAAATATTTTGGTTGAAAGATTGAACATGGTCAAATATCTACGCATCTATGCATTCATTAGCTTATGAAACCAACTAAATGCCCAGTTTATCGATGGTGAATGGAGTGTATATTTTTTTTTTTACAGTATTTGTTCAAGGCCTCGTTCATCACATTCATGTCAAAGCGTTTTCAAAAACATTCATGTAGTTATACATACCTACTGACATCTGTAAAAAACAGTCTGTGTGAAAATGTACCACTTCTCATATGCATACGTATACTTAGAAATTCCATTCATGCTTCCTACACCTCACATTCTGCAAAAACACAGAAAAGGTACCGCAACTTTTTAGCCGAAACTAAAACAAAATGGCGACCGAAGTTGAAGGTCGCTTAGCGGTACTTTTCATGAGAGAAAAAAAGTCGAAAGCATGTCTCCCAGAAGAAACGAAAACGCACATGGTAAACGTTGACACACCCTTTTGAGTTAATGTTGTTCATGTTTTGTGACTGATTATATGTAAGTCACGTTTTCGTATGTTTAATGAGGCGTGCCAATTTATTAAAAGACGTTGAAAAGTAGGTTGGTAGCAACGGCATATAGGATCTTATGCAGTGTCGAATATATTTATAATGTATTGGTTATATAAGTATATATAAACAATAACTATATGATGTTGAATATGAACGTGTAAATGTCACTTAAAATTACTTGAATACCGGTCCCCGATGAAGCTATTTATTACCTCGGTCTGAACGAGTTCGTATGTCTAAATATAAATAGCTAGCTCTTTGACAGTAGAATTCATTACTACATTATTAATCATCTATCGCTTAATTTCAGTTTGTAAATTTTGTATTCATGCGGTTTGTTATTGATAAATACCTTATTATTATTATTGCAAGACTAAGTTTTTTTATTTCACGAATACAAATCAAGCTGTTACGGTTATTCATACATTATATGCTTTAATCTTTATCTTCGTGCTTTGTTTATCGAATCAGCGAGATGAACACAAATCAAATATATAAAAACGTTCGGCCCCCGCCGAGAGCATGATTTGGTTTGGTTTGTTGTTTAACGCCGCATGAATATTCGAAGGGATAAAAATAGCCCCATGTGACAGACGACAACATTTCATTCTGGTGGGATCCCACTGGGATATGGTCATCTCAGTGGGATGTGTATTGGTCATGTAAAAGTTATCCCAGTGGGCTATTTCTACAAGAAGCACATATTCATATATATTTCTAAAGTACGTATACACAAACTGAATATATACAGAAAATCAAAACATTCCTGTAGCAAATTATGCTTTATGAATTTTAAGCAATTTCGTTTTTCACAAAGAAATTGGAATTATGTTCAAGGGACACCACTCTTAATTGACAGCTTCTCATAGAGGGCGCTGTGTTTGTGCGCCTCACTTCGAGCAGACGACGCAACACAAGAAGAAGCTCGGTCATCGGAGTACTGTTTTCCTCGAATATATGGAGGTAAGTTTAATTAATGTCTTTTATAATGTTCAAACAGAAACCCCCGAGAAAAAACAACCGTTGTTCATTCAGAAATCTATGTTCCAGAAATTGAAAAAAACAGTTCAGTAACTACACGACCGAAGCCGAATAATGTCCCTCTTGATTGCTTGCAAAAATAACATACTATTAATAGCAAAAATCTAGCTAGTCCGTATCATAAAGTTCGTTGTGATCGCGAGGACAAGTTTGTGCAAAGTGATGTGCACCATATCGCACGCATTAGGCCTAGCTGCCTTGTCGACCCAAGCTCGTTGGTAGGTCACCGGACAGCGAGCGACGACATGACAACCTAAACAGATTCTGTCTGTGGTATTTGTAAATGAATACTGGTTGTTTCTTGTGAATGGTTGAAAATAAAAATCAAGGTCACCTTCGTTTTCTGCTTGTGGCAATCTTAAGGTAAAAAATATATACCAAACTGAACGATTCAGAACGAGGCTCTCTAAAACTCCAACTGATGATGTACGGTGCTTTTCACTGTTGACGGCAACATCGCGAATTCAGTTTTCGATCACCGAACAGTGGCCGTGGGATTGTATTTGTTGTTATTAATGAGGGATTGGTGATGCCATAAACGCTTATTTAATTGTGTTTACTTAGGAATTAAAAGTCATGTCCAATTTGTGATTAATATATTTCAATAAATATAATTGCTGGGGACCTATTTTACTCTTAACCACACAGTGTGTTTGTGTGACTCTCATATCTGTTATTATGTATTATAAAATGTGAGAATTGAATTCAGCTGTAACCATCGATACGGAAATTTGCAAACATGGGCAATGCTTTTTCTGATGGCGAAGCTGGGATTTTATCAAAAAAATAAATTGTCATTGTTCCAATGTATTTTCTTTTCCAAATAAAAATCATGCTCAGTTTTAAAAACTTACACCTGTGGCTGTAAAAAAAATATCTGTTTGTTGATTAACGCCTCACTCGGCAATATTCCAGCTATATTTTGGCGGTTTGTAAATCATCGATTCTAGACCAGACAATGCAGTGATTGACATCATAAGCATCGATTCACGCATTTGGGATACGGCTAAATCCATGAATCAAGATTTAGCCGTATCCAAATACAGTCCTCCTCGTCACCTGAGTGTTCCCGACAAGTGAGTGGAGAAGGGACATGTGGAAGTCCAGACGGGAGGTCGTTCTACCATGGGTGTTCAGGAATGTCTGATAGGCATTAACTGATGAAAAGAGTATGAAACATTAAAATCAAACTTCATGAAATAGCTGTTCATAAGAAAAAGGTTCAAGTTGATTAATCAGTATGAAATAGCTGTTCAGAAGATAAGGTTCAAGTTGATTAATCAGTAGAATGAATATACAGTGTAAGTGGTACCAGATGTGAAATGTATTCCGCTGTATTGAGTAAATGCCATTTTTTTACATATTGGTTCATATTAACATGATAATGACCGTATAGTTGGTAGTAATTGCATGGGTCTTGAATGATAATTTATTCCTTAATTCCTTGTAACCAAATTATTTTATTCTGAATTTCAAATTAATAAAATAATTCTTACCTGAAGCGGTGAGAAGAAAGTTGTTTAAAAAACTTTTTTCCACAGCTTCACGGAGCGGACTTGGGGATCATAGACATCAATGAGTTGATCCCTAAGGTCAACTCCCCCCATTAGAGTGTTGTACAGTGGGGAGAGTGACAGACCGGCCCCGTGAGTTAAGCCCATCCTCCCTTCTGTAAATAAAATATTTCATATTAAATTGTTCAGAAACATGCATTCCTTGAGCGGTTCCGGCCCTGGTAGATACGAACTTGATGGGTGTAGCCAGTACCCGCCTCGACAAGGATCCACAACTTCACACACCAAACCCCATATCATCGGTGCGCTTTCTTGTTGGCCATGTACTGTACAAGGTGATGTCGCCCTTTCAAGCCAACCATCCTTTCATCAACGCAAACACTCTGGGGCAGAAGTTGTGTGATATGCATTACTTAGAAGTTGAGGATGACAAAACAGACACAATTTATGGATAACAACTTATTTATTTACTGTCAAGATGACGTTTTGGTATAGAACCTTATATCTTATTTTTTACTTAAGAAGTTTTCAATAAAAATGTACATGTAACAAATCTATAATTGTTGGTATATGTTATTTTCATATTGTCATTTACCGTGTTTAATTCATTAGAACCTCACATCAGTGCAACATGAAATAAGTGCCATAATGAATGGTGTTCAAATACTTTTCATATGATATATCAGAATGGAGAAAGTAAAAAGGTAACATACCCATGAGAGTTTGCGAATGATCCATTCACAAGATCAAGAACCGGCCTGATCTTGTGGAGGGGGTCGTGGTCTGGCTGCCCTCGGGGCACTGCGAGTGAGTGAGTGAGTGAGTGAGTTAAAGCTTAACGTCACATCGGCAATATTTCAGCCATATCGTGACGAAACAAAATTGACATTAACAATATATATTAAGTAGTACAAAATTCTGCCGACGAAGGGCAGTATAAAAACTAGCATATCACAGACTGTCTCAAAACTAGTTTTAATATGTTAAAAGAAATAACTAACAGAATCATTTGACAATACATTATAAAAACGGGCTATAGATCGCCACCAACTGAAGGTTGATCACCGCGCTGGGGACCATGGGGACTTACAGTACTTTTGCGACCGAGTTGTCGTTGCAGTGGCGGAACTGCATGAAGACTTGGAAGCGATTCCTCGACATGATCCCCCCGAAGGGAGGTGTTGACGCCAGCCAGTTCTTGTCAACATACCTGTTTGTCTCCCTGACCAGCAGGTCGAACAAATCAACACCTCCATCCCCTCCTCTGAGTTGCTGATCGAAATAACACATAGGAGGGGCATGGTAATCTTGAAACATATATCATAATTTATGACCACATGAATTTGTATAAATCACGCTGACTTATATCATTGTATTTGATACATGTACAGGTAATGATAACCTTAATATCATACAACTTATATCCACATTTATATCTAAACAAGACACTCAATATGAAACAATTCCTTACTCAGTTTTGGATGACAGGCATTGTCTATGTTGATTATGAATTCATGCACTGAAAGATATTTGTATTTATCAATTCCTGTTACCTGGAGGGTTGACAGGGCCGCACTCCTCGGCAAAGTCATTACTGAAGTCAATACTGTTGCCGAGATCAAAGCTGTCCGTGTACCGCACGGGCAGCCAGGGGCCACGGACCATTGGTTTGGCCCCTGCCTCTTCCGGGTTATTTTCCTCGTGATCTGCTTCTTATTCATGATGTCCTTTCAATCACATATAAAAGTGCTAAGAAACGGATTCCTTGTTAAAAGATAGATATGTGTAGTGTGTCCATGCATTCTAATAACATAGGAGCATGGAAAACGCATGCATGAATCATTCCACTTCACAGACCATATCCTGGACAGAGTAACTGCATTATCAAAAATCAAATATCCAGAAATTTTAAAAGCTTATCAAATAATTTTGAATTATCACATGGTTGAAAATTAACAGACTGCCATCATATGGATGGAATATTGCTCAGTAAAAGTAGCTTCCAGTGGTAATATTAATTGTGGAAGGCTACATCCACATAACGTACAAATATAAAAGAGAAGTGTCATTATAAAACATATATTAATTGTGAAGACAATGATGAAACTTTATTTCTGTGACCAAATGTCAGCCTATTATTTTAGAAATTACAACATTTGCTTTGTAACCCTTTACTAAAGTTTAAAAATCCTGTCACTTCAAAATGTAGAAAGTGACACAAAACATTGTTCTTTTCACCCTTTAATAAATTGCAAATCTACTGTACTAGTGTTCCTTAATCCCCTGGGCGTTGGGGTTGACTTGATGTTTAACGCCGCACTAAGCGATATTCCAGCTATATGACAGCGGTCTGTAAATAATCGAGTCTGGACCAGACAATCCAGTGAATGATATCATGAGCGTCGATCCACGCAGTTGGTTTGGTTTGTTGGTTAAACCCCCTGGATGCCAGAGGGACATATATGTCCCTCCTCTACAGCCCTCACTTTGAAGTCGAATAAAATTCAAAATACTTCACCCACACAACTACACTTTACAGTTTTGAATAAGGTGTGAAATTCCCTGTTCTGTGATATCATCCACAGGCATTTTAGGCCCAGCAAAAGTACTGAACATGACCTCTGAAAATAGGTACATCGTAAATGTCGCCATTTTTTACACATTACTAAATCACCACTCACGGCGTTATTTACAGCATGTTCTGAAATCTAAATTTCGCATATTTACTCGGAGAAATGAATTTCAAAAACAGCATATTAGTGATCACGGGTATCTGTCTTTTATGAAATCACCAATGATCATTCCAAAAAGTCTCCGATAACCCTAGAATCGTTTAGAATGTTTTGGAAAAAACGAAAACACGAACGCCGAAGTGAACTTTCCGCCATATTGGATAGTGTTTACAAAATCACGTTTCAGGTGCACCGGTTATGAGACGCCTGTACATCAAGTATATTTCAAACTTATCTGCGATACCTACATCCTTGAATTGCTCATACAGTTTAGAATCAAATGACCAGCGGTCTTTGTCACCAATACAAAGTGGCTAGATGAAATTAAGCAAAATAATTTATGTGTGAAAACGAACGCTGTGCTCGAAAAACTGCACATGGTTGAAATGTAAACAAAGCAAAATTCAGATTTTACACAGTGTAGCATATTCTCCTATTTTGAGCTATCCATTCGTCTATTCGTTTAAGATATTGGCTCAATTTTCAGAATATGCATGGGAAGAGAATCGTAGGGAGAATTAGGGAATTTCAAATAGATACATTGCAATGATTTGATATTTTCAACAGAAGTTGTCAAAGTTACCGTTCTGGTTGACGCCATGACTGGCGCAAAATCACGCACAACGACAACGGTATTTATCGGAATTTCTGACTATTTCCGTTTGTTTCAATGAAAATTATGACAACAAATAACAGTACATAGATTGGCAGAATGTTTCTGATAACTTACATGTCACATTTATGTTTATACGATCCCTGAATCAACGAAAGTCCCCTCGTACATTCCCGCGTACTGTTGAAAGTGTACACGCCATTTTGTAAAAGTGGGTCACAGGTAGTGATGTCATTGTTGTACATATTTGGTAATTTCTTTGAGGTTAAGGTCCTTGAATGAGAGTGTACACGATCACTGTATCGTGCTGTTTACAGTCTCAGTTATGATGTATATTTTGCATGTCTTTTATAAAAAAATTCACACAATTAATTTCACTTTGGATATTTGATAATGTTCAAAATGAAATCATACGTACATATAGGCCACAACATGTATGAACGAACCTTTGATAATCTCCTGTTTGTTTGAACATTGTTTACATAACAATGTGATAGGTTTATAGTGTCGACTACGATATTTCTTTCCTTTGGACAAGTGTTACAAGATGAAGTGTAAATGTACCTGCAGCATGTACGTATTTCTTGGGATGTGTAATAAGTCAATATTATAAGTTCATATAACCAATGTCCATGAATAGCCGTTTCATTTTATTTTATAACTAAAACTGAATATATTACTTTAACAAAATGGATAATATTTTTCGGTAAAATATATGCACACATTCCGGAAATGTCTTGGTCTTGGATTTGTCTTTTATGTCGTTGGATACAGAGAACAGTGATATCTAACGATTCGCCAGGTGCGCGTTAGTCACAAACAATTTACGAATTATTCCTCTCGTTTTGCATTATTTAATCAATGGTTATAATTTTTTTTCAATATTGTGATCACAGAATTAAGATATATTCTTACAGTTTCTTCATCAACAGTCAAACCATTTTCCCCACACCTTTGATGGATCCATCGATAGCCATGTAGCATACCAGAGGTTTCACATTCAGGTAAGATATGATGAGGGGGACATCAACCTGATTTTTCTTTTCTCCGATAGAGCTTCATTTTTGCAAGTTTTCTTTTCAGTGTGCATTCACTTATCAAAATCTTGTGATCATGAGCCAGAAAATATAGAATGTCTTTATTGTTCAAACCTAAGCATACATTTGTTCGAATGGTGTTAACACACCTCTCCATAGTTTGAGGTTAATAGGGATTCCAATATAGCTGTTGACTCTATTTGAAGCATTAAAGTGGAAATTTCCAGTTAGTAAGTGGAAATTTCCAGATACTAAGTGGAATTTTTCCAGTTAATAGGGATATGAATTGTTTTTGGACATGGCCCTAAAGGCTTCCGTACTCAGTGGACTGCAAGCCGTCCAAAATAAAAACATCAAAAACCGCCCTAAACTAATAAATCAAATACTAAAAAGCTCAAACGACTTAACTAAGGCAAGCTAACAAATAGTATTCATTTGGATCCCCGCCCACGTAGGAGTATACAGAAAATAAGCACAAATCAGAAATTAAAAGTGTCAACAAACAAAAAATCACCAAAAAATGGCATAACTTATATCTAAACTCAAATAGCCAAATCAAAATTTCTCAAAACAACCTAACTAAACCAAAAATTCTACATTCCTCCAAAATAATCGACAGAATAATCACTCAACTCCAAACAGGACACACTAATCTAAATAACCACCTGAAAATAATATTAAAAAAACCCAGGAAACTGACCACATTGCAAACAACAAACCCCAGAACACGCACTCATGCACTGCACCCACTACCAAACTACACTACAAACCACCCTCAATCTAAATAAGGCCTTTACTCTAGAAGCAATCCTCAACCCACAAAATAAACTAGAAAAATTCAAAGCCTTAGGCGTATTCTTAATCAAAACAGGACTAATAAATCACATTAAAAAAAACAAACTACCAAATTACATAAACAAACAAACATACAACCATACCCAGATCCCTTATTCCTACTCCCAAACCATCTTGGCATTTTTCCAAATCTCAAAATTTCCTAAATTCTATATAAGCAACCACTCAAACCCCCCTCATACTGGGTTGTCAAACAACTTTTCCCTTTTCGGAAACACATTAAATGGCCTGGCCGGGCCACTGTGCGACATACGCTGGAGTCGGAAAGCGCACGTAAAATATCTAAAAGTAAGTACCGGGTAAGTATGAAATCATTGCAAAATGGCAGACGCACGGCTAAAAGTCAGGTTCACCCCTTCTCATCGTGGCGGACGCATCTTGTGCTTGCAACACTCTATGTTTAAAAGCAACAAGAACAGAGAGTCCTGGCAGGACTGGGAATGTATGGAAAAGACGTTTGCTGCGAGGTTATCAACCAAAGTTACCAGACAGGACAACCACGAACCTGTTTCTGTTGATATTACGGTAAATAGAAATAACATTTAGTTTCAGCAAAATTTAGCTCGAAAGCCTATTAGGGCCATATTCACTGTTAATATTTTTTTAAATTACAAGTTTTTAAAGGTGTAATAACTAGATTTAAAGGCGTAATTACAAGTTAAGAAATGGAAATAACAAGTTTTGAAAGGTGTAATTACAGGTTTGAAAAGATGTAATTATGAGTTAGAAATGTGAAATTTCACTGAATGATCGAAACATTTGAAGTTCTGTATTGCCTGAAGGACAGATGTTGAAGTATGGATGAGGGCAATCAATTTTGGATGTTTTTTAGATGAATTGGGCACAGAAAAGTCTGTAACTGACAAAATAAAAGAATTTCCACATGCAGTCTTCCACAATTCTGAAGTTGTTCAATAATGAATAAAAAAGCATCTGACAACTCTGTGTGTTCTTTTCTTCTTCTAAGTTTCAGAGTTCGTTTACTGATAACGACATTATCTGCTAATGTCAGAAAGCAGAATATTTCTGTTGGTGCAAGCCCCAAATCATAACACAACTTCACTTTTCTATTTATGTTTCTTGATGCAATTTGAGACAGACGTCCTCCCTCCAAGATATGTTCCTTTGCCCCTTATTCTGAATTTTTAAGCAGTTCAATGGTTAAACTTGTAATTACAACTTTTAAAGCAGTTCAATGGTTAAACTTGTAATTACACCTTTACAAGTTGTAATTACACCTTGAGAAACTTGTAAATACACCTTTACAACTTGTAATTACAACTTTTAAATAAAATGTTGAACGATTGGTTTGTTGTTTTACGCCACACTCAGCAATATTGCAGCTACATGACAGCAGTCTGTAAATAATCGAGTATGGACCAGACATTCCAGTGATTGCCATGAGCATCGATGACATGTTTCAAACCAAGTCAGCTAGCCTGACCGCCAGATCCTATTAGTCGCCTTTTACGACAAGCATCGATCTTAATTGTGAAGAATACATGTTTTTTTAACAAACCATAGTCTTGGTTATGTCTGTCTCCCGGAGAATACATTATGTTTGTTTGCTTGTTCTTTAACGCCGCACTCAGCAATATTCCAGCTATATGACGGCGGTCTGTATACAATAATCGAGTCTGGACCAGACTATCCAGTGATTGACATCATGCTCATCGATCCTCGCAATTGGGATCGATGACCTGTATTAACCAAGTCAGCGAGCCTGACCACCCGATCCAGTTAGTCGCCTTTTACGGCAAGCATAGTCTTGATTGCCTCAGCAAGTGAAATTAAGAATCTGTGCTCCATTTGGATTATATTATACTTATTTTGTAGATATATATTTTTAAATAACTTGTATATTTCTGTGACTTAATGTTAATCTCTCTATATAGTATTATTTCAGAAATTACGATGTTGGTTTTGAAACCATTTACTAAAGTTTAAACATCCACGAATCTAGACATTGACACAACACCTTGTTTTCCTCGCTCTTTAATAAATTGCAAATATCCCGCATGATTTTCCATTGATCTTCAGACCCGTGAAGATTCCGGGGTAGAATATAGGTCTTCAGCAACCCATTATTTCCGTAAAAGGCGACTATGCTTGTCGTAAAAGGCGACTTACGGGATCGGGTGGTCAGACTCGCTGACTTGGTTGATACATGTCATCGATATTAATTGCGTGGATCGATGCTCATCCTGTCAATCCCAGGATTGTCTGGTCCAAACAAACGAATGTCGGGAAACGAACCTGGGTCTTCGGCGTGACGAGCAAATGATTAAACCACTAGGCTACCGGACCAAATATCTTATCTTCACACCCCCCCAATTTGTTCAATCACAATTTGAAATAAATGAAATTGGACATATATCTTGATTCTAAAAAAAATTAATTAAATACGGATTGAATGCCTATTAATTATTACACATACTGGACTTTACATGTGATATGTCTTTACACGTGTCTGGATCAATCACTGAAGTCTGGCATCATCCTACTTTGTGGTAGTTGGCATTGTGTACTGTTTTGGTCCTATTCGAGAATCCATACAGAACTTTCCCTGTACCGCGATTTTGCCGCGCGACAAATGTTAATTATGAACTTCTATATATATATAATATGAAAAGTTTGATAGAATTAATTACAAACACAAATAGCCATAAAGGTTAGTGAGCGCGGTTTATTCCGTTCAACTTCCATGACACGCTCTGCGCTACCCAAAAATGCTGGACGCTTCACGCTACGATTAGCCGAGAGCCGCGACATGACCCAAGGCTACGATGTAATTTAAAAAAAACTCACGTCTCCTACATAATGGCTACATGTAATTAATATGAACATGAAATATCCGTTTGTAAACATATTTACAGGAAAACAATGATGGCATAATACTTATTTGCCGTATTATGTCAGTTTCAATCATGCACAAATATGACATGTCCTTGTAATGATAAGTGTTAATGTCAACAGAAGTCCATTAATCTATATTAAGTAGTCATACCCAAGCAGTATCTAGCAGCTAAGCCAACGAGAGTGCTCCCCCTTGAGCAGTAACAAGATGGCCACCATGCTGACCACATGGTCTGAATAAAAGGGCTTTTTAACACGAAGTACCTTTCTTCAGTTATTGTTACAAACCACTACATGGTGTCAGAAGTAAGTCTACCCATCAAAGAAGTTACTGACAACAATAATGAATAACTTGGAGCCTCCCAAACCTTTGGAACTTGCTGGAAATGTGAGTGAAAACTGGCGCCGTTTCAAGCAAGCATGGGAATGCTACTACACCATTACTGTTGATGGTAAAAACAAACCTGATGTATACAAGTCATCTTTATTGCTGCATTACATTGGAGAAAATGCCAGAGAAGTATTTAATTCTTTTGAATGGGCTGAAGAGGAAGATAAACAGAAAGTTGAAAAAGTACTGTGTTCCCAGAAAAAATGTGACATTTGAGAGATACAATTTTTTTACATGTTCACAAAAGGCAGACCAGACAATAGATCAGTATGTTAGTGAATTGCAACAAAAAGCTAAATCTTGTGAATTTGGACAACTCAAAGACAGTTTGGTTAGAGACAGAATAGTGTGTGGCGTGTACAACAGTGCTTATCGAGAGAAATTACTGCGTGATGATAGATTAACTCTTTCAAAAGCAATAGACACATGTCGTGCTGCAGAAATGGCAAGTTGTCAAGCTAAAGAAGTAAGTGAAGATTGTGCAGTTCATTACATAAAATCCAAACCAAAGTCAAAACCAAAACAGAAAATGAACTACAAGCAAACAAGTAAACAAGAAACAGTAAAACAAGAGCTTTGTGGACGGTGTGGAAGAAATCATACCCCAAAACAGAAATGTCCAGCATCTGGTCAAAAGTGTTTGAAATGTGGTCTTCTCGGACATTTTGCTACACAATGTAGATCTCATTCAGGTCGATCCCGACGTGTCTATGATATTGATGCAGAAGCATGTGATTATCCACCAGAAGATGCAGAATTCTTCGTTGATGTTGTGGATACAGACAGTCAGAGGGTCTCTAACTCAAAGGCTAGGATGATGTCACATGACATAAATGGAACACAGGTACCCCTCAAACTTGACAGCGGCTCAGACATGAACCTCATCAGCTTGTCACAGTGGAATAAACTAAAATACCAGCCACCATTAGAACCTCCTAAGATGAGCCTAAAAGCTTATGGTGGAATTGACATACCTGTTGTAGGACAGGCAGAACTCACAGTCACCTACAAAGGTAAACCATACAAGACTGTATTCATGGTAACGTCAGACAACAATAGATGTATCCTTGGTGTGGAGGATTGTGAGAGACTGAACTTGGTTCGTAGAGTTTACGAAATCAATGTTGATGAGAAAAATTTGAACAGCCAGAATTCTACAAAGCCAGAAGATATTCTAAGTGAATATCAAGATGTATTCACAGGGCTTGGATGCTTGCCTGGTGAACATACCATAAAAGTGGACAAAGAAGTCACACCAGTCATAGAAGCTTGTAGAAAAGTGCCATTTGCTCTCCATGATCAACTTAAAGAAGAGTTGAACAGAATGAAATCACTTGGAGTGATCACAGAGGTTACAGAACCTACTGAATGGGTTAGTTCGATGGTGATTGTGATCAAGAAACAAGGGAAATTGAGAATATGCCTAGATCCTCGCAATTTGAATCTAGCAGTTCAGAGAGAACACTATAAACTCCCAACTCGTGAAGAAGTGATGTCGCAGTTTTCTGGTGCTAAAGTGTTTAGCAAGCTGGACGCCTCCTCAGGCTTTTGGCAAATGAAGCTAGATCATGCCAGCTCAATGCTGACAGCATTCAACACACCATTTGGGAGATACCGTTATCTCAGACTCCCATTTGGTATTTCAAGTGCGCCAGAAGTGTATCATCGAACCATACATCAACTCTTCGAGCACATTAGAGGTGTAGACACCAGTATGGATGACATGATCATCTTTGGTAAAGACACCAGAGAGCACAACGAGCGACTGAAAGCAGTACTTCAGAAGTGTAGAGACAGTGGTCTGAAATTGAATAGAGAGAAATGTGAAGTGGGTGTCACAGAGCTTACCTTCCTGGGAGATAGAATTTCTGTTGATGGACTCAAACCAGACCCTAACAAGGTGAAAGCCATCATGGATCTTCAGAAACCCATAGAAAAGAAGGAACTGCAACAGTTCCTTGGGATGGTTAATTACCTAGGAAGGTACATTCAAGACCTCTCAGCAAAATCAGCACCACTTAGGCAGCTGTTGGAAAAAGACAGTCATTGGTCTTGGTCTCATGAACAGGACAAATCATGGGAAGAACTTCGAAACCTCATCTCACAAAGACCGGTTCTTCAATTCTATGATACCAAGAAACCCATCAAAGTGTCTACAGATGCATCAAAACATGGACTTGGTGCCATACTGCTGCAACAACATGAAGATGCATGGATGCCAGTAGCATATGCGTCAAGGGCGATGACCACTGCAGAGACTCACTATGCACAGGTCGAGAAGGAAGCACTAGCAATGTGTTTTGGAGCTGAACGGTTCCATCAATATGTGTATGGGAAAAAGTTTCTTGCAGAAACTGACCATAAACCACTGATTCCCATCTTCAAGAAAGCTCTGAATGACTGTCCTCCACGTATTCAACGTTTCCGTCTTCGCATGCAGAAATATGACATGGAGGTAATGTACACTCCTGGTCGAGAGATGTATGCAGCAGATACCCTGTCAAGGAACTTTCCTAGTGATCAATCACCCACCAGTACAACTGAAGCAGATGTACAAATGTATGTTGACAGTATCTTGTCAACAGTGCAGGTGTCAACCGACAGATTCGCACAGATCAGAGCAGAAAGCACCATAGATCCAGAAATGACAGCTCTAAAAGCAATCATCTTGACAGGTTGGCCTAATGAACATTCACAGTGCCCAAGAAACCTGGATGATTTCTGGAATTATCGAGATGAACTTTCATGTATTGACGGAGTAGTCTTCAAAGGCAACCGCATCGTCGTTCCCAAAGGTATGCGGAAACTGATGTTGCAGAAAATACATGCAGGACATCTGGGTCAAGAAAAATGCAAGCAGAGAGCTAGAGAAGTTCTATTCTGGCCTCGAATGAATCATGACGTAGATGTCATGGTAAGTGGATGTGAGACGTGCTTGAACTATCGTCATCGTCATCAACCTGAACTACTATCACCTCACCCAGTAGCTACTCAGCCATGGCACTATGTCTCCACTGATCTTTTTGAACTCTACTCAAAAGACTATCTTTTAGTTGTGGACGCATACTCTAACTTCCCAGAAGTCATTGCTTTGCCAAATCAGTCCAGCCAAGCCGTCATCAAAGCACTACGATCCATATTTGCCAAACATGGTTCACCAGTTGAACTGTTCAGTGATAACGGACCATGTTATGCGAGTGCAGAATTTGCAGATTTTGCTGTTGAATGGGACTTTAAACACTCTACATCTACTCCTAAATACCCCCAGTCAAACGGTCTTGCAGAACGCACAGTCCAGACTGTCAAAAACATCATGAAAAAGTGCATTGACAGTGGGGAAGATCCTCATCTAGGACTGCTCGCCTATCGTACCACACCGTCACAGCTGTTAATGAATCGGACAATCAGGTCCAATCTCCCACTGAAGAAAGATCTCCTTCATTCAAGTACACCTGATCCAGATCAAGTCATCAAACACAAGCTGGTTTCGAAAGAGGAACAAAAGTACTACTTCGACCAGAAAGCATCTCCTCTACCTCTACCCCAGTTAGAACCAGGTAGCAGTGTGAGAGTGTATCGAGACACAAATAATGACTGGAAAACAAAAGGTAAAATAGTGCAAAAGGTAGCACCAAGATCCTACCTTGTGCAAACAGAGGGAGGTGGAAGACTGAGACGAAATCGCCGTGATCTCCTCCTTACTCCTCATGACAACACACCTCGCATTACAACTAACCAGCCTGCAACAACAACAACAACTACAACTTGCTTGACAACTCCCGAAGCACAGCACAGTGGTACTACAACACGATCTGGCCGAGTCATCAACAAGCCATCTCGTCTGATCGAAACCGAGTGATGTGTGAATTCTGAACTGTTAAAGTTTCATGTTTCGGAAGTTGATTTTCAGTAGACAAGGTTTTTGTCAGAGACTTTAATTGAGTTTAGTTTAAGTTCTAAAGTTAAGAGAATGGCAAGCCATCATAAATGTGCAAACTGAATGACAAGAAGAGACACTCATCAGGAAGGAACTGAACATGATCAATTTGACATGATGTGTCATTTTAAGCACTCATTGAAAAAGAAAAGAAAAGAAATTAAACTTATCTATTGTTGATGTGCTTAGCCAGGCTTTAAAGTGTTTACATTGTTACCAGTTTAATTCAGTGTTTATATAATGTTAATTTCAACTTAGAAAGGGAGATGTAATGATAAGTGTTAATGTCAACAGAAGTCCATTAATCTATATTAAGTAGTCATACCCAAGCAGTATCTAGCAGCTAAGCCAACGAGAGTGCTCCCCCTTGAGCAGTAACAAGATGGCCACCATGCTGACCACATGGTCTGAATAAAAGGGCTTTTTAACACGAAGTACCTTTCTTCAGTTATTGTTACAAACCACTACAGTCCTCACCTGCTGAAAATTTCGGTCGAAAATGAGGCATGGGGTGAATAGAGTTACCTCCATTTGAGAATTTAGAGCCAAACCGGCCAGAAGCAAAACGGACGATAATTCTGACGAAAACGGTTAGTCAAAAAGGAACAGTGAACTTTCAGATTGAAAATAAAGACAATAGTTTAGTCATATATAAAGTAATTATGAAGACCGATACACCACATTCATTCATAAATACAGTTTTTTCATGTGTCATAATATTTTAAGTGTGTCGAAATCTTAAATAGTTGTAAAGCAACTGAATATCGTTTTTGGTTATGGCTGCATTAGATTTTCACTCTAGTGGATGTAGAATATATACTCATTAATTCTTCTTTTTCATAATTTCTAAGTTTCTTCATAGAAAATATTGATTGAAAGTTTGCATGTAGTTGCGTTTATGCGTGCCTGCATGGGGAGCTGGGCCTTCCCGCCTTACAGCTGACATAATACCGATGCGACTAAGGATCGTTATTTAAGAGTCGACCCGTGAAGATTCCGGGGTAGAATAGGTCTTCAGCAACCCATGCATGCCGTAAAAGGTGACTATGCTTGTCGTGTACAAGACGACAAACGGGATCGGGTGGTCAGACTCGCTGACTTGGTTGATGCATGTCATCGATCTTAATTGCGCGGATCGATGCTCATGATATTAATCACTGGATTGTCTGGTCCAGACTCGATTATTTACAGACCACCGTCATATAGCTGGAATATTGCCGAGTGCGGCGTTAAACAACAAACCGCTTGTCTAGACTTGCCTATTTTTGTATACAATAGCGACGTTTCCATTGAATTTTTGTTCAGTAGAACCTTGGAGCAAGTCTAGCCAAATACCAAGACGAAGTTAATGAACCATTCGGCACCAATCGGCCCTTTCCGTAACCCGGAACAAGCAGCAAGCACCAATCACAAGAGAGATCACAAGCGTGAAAGGCCTTGTTGACAGCCATCAACTGACCATGGCGGGGCACGTGCATATCTTGTGGCTGGCATTACCACTACCACGCCCTGTGCAGTCTGTTCGCTCGGTCGTTCTTGTCGCATCACCGTCACTGGACAGGACGATTATGCACATGCATCTGTAGGTGAGTGCGTTCGATTTTTCACTCGCCATTCTTATTTCTCGCACACAGCCATCTTTCTGTCCAACGGGGCCAGCAGCATGTCCAAAACATTGACCTGCCTTGGCCATTTGGCAGCCCCTTTTCCATCAGGACAATGTCATCCGTGTCTGCCGCTCTCAGACGCACATTTTAATTGATTTCTGGCGAGGAAACAGACGGCCTTCCATGTATAACTGCCTACATCTTGCATGTATAACTGCCTACATCTTGCATGTATAACTGCCTACATCTTGCATGTATAACTGCCTACATCTTGCATGTATAAATGCCTACATCTTGCATGTATAACTGCCTACATCTTGCATGTATAACTGCCTACATCTTGCATGTATAAATGCCTACATCTTGCATGTATAACTGCCTACATCTTGCATGTATAACTGCCTACATCTTGCATGTATAAATGCCTACATCTTGCATGTATAACTGCCTACATCTTGCATGTATAACTGCCTACATTCACCCACAGATTATCCCCTTCACAGTGTCAACAAATCAAAATTGTCAACTACCGTATTACATCCAAAAATAACAATGTGCGTTCCCCTTGTTCAGTAAGCTCCATTCATTAATGAAGTTCGTGTCTTTATTCCATTACAGGTCTGCTGAACCGATGTCTCACAACCAAGGTTCCCCCTCCCAAGGAAAAAGTTCATCTGTCATCAATTATTTCCCATGACATCTGCTGTCTTGTAAACACATGACCTCAAAGTCAATAGTAATGTTGTCAAACGCCAACCAGCATTGGTCACTTTTCTGGTATCAGTTCATTGTAACCATGGTAACAGATATAAAAATATTGTAGTATCATGAACGTGTGAAAATCACATTTGTTTTATTAACACCTTTTTATCCGAATTTTAATATGAAATTTATTTTTATATTTTGTTTCCATAGAATCAGAACATAAAGATTTGTAGAGTAATTGTGGTTTATCTTTGTTTCTTTGGCTGGGAATTGTTTGTTCTCATTGTGTTGGACATTGTTGCAGACCCTGACCCGATGCCTGTGCAGCCACCGATCCAACCTCCACACACTTCCTCCTGACACCTCTCCACACACTTCCTCCTGACACCTCTCCACACACTTCCTCTCAATATGTTCTGCGACATGGAAGATTGTGTAAGGTAGGTGATTTTATCCCAATGGTAGCCGCTGTATTCGCCATATTATGCAACCCGCTCCAATAAGATAATAAGGTACTTTATCGTTTGTTTATTTTACAGCAAGGTTTGGTGTCAACAATGTTGCAACCAAGTTCTTCTCTATCACTTTTTCTCTGACAACAAATTTGACTTGTGCCTGGTTTTAGCAGGCGCCATCTTTGTTAATTTTCCATCCTCTCGCTGCGTTTAATATGGCGAATATTGTGCTAACATTTTGCCTCTGGAATGAGAGTATGAGGACATCCTCCAAAGGAATCAAGCAAATCTCTTCATTTTTAGGGGGAAAAAAAAAATTATCAAGGAATTATGCACTTGCTTGGAAGCTCTTGGATATTTTTACTTCAGTACATCATAGCATGGGTAGTTTAGATTACAGGGTGTCTTCAGGGTGTTTTGTGTTGTTTCTGGTTAAAGTCCTCCTCTTGAGATGGGTTAAGTGGTCAAATAGACTATGTATACTAACCAGATACATGAAGATCCGGGGTAGTATAGATCTTCAGCAACCCATGCTTGCCGTAAAAGGTGACTATGCTTGTTGTAAAGGGCGACTAACGGAATCGGCTGGTAAGCCTCGCTGACTTGGTTGATGCATGTCATCGATCCCAAATGCCTGGATAGATGTTCATGATATTAATCACTGGATTGTCTGGTCCAGACTCTATTATTTACAGGTCGCCGCCAAAAACCTGGAATATTGCGGAGTGCGGCTTTAAACAACAAACCAACCAACCAGATACATCATAGCATGGGTAGATTTAGATAACAGGGTGTCTTCAGGGTGTTTTGTATTGTTTCTTGTTAAAGTCCTGCTCTTGAGATGGGTCAAGTGGTCAAATAGACTATGTATACTAACCAGATACATCATACCGATGAAGATCCGGGGTAGTATAGATCTTCAGCAACCCATGCTTGCCGTAAAAGGTGACTATGCTTGTTGTAAAGGGCGACTAACGGGATCGGCTGGTAAGCCTCGCTGACTTGGTTGATGCATGTCATCGATCCCAAATGCCTGGATAGATGTTCATGATATTAATCACTGGATTGTCTGGTCCAGACTCTATTATTTACAGGTCGCCGCCAAAAACCTGGAATATTGCGGAGTGCGGCTTTAAACAACAAACCAACCAACCAGATACATCATAGCATGGGTAGATTTAGATTACAGGGTGTCTTCAGGGTATTTTGTGTTGTTTCTTGTTAAAGTCCTGCTCTTGAGATGGGTCAAGTGGTCAAATAGACTGTGTATACTGACCAGATACATGAAAGAATGGTTAAATTTAGATTACAGGGTGTCTTCAGGGTGTTTTGTGTTGTTTTTAGTTAAAATCCTCCTCTTGAGATGGGTCAAGTGGTCAAATAGACTGTGTATACTGACCACATACACAATAGCCTTGGCTGATGCATGCCATGGATCCCAATTGCGTGGATTGATGTTCATGTTACCAATCACTGGATTTTCTGGTCCAGACTTGATTATTTTCAGACCACCGTCATATAGCTGGAATATTGCTGAGTGCGGTGTCAAGTATTGGAGAAAACACGCTCACGAGCTTTTGGTAGACAGAGCATGCCCTGGGGAGAGGGAAAACCCAAGGGGCGAAGCCAAAACCAAAACCGAGGGAAAGTGTTTTTCCATGCTTATGAACCAAAAATAGAAACTTAAAGCAACATTTATCATGTTGCTTGTGTACGGATCTTGAAAAGAACATTCTAAAAACCAGTGAAGCTTATCAACACCTCTGTAGCCTCGTGGTACACTCACTTGGCTACAGATATGAAGGTTGCGAGTTCGATCCTCGGGAATATAAAGAAAACATTTGTCATTTGATTTTACATTTCATTGCATGTTACAATCTGAACGGAAGTTATATTAATAAAATACCCAGGACATTATATAAAACCTCTGGGATATTATATAAAATCCCTGGGACATTACAACGTCCCTGTTTATGAGATTTAACCCGACTGGAAAGTAATACCTCACAATAGGTTTTAATGCCTATATAAAGAAGTCTCTTACTTAATAACGATCCCAATGAATAGGTTTATAAGCAACAAACAAACATCAAAGCCTTGTTAGATTTAGAATGCAGGGTGTCTTCAGGGTATTTTGTGTTGTTTCTGGTTAAAGTCCTCCACCCAGGTGACAGACCCCTCACTCACACACTCTCCCAGGTAACAGTTTGCAGATCACCCCCACCCCAAGTGACAGAACTCCCTCTCCCCTCCCAGGTGACAGACCCATCCCACCCATCAGGTGACAGTTACACCCAGATGACAGATCACTCCTATCCCCAGTGACAGTGGCGCCCAGGTGACAGACCCACCCCAGATGGCCAATCAACCCCACCATCCAGGTGACAGTTACACCCAAGTGACAGACCTACCCCACCCCCAGGTGACAGTTACACCCAAATGACAGACCTAACCCACCCACCAGGTGACAGTTACACCCAAGTGACAGACCTACCCCACCCTCAGGTGACAGTTACACCCAAGTGACAGACCTACCCCACCCACCAGGTGACAGTTACACCCAAGTGACAGACCTACCCCACCCTCAGGTGACAGTTACACCCAAGTGACAGACCTACCCCACCCCCAGGTGACAGTTACACCCAAATGACAGACCTACCCCACCCACCAGGTGACAGTTACACCCAAGTGACAGACCTACCCCACCCTCAGGTGACAGTTACACCCAAGTGACAGATCCACCCCACCCTCAGGTGACAGTTACACGCATATGTCAGATCAGCCCAACTCTAGGTGACAGTTACACCCAGGTGACAGACCCCGCCCTCCCTCAGGTGAAAGTTACATGCATATGATATATCTCCCCCCTCACATATCTTCACTCACTCACTCTGATATACATTAAATTTGTATTCATGTGTCCCTAAAATAACTAATTATTTCTTATGAGGACAATCTCAATTTTTCCCTTTAGTCATATTAAAAGATCACTGTAGCATATATCTTGGGTCTACAGGGCCAATCCCCACTGTAGCACTTGCTTTAGTTCTACAAGGCCCATCCCCACTGTAGCACTTGCTTTAGTTCTACAAGGCCCATCCCCACTGTAGCACTTGCTTTAGTTCTACAAGGCCAATCCCCACTGTAGCACTTGCTTTAGTTCTACAAGGCCAGTCCCCACTGTAGCACTTGCTTTAGTTCTACAAGGCCAGTCCCCACTGTAGCACTTGCTTTAGTTCTACAAGGCCCATCCCCACTGTAGCACTTGCTTTAGTTCTACAAGGTCAATCCCCACTGTAGCACTTGCTTTAGTTCTACAAGGCCAGTCCCCACTGTAGCACTTGCTTTAGTTCTACAAGGCCCATCCCCACTGTAGCACTTGCTTTAGTTCTACAAGGCCAATCCCCACTGTAGCACTTGTTTTAGTTCTACAAGGCCAGTCCCCACTGTAGCTCTTGCTTTAGTATTACAAGGCCCATCCCCACTGTAGCACTTGCTTTAGTTCTACAAGGCCCATCCCCACTGTAGCACTTGCTTTAGTTCTACAAGGCCCATCCCCACTGTAGCACTTGCTTTAGTTCTACAAGGCCAGTCCCCACTGTAGCTCTTGCTTTAGTATTACAAGGCCAGTCCCCACTGTAGCACTTGCTTTTGTTCTACAAGGCCCATCCCCACTGTAGCACTTGCTTTAGTTCTACAAGGCCAGTCCCCACTGTAGCACTTGCCTTGGGTCTAGAAGTTCCTGCTGTAGGAATATTGACCATGCCATTTTCTATTTTTAGCTGATGTCCCTAGGTCTGTGCCCCTTGCCAGTCACTGCAAGACACACGAACCTGAAACACAAGAGCCAAGTTTTTTATAGCAAATATGGGCATTCCACCCCAATGTTGGAGCAAGCTAGTGAAGGACCTCTCACCAGCTGGCTTAGGCTGTAACTGAAGTGAATACACTCAAGGTAAGATCCTACAGGGTCTGGCTGGGGTGCTTCCATGTCGGCTGCAATCCATCATGAGTTCTTTCAGTGTCAAGCAAAACTGTGCCTTGAAATCCTGGCTCTGCACCTTTATTGTTCCTCCAGTTACAGAACGCTTCTGGTTTGCAGTCAGCTCTGTAGCTTAATGGGTTCATTCGGCTAGCCTTTGTACCTTCCACACAGGGTCTAACAGTTTCAGAGCCTTGTTCCATCTGAAAGACATGAGGTCCCATCAATAGTAGCATCAACACATTCTGTATTGCAAGCCGATTCCCAGTGTCTTTTCCCATACTGAATTAAGAATATAAAGACCAACATGTTTGCAGACACACCTGCCTTTCCTTTCAGCCAGGGGCCGCCTCCACGGTCCAGTGGTAGAGCGTCATACCCAAAGACGTAAAAAGATGGTACTTGTTGTTATCCTGTCTGGCGCTTCGCATTAAGGGGCTAAAACAAGGACTGGTCGGCTCGGAGTCAGTGTACTGTGTCTGAGTGGGGTATTCATGTTAAACTGCGGCATGGTATCTCAGTGAGCTAGCACTTTAAATCGGCATCAGTCCGGACTAGTACAAGCAGCCACACAAACACACACACGTACTTGGACGTCGCTATATAAGTGCAATAATCTTGGACGCGACATTAAACCCCATTTCACCTCACCTCTTCTTTCAGCCAGGCTCCAGTCCAGCAGAGCTTATTCCAGAATACCACATTGCTGCTGATTAAGTAATGGTGTCATCAGGGTGGGTTCACGTAGCTTCAAGTTAAATGGCTTCAGACCAGGTACCTCCCCAAGTTGTACCATGATCCAGAAAGATGACAGGAGTATCTAGTGTCCTGCTTGAATGTGGTGTCCAGTCTGTGCCAGAGATTTAGCTCACCTGGCTGGAAGTAAAGTGAGTTTATGTTGGGTGACATTGTCTGTCCTCCCCCTGTCCATCCCTCCGTGCCTCTCTTCGTTGTTCACTGACATCTCCACGGAGACTGTCCATCCCTCCCTGCCTCTCTTCCTTGTTCACTGACATCTCCACGGAGACTATCCATCCCTCCCTGCCTCTCTTCGTTGTTCACTGACATCTCCACGGAGACAGTCCATCCCTCCCTGCCTCTCTTCCTTGTTCACTGACATCTCCACGGAGACTGTCCATCCCTCCCTGCCTCTCTTCCTTGTTCACTGACATCTCCACGGAGACTGTCCATCCCTCCGTGCCTCTCTTCGTTGTTCACTGACATCTCCACGGAGACTGTCCATCCCTCCCTGCCTCTCTTCCTTGTTCACTGACATCTCCACGGAGACTGTCCATCCCTCCGTGCCTCTCTTCGTTGTTCACTGACATCTCCACGGAGACTGTCCATCCCTCCCTGCCTCTCTTCGTTGTTCACTGACATCTCCACGGAGACTATCCATCCCTCCCTGCCTCTCTTCGTTGTTCACTGACATCTCCACGGAGACAGTCCATCCCTCCCTGCCTCTCTTCCTTGTTCACTGACATCTCCACGGAGACTGTCCATCCCTCTGTGCCTCTCTTTGTTGTTCACTGACATCTCCACGGAGACTGTCCATCCCTCCCTGCCCCTCTTTGTTGTTCACTGACATCTCCACGGAGACTGTCCATCCCTCCCTGCCTCTCTTCGTTGTTTACTGACATCTCCACGGAGACTGTCCATCCCTCCCTGCCCCTCTTCGTTGTTCACTGACATCTCCACGGAGACTGTCCATCCCTCCCTGCCTCTCTTCCTTGTTCACTGACATCTCCACGGAGACTGTCCATCCCTCCCTGCCTCTCTTCCTTGTTCACTGACATCTCCACGGAGACTGTCCATCCCTCCGTGCCTCTCTTCGTTGTTTACTGACATCTCCACGGAGACTGTCCATCCCTCCCTGCCATTCTTCCTTGTTCACTGACATCTCCATGGAGACAGTCCATCCCTCCCTGCCTCTCTTCGTTGTTCACCGACATCTCCACGGAGACAGTCCATCCCTCCCTGCCTCTCTTCCTTGTTCACTGACATCTCCACGGAGACTGTCCATCCCTCCCTGCCTCTCTTCGTTGTTCACTGACATCTCCACGGAGACTGTCCATCCCTCCCTGCCCCTCTTCGTTGTTCACTGACATCTCCACGGAGACAGTCCATCCCTCCCTGCCTCTCTTCGTTGTTTACTGACATCTCCACGGAGACTGTCCATCCCTCCCTGCCCCTCTTCGTTGTTCACTGACATCTCCACGGAGACTGTCCATCCCTCCCTGCCTCTCTTCCTTGTTCACTGACATCTCCACGGAGACTGTCCATCCCTCCCTGCCTCTCTTCCTTGTTCACTGACATCTCCACGGAGACTGTCCATCCCTCCCTGCCTCTCTTCGTTGTTTACTGACATCTCCACGGAGACTGTCCATCCCTCCCTGCCTCTCTTCGTTGTTCACCGACATCTCCACGGAGACAGTCCATCCCTCCCTGCCTCTCTTCGTTGTTTACTGACATCTCCACGGAGACTGTCCATCCCTCCCTGCCCCTCTTCGTTGTTCACTGACATCTCCACGGAGACAGTCCATCCCTCCCTGCCTCTCTTCGTTGTTTACTGACATCTCCACGGAGACTGTCCATCCCTCCCTGCCCCTCTTCGTTGTTCACCGACATCTCCACGGAGACTGTCCATCCCTCCCTGCCTCTCTTCGTTGTTCACTGACATCTCCACGGAGACTGTCCATCCCTCTGTGCCCCTCTTCGTTGTTCACTGACATCTCCACGGAGACAGTCCATCCCTCCCTGCCTCTCTTCGTTGTTTACTGACATCTCCACGGAGACTGTCCATCCCTCCCTGCCCCTCTTCGTTGTTCACTGACATCTCCACGGAGACTGTCCATCCCTCCCTGCCTCTCTTCCTTGTTCACTGACATCTCCACGGAGACTGTCCATCCCTCCCTGCCTCTCTTCCTTGTTCACTGACATCTCCACGGAGACTGTCCATCCCTCCCTGCCTCTCTTCGTTGTTCACTGACATCTCCACGGAGACTGTCCATCCCTCCCTGCCTCTCTTCGTTGTTCACCGACATCTCCACGGAGACAGTCCATCCCTCCCTGCCTCTCTTCGTTGTTTACTGACATCTCCACGGAGACTGTCCATCCCTCTGTGCCTCTCTTCGTTGTTTACTGACATCTCCACGGAGACTGTCCATCCCTCCCTGCCTCTCTTCGTTGTTCACCGACATCTCCACGGAGACAGTCCATCCCTCCCTGCCTCTCTTCGTTGTTTACTGACATCTCCACGGAGACTGTCCATCCCTCTGTGCCTCTCTTCGTTGTTTACTGACATCTCCACGGAGACAGTCCATCCCTCCCTGCCTCTCTTCCTTGTTCACTGACATCTCCACGGAGACAGTCCATCCCTCCCTGCCTCTCTTCGTTGTTCACCGACATCTCCACGGAGACAGTCCATCCCTCCCTGCCTCTCTTCCTTGTTCACTGACATCTCCACGGAGACTGTCCATCCCTCCCTGCCTCTCTTCGTTGTTCACTGACATCTCCACGGAGACTGTCCATCCCTCCCTGCCCCTCTTCGTTGTTCACTGACATCTCCACGGAGACAGTCCATCCCTCCCTGCCTCTCTTCGTTGTTTACTGACATCTCCACGTAGACTGTCCATCCCTCCGTGCCTCTCTTCGTTGTTTACTGACATCTCCACGGAGACTGTCCATCCCTCTGTGCCTCTCTTCGTTGTTTACTGACATCTCCACGGAGACTGTCCATCCCTCTGTGCCTCTCTTCGTTGTTTACTGACATCTCCACGGAGACTGTCCATCCCTCCCTGCCTCTCTTCCTTGTTTACTGACATCTCCACGGAGACTGTCCATCCCTCCCTGCCTCTCTTCGTTGTTTACTGACATCTCCACGGAGACTGTCCATCCCTCTGTGCCTCTCTTCGTTGTTTACTGACATCTCCACGGAGACTGTCCATCCCTCCCTGCCTCTCTTCGTTGTTCACTGACATCTCCACGGAGACTGTCCATCCCTCTGTGTCCCTCTTCGTTGTTCACTGACATCTCCACGGAGACAGTCCATCCCTCCCTGCCTCTCTTCGTTGTTCACTGACATCTCCACGGAGACAACATGGCCGTCCTATAGAGCTGAAACTTTGTGTGAATGATTCAAGTTGTGGTGTTGATGATGATGATGATGATGATGATGTTGGAGATTTAATGAGCACTGTTACAATTAGCAATGTTGCCGATTTCACACTTGGGGCATACCTAGACACATATGAAGGAATTATTAAAAAAATGTAAATTTTCAAATATATGCCAAAAATAATTTCCCATGACGGGCGTGAAAGGGAAATAAGTGATTACCCAAGAGTAATAGGTTCATTTGGGAATAGGGGCCTGAAAACTAGTTGACGAAAATGATGTGTTAGTGTGATTTTTGAGTTGCTTTTGCTTGTTGTTTTTTTATTGGTAGGACATTTAGATCCTACTGTTTAATTTGGTTTGGATTAGATAATTGCTAAGGTTGTAATAGCTGGAGGAACTAGTGAGGAGTTGCTGAATTGTGGTAATGTGTGTGTCTATGTCACTTCAAGGTTTGTTGCGGTGTATGATGTAGTGTTTATATTGGAAAATGAGGTGGTTAATGTCCTCCACTATAGGTACACTACAGTGCCTTTTAATATTGGGCTTATGGCTGTTTAGGTTTGTGTGCCCAGTGTGGAGTCTAGTTATAGCCCTGTCTTTTAGTTTGTTTTTATGTATGTTAAGACTTTGTATTGAGGTTTTTTTTACTATTTGTTTAAGGTGTTTTGCTATCATTGAGTTTTGGCATTTAGATGTCCATTTAGCCCTAAGTTTGCTTAGAATAACTGATTTGACTTCGGCCTTGCGGTGTTTAAGTTGGCCCCTGATTTGGCAGCTTTGTCAGCTTCTTCGTTTCCGAATATTCCGATGTGGGCTGAGACCCAAACCAGGTGGACACCATGTCTTCTTTTGGGATTGTTTGAATCCTACCGAGAATTTTACCTGTGAGTGTACCCCTGTTTTTAGAACATTTATTTGGGAGCGCTTGTAAGCTACTTAATGAATTGGTAGGTATTACAGTTTGGGGTTGTCTGCTGTTTAGAGTATTGTACAGTGCGGTGTAGAGCCATCAACTCCACAGTGAAGAGTGATTGGCCAGCGGGGAGCCTGTACATCTTGTTTGTAGGTTTAGAGTATTGTACAGTGCGGTACAGAGCCATCAACTCCACAGTGAAGATTGATTGGCCAGCGGGGAGCCTGTACACCTTGTTTGTAGTTTTAGAGTATTGTACAGTGCGTTATAGAGCCTTCAAC
The DNA here is from genome assembly GCF_022045235.1 of Haliotis cracherodii. NCBI lineage: Eukaryota > Metazoa > Mollusca > Gastropoda > Lepetellida > Haliotidae > Haliotis > Haliotis cracherodii. The sequence goes on along the minus strand of NW_027266269.1, from coordinate 2,140,015 downwards.
TCCACAGTGAAGATTGATTGGCCAGCGGGGAGCCTGTACACCTTGTTTGTAGTTTTAGAGTGTCGGGAGTGGGTTCCAAAGCCTACTTATGGTGCCATTCTCCCCATGTTTGGTTTATGTATTGGAGGGAGATGGCCTTTGCTAGTGTAGTAGTTTAGCTTGGTATTTATGGTAGGAGTTGGTAGTTGAGGTGTAGTTATGGTGTACAGTGATGTGATTGGGGTTTGCTGTGGTGCTGCTAAAACATGTTCACATCTTGGAAATGGGTCAAGAGGTAAAATACCATACTGTCTTGTTTATCATGAACACCTGAGTATAATGTGTGCACCATTCTTGGGTTTAAGTTTGGGGAGAAATTGTTATTTCATGTATGTATTGTGTGCAGTAAACATGGTAAAAAACTACATTTTATCACTTCAGGTGAACAGCGGATAAGAAACTTGTCTCCTAAAATAAACCGGAAATAGCAATCAGATGTCCACACATTTTCACTTGTATCAGGAACCTTGTTAATTAGTTGCTTGGTTGGTGGAAAATGTGCATACATGCTGCGGGTTCGGTTTCAAATTTAATTTAATGCGGATAAATCTACAGGTAACCTTGCTCTACATTGACAACACAGTGTGTTTAACTCCTAATTTGGCCTCTACAAAGTATGCTGTCTCAAAGTCAACGGTTTGCCCTGTTTCAGCTGAGGGTTTTACTCTAATAATTGTATTCAGACCAATAAAACATCGTTTTTAATCTGAAAAACTCATTTTATACCCTTGATAATTACGTTATTTAAACAATGAAGTTCCAATGTTTTTTTAGGTCTCTCATGGTTACTCAAGTCTGGATTAAATACTGGAAGCCATTGTTCCTATTGTTGTTGTTGCACACTACTGGTTTGAATTTCGAAGACATCTCACGTGAGATGAGTATTAAATAAAACAATGCAGCTGAAGGTTCTTGTTCCTGTGATTTGATTGCATGTGAGTATAATTCCAGATCTGGGTACAACATGTTTTTCACAAAGGGAACAAAAGGCAGAATGGTTTCGATCACATGCAGCCGGATACAATGAATGTAAATGTTTTACAAATTCATACGCGACTGGAAATGAAATCTCCTCAGTTTATTGGACACTTTATTTGCATTAACCCGCTTTTAAGGGAAATTCTTTGTGCATTTGTAGGAGCCAAGGTCGACCACGCGGTGCATCCGGAGTAGTGGTACTTTTAGGAGCATTAAGTCAAGGAATCACTGTAATAAATGCATACATGCATTTAAAAAACTGGCAAAGAAAATACAGAATTGGTTTACCGGACTGACATTGGTGTTTGCTGATAATACAAAATTGGTTTACCGGATAGACATTTGTGTATGCTGATAGCATGTGTAGTAACGAAACAGGGAAACAGGATTGTTTTGTCAATTGCCATTTAGGTAAGGAGTTCTGGACAAATTAGTGATGTATTAGTAATGTATTTGAGATGAATTCATGTCAAACATTTACACTCAAATTCTAAGGATACATGAGAATCTCACCCGAGTGTCTTTTGATATCAAATATATCAACACGAGTCGATAAACGTGGAATATCTCTGAGGCTTGTGATATCTCCTATGGGAGCCAGTTTGGGTGATAAAACATGATAAAATAACTCAAGTTGTGTATTAGTTACGGTTTCCAAATTTTCCATAAGCCTTAAACAATGATGGGCTTAGTAAAGATGAAGGTTATGTTTGAATTGCAGACTTTTTTGTGTCCTGATAGGCCTCAGACCACAAGGAAGGAAAATAGGAGAAAAACATTCCCTGTTTAAATGGGCTGTTAAAGTCTGTGCCAATTTTTTGGAGTGACTTGTGATAGCTTAAGTGAAAGATTAGACATTGTACTTGGTGGCTAAAAGATTAGACATTGTACTTGGTGGCTAAAAGATTAGACATTGTACTTGGTGGCTAAAATGTTTTTTAGCCACAATCTGTACATGGTTACAGACTCCATCTTCCCATGATTTGACCCCAAGTTCAAGGCCGTTGTGGGTGTTTCCGCTTGGGACTTTTGGTGAGCATTGTTATCCCCTGTTTTGAAAAACGGGGTGATAAACCAATCAGCATGTCCGTCCGTCCTACATCAGTTTTCCGTTTCCAGAGCAGAATTCCTGAACTGTTCCATATTTTCTAGTTGAAACTTGCCGTACAGATCAGTCTAGTGGTGGTACCTTTTGATGATTTGGGATATTGAAAAGTAATGAAAAGCATTATTTTTTCTTCACTGACCTGAAGGTGTCCAATGGCAATGAACGAAAAGTTGGTATAAGTAGCTAAGCTCCATTTCCAAATTTCACCCGACCAGGGAATATGTCATCTCCTGATGACTCTTGGTGACAGAGGTTACTGCAAACCAAGATGGTGGATCCAGGCTCCAGACTGATATTTTGCAGATTTAGTGGCAAGTGGCAGGTTGGTCAGCATGCCGCAGGAGAACATCAGTTTTCCGTTTCCAGAGCAGAATTCCTGAACTGTTCCATATTTTCTAGTTGAAACTTGCCGTACAGATCAGTCTAGTGGTGGTACCTTTTGATGATTTGGGATATTGAAAAGTAATGAAAAGCATTATTTTTTCTTCACTGACCTGAAGGTGTCCAATGGCAATGAACGAAAAGTTGGTATAAGTAGCTAAGCTCCATTTCCAAATTTCACCCGACCAGGGAATATGTCATCTCCTGATGACTCTTGGTGACAGAGGTTACTGCAAACCAAGATGGTGGATCCAGGCTCCAGACTGATATTTTGCAGATTTAGTGGCAAGTGGCAGGTTGGTCAGCATGCCGCAGGAGAACAGCCTACGACCGATACTTATTATGGGGGACTGTCAGGTCACTGTAGATATCAAAGAAGGAAGGTAATTGTTGTCTGAGGCCTTATGATCTGAGTGGCCATATAGACTATGTATAGTGTTGGGCCGCAACGATACAGAAAGTCAATATGATACGTATCCAACATGCAAGGATACAGAGACCTTTGTGTACTGTTCAAATAATGTAGGACCACCTGTGTGGCCTAGTGGATAGAGCGGCGGCCCAGAGAGCTGAAAGTCACAATATGATACGTATCCAACATGCAAGGATACAGAGACTTTTGTGTACTGTTCAAATAATGTTGGACCACCTGTGTGGCCTAGTGGATAGAGCGGCGGCCCAGAGAGCTGAAAGTCACAATATGATACGTATCCAACATGCAAGGATACAGAGACCTTTGTGTACTGTTCAAATAATGTAGGACCACCTGTGTGGCCTAGTGGATAGAGCGGCGGCCCAGAGAGCTGAAAGTCACAATATGATACGTATCCAACATGCAAGGATACAGAGACTTTTGTGTACTGTTCAAATAATGTTGGACCACCTGTGTGGCCTAGTGGATAGAGCGGCGGCCCAGAGAGCTGAAAGTCACAATATGATACGTATCCAACATGCAAGGATACAGAGACCTTTGTGTACTGTTCAAATAATGTAGGACCACCTGTGTGGCCTAGTGGATAGAGCGGCGGCCCAGAGAGCTGAAAGTCACAATATGATACGTATCCAACATGTAAGGATACAGAGACCTTTGTGTACTGTTCAAATAATGTAGGACCACCTGTGTGGCCTAGTGGATAGAGCGGCGGCCCAGAGAGCTGAAAGTCACAATATGATACATATCCAACATGCAAGGATACAGAGACCTTTGTGTACTGTTCAAATAATGTAGGACCACCTGTGTGGCCTAGTGGATAGAGCGGCGGCCCAGAGAGCTGAAAGTCACAATATGATACATATCCAACATGCAAGGATACAGAGACCTTTGTGTACTGGTCAAATAATGTAGGACCACCTGTGTGGCCTAGTGGATAGAGCGGCGGCCCAGAGAGCTGAAAGTCCATCCCTGGCTGCATCGTACCACACGATGTGTAAGGATGGTAATTGTTGTTTCCCTGGCTGGTGCTCGGCATTAAGGGGCTAAAACAAGGACTGGTCGGCTTGGAGTCAGTATACTGTGTGTGAGTGGGGTATCCATGTTAAATTGCTGCATTGTATCTCGGTGGGCTAGCACCATAAAACTGACATTAGTCCGGACCAGTACGAGTGCTAGCACATGCACAGACAGACACCTCACATTATTCTTGTTATTTGCTTGGTATGATTGTTTGTTTGTTAAGTCTGGTCCAGACAATTCCATGACAGACATTATGAGCATCGATCATCACAGTGAGATACAATGACATGCAATCAGTCATCGAGCTTGACCACCCAAATTCAGTTGCCTCTTACAACAAGAATGCGACCTATATTCTGACCCGGAATCCCGACAGGCTTTGAATTCAGATACAACATGTAGCACAAATGCCTGAAAGAAATGCATGTTTTTAGTTTGTAAACTATATGGCAGGACATTTCTGCTACTGCCACTGCCACATACTTGACTGAAGTGACCAGGGGTCCAGAAAATTTAAAATCCCAAACAGACATTTGCATTTAGGCCACTCCCCCTTCAAATAGCGTATTTTAGTACGACTTTTCACACACATTACAAGTTGTTACATAGGTGTTCCCTTGTTAATGTGCGCTTCGGTTATAGTGCGTGGTAAAGCATGGCTCCCAAAATTTACTAACATATATAATAAACTCAAGTTTTCCAATGACACAGTGTTATCCCCCCATCTCAGAAAACATTATCAGCTGATCACCGCGATCACGTAAACCGGAAATACAAGTCCACAAATCCGACTGAAGTACGCAATTTAATCCTATTATTATAAGATATGGTAATAAAAAAAATGTTCATTGTTTATCTGGACTAATGTTTGCAATATATTTGATTAATTATATTCCATATTTAATTCAACAATTATAATAATGTTTACAATAATTTTGGTGAAATCGTATGCAAAGTGATCGGTAGATCGCACAACTTGCCGTTATTTACAGCAACCACGGTCAGGTTATCGCTATTGGAGCCTTGAAACAAACTTTAGGTTGCAAGAGATTGGATACACATATCATAAATGCCGTACCATGACTCGCTAAAAGTCATATTTGAGGCAGTTTGACTATTAAATGTCAACATAACGTTTTCACAATGGAAATACATGTAGCGAGGGAAGTCCCTACAGTTACTGGTCAAAATCGTTCCATACGTCAAAAAATGGTGGAAGCTGCAACTAAAATAACATGATATTGGAATATACTATTCCTGATTAAATAAGAATTTCAGATAAAATTTCTTCCAACCATTGCATCAAAATTCTTTGGAGTTGATTCATTGGGTACATTATAACTGAATTACTGGTAGATTGGGAGAGACGTGTGCACAGCTGATTGCTATTTCCGGCTTAGTTTACGAGAAAATACACACGGAAATCCTAATCTCTGCATATAAAACAATGCCTTGGAGTGCAGGAAATACATTTTAAATGGTGTATCATCATGTCTATTGATGTTTTATGTCAAATTTCATACTTTTATTGACCAAGTTTGTTTTACCTGTTTATTCACCTGAATTCGCATGAGGGATACGATAACCCTAATCAATTATTTTGACCCCGAAGGTAGCATTGTTTGTTTTGGAAAATGTCCGGACAGAAAAAATTAAATGGCCGGTAAGCAATATTATAAATCAGACATTTGACATTCCCAATCGGACATGTCCGGCCCATATGACCGTTTCCGGACCCCTGGATGTGACTGTCTAGAAGCAAGGGGATTATTTCCACTAATTACTTCCCGCTCACCAGTGTAACGGTCATTCTGTGTGGTGTAGCTCAGACTAGTATGATGATACAGACTAAAACCTTAAAAGACTCTTTTCCTGTGGGGTCTGGGTTAAGATGGGTCCCAAGGAACCTAAGTTTGTTGTACAATGTGACTTAATGGCTCGGACAGCCAGGCTCTGTGTTGATGTCATGTTATGGTACCCCAGCATCCCGGATTGTTGCACATAGTATCAATCACTGGATTGTCTGGTCCAGGCTGTGTTGATAGCATGTTATGGTACCCCAACATCCCGGATTGTTGCACATAGTATCAATCACTGGATTGTCTGGTCCAGGCTGTGTTGATAGCATGTTATGGTACCCCAACATCCCGGATTGTTGCACATAGTATCAATCACTGGATTGTCTGGTCCAAGCTGTGTTGATAGCATGTTATGGTACCCTAACATCCCGTATTGTTGCACATAGTATCAATCACTGGATTGTCTGGTCCAGGCTGTGTTGATAGCATGTTATGGTACCCCAGCATCCCGGATTGTTGCATATAGTATCAATCACTGGATTGTTTGGTCCAGGCTGTGTTGATAGCATGTTATGGTACCCCAACATCCCGTATTGTTGCACATAGTATCAATCACTAGACTGTCTGGTCCAGGCTGTGTTGATAGCATGTTATGGTACCCCAGCATCCCGGATTGTTGCATATAGTATCAATCACTGGATTGTCTGGTCCAGGCTGTGTTGATAGCATGTTATGGTACCCCAACATCCCGTATTGTTGCACATAGTATCAATCACTGGACTGTCTGGTTCAGGCTGTGTTGATAGCATGTTATGGTACCCCAGCATCCCGGATTGTTGCACATAGTATCAATCACTGAATTGTCTGGTCCAGGCTGTGTTGATAGCATGTTATGGTACCCCAACATCCCGGATTGTTGCATATAGTATCAATCACTGGATTGTCTGGTCCAGGCTGTGTTGATAGCATGTTATGGTCACCCCAGCATCCCGGATTGTTGCATATAGTATCAATCACTGGACTGTCTGGTCCAGGCTGTGTTGATAGCATGTTATGGTACCCCTACATCTTTACTTCATTAACCATATCATAGAATCGCTACTTGGCCAAATAATTATGGCCCTTAGGAATTGTTTCATACAATATGTAATGTACAATTTTTTTCTCCTATTCAGTTTTTACTTTTCTGAAACAAAAAACGACTTGTGATAGTAAATATGGTGTGTTTGTTTTTATCCCCCCCACAAATTAGGGTGGAGCAGAGTTCATCCATCGGTCATTCCATCTGTCCTTCTGTCCCTCCATCCACTTCTGAAAGGGGACACATTTTCTCAGAAACTAGTTAAGTCAGAGAAATGATATTTTGCACACTGATGTTACTGATCGTGATCTCAAAAAAAGTTTGAAACTTGGTGTTATAAATTCCTTTTTTACAGAGTTATGGCCCTTGTTCCATCGTTTTCAATTTAGTGCTTAATGCTTGAAATAGGGACAAGTTTTCTCATAAAATACTGAAGTTGCTTGAATGTCAGTTTGTATGCTTATCTAAGAGACAAGCGTCAAAACTGAGTTAAAAAATTGGTCCTGTAAATTATGTTTTTAACAGATGTACAGCCCTTGTTCCATGCCATGGTACTTAGTACATAGTGTGGGTCATGGGGACAAGTTTTCTCAGAAACTACTGGTTAGTTTATCATGGAGATACAGTGAGTTTGTCCGGGGGAGGGGCCTTTTGTGTGTAGTAATTTCATATTTAAATCAGATTGAATGTAACCAGATCTTGATGGTTATCATGGCGATACAGTGAGTTTGTCCGGGGGAAGGGGCGCTTTTGTGTATTGTAATTTCACATTTAAATCAGATTGAATGTAACAAGATCTTGATGGTTATCATGGCGATACAGTGAGTTTGTCCAGGGAAGGGGCCTTTTGTGTGAAGTAATTTCACATTTAAATCAGATTGAATGTAACAAGATCTTGATGGTTATCATGGCGATACAGTGAGTTTGTCCAGGGAAGGGGCCTTTTGTGTGTAGTAATTTCACATTTAAATCAGATTGAATGTAACAAGATCTTGATGGTTCAAGGAAACAAGTTCGCATTACACTTGTCTTAAGTCAAGTGATCAGTGGTTGATATCACGGACATGCATTGTACGACGGACATGCATTTTCCCAAAGAGAAGGCATAGTGATAAACTAGAAGTGCTGATACCTCAGTCTAACATGAATTCCCCACTTAGACACTATTTAGTAACTCGGAGCCGACCAGTCCTTGTTTTAGCCACATAATGCCATGCGTCAGGCAGGGTAACATCTGTTGGTATCTTTTGGACGCGGACTGTATCGAATCCTTAACCTGCCGGTCTCTGGGAAGATGCTCTACCACTAGGTCACAGAGGCGGTGTGATACAACTGAAACATATGGTACAATGCTGTGTATATTGTGAATGTCTGTATACACACTGATGAATCTCATCTCTTTATAATATTATACATGTATGATATATGAATGATATATGTAGATACATAAATTAGTAAACGAGTCACCGTTAGATGTCGTGCTTACTACCACTCGTCCAGCACTTGACTTGATCTCCAACTGGTGCATGTTTACCGTCACAAAGCAACATCAAGTAATCAAGTGCTGGAGGATCATAGTTTCAAGTGTTGTAAATAATTTTAACCGTGCAAAGGTTATCAGTTGTGTGAGGGATTTTTTACCAAAGGAGACATTACCACATTTTCCCACCCATCAATCTATGATGCCTGTGCCTTTGTCCTTTATGAAATCAATCCTGCTTTTGTATTGCAGCACTGCAGTATAAGATTCCTGTACGAACGTGTTCAGGCCCAAACAGTATCTGCATGCGAGACTGAACAGCTACTGCCTTCATTTGACATTAATAGTCGGGGACAACATGGCTTGACAGCAGTGATGAGGGCAGTTCTCAGTGAAAAGAAGAATGTTTTCGACCTGCTTGTGTCAAAAGGAGCTGATCTCACACTGACTGATGACTACAATGGCAGTGTACTTCATCTGGCATGTAGAGGTGGAAATAGTTCCATTGTAGAATATCTTCTGCATTTGAACTGCTTCTCTCCAAGGGAGCTAACCCATCACTCACTGGTAATTACAATGGTACTTTACTCCATGCAGCCAGTGAAGGTGGAAACATTGACATTGTTAGACATGTTATTGGTGACTTTGATATTAACACACAAGGATGGAATGGTCACACGCCACTGATGTCACAATCGAATGACATCATAAACGTCTGTGACACTGAAGCTGATTAGCTGCACAATGATTATGGATGATAAATATACTTTTAGCCTTGTGTATTTTGATATCAAATATATCAGCAATCGTGAAAAAAAATAAACTGTCCTTGGCAAGCCTCGGAATCTTTAAACTTGTATCAACATGAGTTGAAATAGTTCAAATAAAAACACATTTGGGTGAGATTGTGTTCATGGTACCTTATTCTTCTGAAATAATGTTTGTAACATATTCCTAGCTTTATATGAATTTTAACATTTGGAATCATGCATTCACTTTGTTCATACTAATTGCTTTGTTTTCCTGACTGAGTCAGTTATTGATGTAGAAGACGTTAAACTATTACGACTGTAAATGCCAAGCACTGTATCACGGAAGCCGGGATATCATAAAGATTTTGATTGAAGGTGTACAACGTCTGTACTGGAAATATAACATATAATCCAATAATGACCAATCTAGTGGAAATCAGTAGCAGCAGTAGTAGTTGTCGTAGTAGTAGAAGTAGTAGAAATAGAAGTAGAAGTAGTAGTAGTAGCAGTAGAAGAAGTAGTGGTGGTAGTAGTAGAAGTAGTAGTAGTAGTAGTAGTAGTAGAAGGAGTAGTAATAGTAGTGGTTGTATGTTTTGTTTCTTGTTTAACGCCACTTTCAATGTAAGTAGTATTACTATTAGTATGCACATTATTAGTATTATTATGTACAGATAAACATAAGAAATGCAGCAAAGAGGATGTGTGTGATCCTGGCACAGTCAGGCTAGTTAGGCTCCTCATCAGCTTGGGGCCCTTGCCCCCTCTACACGCAGCCCAGACAGTGAAAAGGACTTCTCCCAGGAAGCGCTGCCTTGTCAAACCCACTCAGAACTTTTCCGAGAATGTGAAGACTCCCTAACACTGCAGCTTTCTGCATTACTCAGATTGTCAGAAGGGCTGTATTCCTGGTAGCAAACCCGGGTACTCTCCCAATGTCTGTTAACAGATTGGGAGGTACCACACCTAAGGCACCGAGAACAATTGGGAGTCGGACAACTTGGTACTTTGGATGCAAGCTTGACATTTCGAAAGCGAGGTCCGCACATTTTCCATGTTTTTCCTCAATCAAGTCAATCATATTTGTGTCACTAGGGACAGACAATTTAATGATATAAATGATTTCATTGGTTTTATCAAAAAAGATCATAATGGTTAGCCTGGATACATCTGAGGCTGTAAACAGGCCTATTCCAAAACATGTGGTATTGACAATATTCCATGGCGCCCTCTACATATTCCGGGTAGAACCATGGATGGAACTCTGTGTCAAAATCACAAGCATGGCGAGGACGGTAATAAAATGATCGAGCCACACTATCATGTCACTAAAGATATTGTGCCAAATTTTGGCATCAACTGACAATGTGTTGGGCAGTCTCATTTAATTCATTTCCTAATCTACTTTTCATATTTTCACTTTGATATAAAATCGCACATTGACGGTATCAAGTGGGAAGTGACTTGTCCTGAGCAGCAAACAGGAAGCCTCCTGTTTCACTTTTTAAATGAAGGACTCTGCAGGGTTGCTGGTCTCAACACACTGCACATAAACTCGATGCAGTGGTCATTCAGATAGACTTTCAACTAAATGAAGTGTGATTTGTATTGCATTAGTGATAATGATGTAAAATGTAAATTGTAAATATCTTGAACACTTTTAAGAAGAATTGTTGGATATATGTTGTTTGTGTGACTGTACAACGTCCTCCTCCTAAAACATGTTTCTGGAACTTATTAACAGCATAATCTCAGCACTTGTTCAGCCATGATGAAAACATTAACATGTGATTTTTAGTCTGAACAAAATCAGCAAATGTGCTATCGTGTCAGACATGAAGCAAACACTTACTTGTGTGTGCAAAATGTGTAAGTGGCTGGTGCTACTGACAGGGAAGGATGTACTTACCCTTTTCTCGAACACCTGGTGTCCTCTTCTTTCAGTGTTCCATTCATATAATGTTCACCGCTATTTTGCCTCTGACGCCAAACTGAATCTGACTTCATGGATAATCGAGACTGGTCATTGTCCAGCGTTGCCATTTTATTATTATATGATATTATATTGAACGATTTTCAAATCACACACATATGGCTGTATGACGAACATCAATCAATTTACTGTGTCTTAGGTAATTACACTATGTCCAATTTGTTGACAATCTTAAGTCCCTGGGACATATTAGGAGACCTGTAGAGTTAAAATCTAAAACACAGTAAATTGATTGATGTATCTGACAAAATTCATTTGAAAAACAGCTTTAATGTTAATGTTAGATTCGTATTGTAACATATAGCCTTTTGTAGAAGTTTATATGCCTAACATGCAATCAGTGTGATCATATGGTTTTATATGTGAACTTTTTCTGGCATATTTTCAGTGGCAATATTAGCACATAGTTGTCATGAAAGCAACTGTTTCTCTTAGAGATTAGATGGCCTTGCAGGGTAACTGACCGGTACATAACATTGAAGACGTTGTTGTGAATATAATGTTCAATGAGTAAGGATGTGCAAAAGAAAAGTCCTCATTTACTCTTGTTGTGTTTTTTTATGCTGTACTGCGATGTTATTGAGCTGTGACCATTGGAAAATAATATGTCTTCTTTCATTATATATTATAATTATACTAAACAAATAACACTGGATGAAACTTTTAATTGGATGGTTAGCTTTGCATTGTAAAAATAGTAATACGCTTGCAGGGGCTTTAATGACACAGAGGGGTGTCTCACAATTAATTCTACACACCGACGTGATGTATCCCATTTTCCTTCGTAAAAATAGATTCTGCAGTAGAAAAAAAAAATCTTAATGTCGTGAATGTTCTTTTTGTCGGATATACTTGATGTGAAATGCATGTTTCAATGTGTTAGTTTTAACTCTTTGAATAAGTTCTTCTTATTGATATTTTATGTCCCTGTTCAACATATGTTGAATAACTGCTGTCACTTGAAATGGTAAACTTTTAAATTTGTAGTAGTAATTACGTTCATATCATTAACAAGATCAACAACTTAAATAACCTTCAAAATATATAAGCTTTAAACATCGAGCAAAGACACAGATGTTACCAGTATATTCCCCATCGTTTGTTACAGTAGTTTATATAATGTACACATTGCAATTCGTAATAAATAAGTTTCATTCTGAGTTTCATGCTATTCTTGATATTTACATCTATATCAATTGCACGTCAATCAAGATCGAGGTTCGGATCCCGACATGGGTACTATGTGTGAAGTGAAGGTCATGTTACAGGACACTGCTACCTCACTCAATTTTATTCACGTAGTCCCAGTGGTGTATGTGCGCTGTGACGAGAACTGACGTATGTGGACACTGACGAGAACTGGTTTGTGTGGACACTGGCGGGAACTGGCGTATGAGGTCACTGGCGGGAACTGGCGTATGCGGTCACTGGCGGGAACTGGCGTATGTGGACAGTGACGTGAACTGGCGTATGTAGATACTGACGAGAACTGGTTTGTGTGGACACTGACGGGAACTGGCGTATGAGGTCACTGGCGGGAACTGGCGCATGTGGACAGTGACGGGAACTGGTGTATGTGGACAGTGACGAGAACTGGTGTATGTGGACACTGACGAGAACTGGCGTATGTAGACACTGACGAGAACTGGCGCATGTGGACACTGACGAGAACTGGTGTATTTGGACAGTGACGAGAACTGGTGTATGTGGACAGTGACGAGAACTGGCGTATGTGGACACTGACGAGAACTGGCGTATATAGACACTGACGAGAACTGGGGTATATGGACACTGACGAGAACTGGCGTATCTCGACAGTGACGAGAACTGTTGTATGTGGACACTGACGAGAACTGTCGTATGTGGACACTTGCCTTAACTGGCGTATGTAGACACTGACGAAAACTGGCGTATAAGGACACTGACGAGAACTGGTGTATCTGGACACTGAGGAGAACTGTGGTATGTGGACACTGACGAGAACTGACGTATGTGGACAGTGACGAGAACTGGCGTATGTAGACACTGACGGGAACTGGTGTATGTGGACACTGACAAGAACTGGCGTATATAGACACTGACGAGAACTGGGGTATATGGACACTGACGAGAACTGGCGTATGTGGACACTGGCGTATGTGGACAATGACGTATGTGGACACTGAAGAGAACTGCCGTATGTGGGCATTAACGAGAACTTGCGTATGTGAACGCTGACGAGAACTGGCGTATGTAGACACTGACGAGAACTGGGGTATATGGACACTGAAGAGAACTGGCGTATGTGGACACTGACGAGAACTGGGGTATGTGGACACTGAAGAGAACTGGCGTATGTGGACACTGACGAGAACTGGCGTATGTAGACAGTGACGAGAACTGGCGTATGTGGACACTGACGAGAACTGGCGTATGTAGACAGTGACGAGAACTGGTGTATGTGGACATTGACGAGATCTGGTGTATGTAGACACTGACGAGAACTGGTGTATGTGGACACTGACGAGAACTGGCGTATAAGGACACTGACGAGAACTGGTGTATTTGGACACTGAGGAGAACTGTGGTATGTTGACACTGACGAGAACTGGCGTATGTGGACAGTGGCGTATGTGGACACTGAGGAGAACTGCCGTATGTGGGCATTAACGAGAACTTGCGTATGTGGACACTGACGAGAACTGGCGTATTTAGACACTGACGTATGTGGACACTGACGAGACCTGACGTATGTGGACACAGACGAGAAGTGGCGTATGGAGACAGTGACGAGAACTGGCGTATGTGGACACTGGCGTATGTGGACACTGAAGAGAACTGGCGTATGTGGGCATTAACGAGAACTGGCGTATGTGAACACTGACGAGAACTGGCGTATGTAGACACTGACGAGAACTGGCGTATGTGGACACTGAAGAGAACTGGCGTATGTGGACACTGACGAGAACTGGTGTATGTGGACACTGACGAGAACTGGTGTATGTAGACACTGATGCATGCGGACACTGAGGAGGAGACAGATACAAGTAGGCATGCCTGACAGACATAATGCACGCAATCTGTATGATATGGAACCATACCAATGTATTGTTCCTACAATCTATCATTCTGTGTGTATATGTATATATATATATACAATATGTATATTAGTTGCTCAGCAATTTTTGAAGAATGGACAACAAAACAGTATGTGGCGTACCAACAGGCAACTATCTCAAACCTGAGGGCTTCGTTCATGACATTAACGATTACAATTTATCCGTATTTACAATCTAGTTCAGTCATTTTTCACTTCGCTTAGTTTTACATATTGACAGTAAAATATACACATGATTCGACTGTCGAGTTAGACCACACTGTACTACCACACGACTGATGTTGAATGTGTACGCCTGTGTGGGCTGTAACGTCAGATAACACTCTACTACGCGACTAATGTTGAATGTGTACACCTGTGTGGGCTGTAACGTGAGATAACACTGTACTACATGACTGATGTTGAATGTGTACACCCGTGTGGGCTGTAACGTGAGATAACACTGTACTACATGACTGATGTTGAATGTGTACACCTGTGTGGGCTGTAACGTGAGATAACACTGTACTACATGACTGATGTTGAATGTGTACACCTGTCTGGGCTGTAACATGAGACAACACACTACTACATGACTGATGTTGAATGTGTACACCTGTGTGGGCTGTAACGTGAGACAGCACTGCACTACATGACTGATGTTGAATGTGTACACCTGTGTGGGCTGTAACGTGATACAACACTGTACTACATGACTGATGTTGAATGTGTACACCTGTGTGGGCTGTAACGTGATACAACACTGTACTACATGACTGATGTTGAATGTGTACACCTGTGTGGGCTGTAACGTGATATAACACTGTACTACATGACTGATGTTGAATGTGTACACCTGTGTGGGCTGTAACGTGAGATAACACTGTACTACATGACTGATGTTGAATGTGTACACCTGTCTGGGCTGTAACATGAGACAACACACTACTACATGACTGATGTTGAATGTGTACACCTGTGTGGGCTGTAACGTGAGACAGCACTGTACTACATGACTGATGTTGAATGTGTACACCTGTGTGGGCTGTAACGTGATACAACACTGTACTACATGACTGATGTTGAATGTGTACGCCTGTGTGGGCTGTAACGTCAGATAACACTCTACTACGCGACTAATGTTGAATGTGTACACCTGTGTGGGCTGTAACGTGAGATAACACTGTACTACATGACTGATGTTGAATGTGTACACCTGTGTGGGCTGTAACGTGAGATAACACTATACTACATGACTGATGTTGAATGTGTACGCCTGTGTGGGCTGTAACGTGAGACAGCACTGTACTACATGACTGATGTTGAATGTGTACACCTGTGTGGGCTGTAACGTGATACAACACTGTACTACATGACTGATGTTGAATGTGTACGCCTGTGTGGGCTGTAACGTCAGATAACACTCTACTACGCGACTAATGTTGAATGTGTACACCTGTGTGGGCTGTAACGTGAGATAACACTGTACTACATGACTGATGTTGAATGTGTACACCTGTCTGGGCTGTAACATGAGACAACACACTACTACATGACTGATGTTGAATGTGTACACCTGTGTGGGCTGTAACGTGATACAACACTGTACTACATGACTGATGTTGAATGTGTACACCTGTGTGGGCTGTAACGTGATACAACACTGTACTACATGACTGATGTTGAATGTGTACACCTGTGTGGGCTGTAACGTGAGATAACACTGTACTACATGACTGATGTTGAATGTGTACACCTGTGTGGGCTGTAACGTGAGATAACACTGTACTACATGACTGATGTTGAATGTGTACACCTGTCTGGGCTGTAACATGAGACAACACACTACTACATGACTGATGTTGAATGTGTACACCTGTGTGGGCTGTAACGTGAGACAGCACTGTACTACATGACTGATGTTGAATGTGTACACCTGTGTGGGCTGTAACGTGATACAACACTGTACTACATGACTGATGTTGAATGTGTACGCCTGTGTGGGCTGTAACGTCAGATAACACTCTACTACGCGACTAATGTTGAATGTGTACACCTGTGTGGGCTGTAACGTGAGATAACACTGTACTACATGACTGATGTTGAATGTGTACACCTGTGTGGGCTGTAACGTGAGATAACACTATACTACATGACTGATGTTGAATGTGTACACCTGTGTGGGCTGTAACGTGAGATAACACTGTACTACATGACTGATGTTGAATGTGTACACCTGTGTGGGCTGTAACGTGAGATAACACTCTACTACACGACTGATGTTAAATGTGTACACCTGTGTGGGCTGTAACGTGAAACAGCACTGTACTACACGACTGATGTTGAATGTGTACACCTGTGTGGGCTGTTACGTGAGACAACACTGTACTACATGACTGATGTTGAATGTGTACACCTGTGTGGGCTGTAACGTGATACAACACTGTACTACACGACTGATGTTGAATGTATAAACATGGGTCTGCTGTAACATGAGGCCATGAATGACCAAATGCTTTCGGGGTCCAGGTATATCCAGATGACGATTTGTGTTTAATCAGCAGAATATATCTAAATTATGTAAAGTTGTTATTGGACTGGCATCTTCCCTTCACCATTAACGTGTGATATAACTTGATTAATATTGAAACGGGGTTTAATGATGATCACATGCATTCACCGCTGAAGTGAGATATGATTAAAGGGAAACAACTCTTTATGCCATATTTCATGTCATCACTCAGCTCACGGCTGACATCAAGGAAATGGTAATCACCGTGTTCAGTCATTTCCATTCATTTTTTCACTTCTTCATCATGTGTCGACACTGGTCAACTCCAAACAGGAAGACGACGGTTAGCAAATGAAATGTAAAAAAAAGAAACTAGAAGTGGAAACACAATTGCTATATGGTAATGTAATATTATTGTTCAACAATGTTGAAACACTATTACCCTGTTTTTACAATGATTAGTTGTCAGGAATGTATTACGGTATAATGTGTTGTGTGGAAGGTACTACTACACAGACTGAACATACACAACCTATTCAGCGTCACTGAATGATTGAACCGGCGATGAGGGATGAGGACACTCCTGTCTCCAACGTGTAGAGTGGTTTACACCACAAGGATATTTTAGTCTTTAAAATCTTGTTGACACACACACAACGAGCTGTACGATAAACAACAATGTTTGTGAAATTCAATGAATAAATGTGAACTATTCTATTTAAAGATTTGCTTTACTAAATCTATGCCGGAGGTGTTTGTATTCAGATGGATTCCTCGTCGCATGATCTAAATAAATGTTGAGAGGTAACTAATAACCGAATGCATCAACACAATACGCTGGCAAACGCAACGATTTCAATGCCACGTATAATAGAGTGTTCTGCCTGATAATGTTTGATACAATCTGTCAAAGACTTGATAACGCTGTATACTTAATCGTAGCAGTAATCTGAATACATTAATTATACATGGTGTTGTATTAAAGGCTGAGTACAGGCGGGGTACCTGTACCTGTCTAACAGACTAATGAGCAGGAAGTCGGGTCTGCAGTTTCACTTTTATCAGCTTAACTATGCACGTATGTTAATTGGGTAAGTTGAACTGAAACCAAGCCAGGTGCTGATAGATCCTGTCTCGCTAGACACTGACATGTGGATAGTGTGAGTGAGTGAGTGAGTTTGGTTTTACGCCGCTTTTAGCAATATTCCAGCAATATCACGGCGGGGGACACCAGAAATGGGCTTCACACATTGTACCCATGTCGGGATTCGAACCCGGGTCTTCGGCGTGACGAGCGAACGCTTTAACCACTAGGCTACCCGACCGCCCCTACATGTGGATAGTCTCATGACTACACGATGACACAGTAGTACATTGGCTTCTGTAGGTATCACAGATATGAGGACATCCATACCCAGATAAATGTATAAGATCAAAGGGCATTTATGAAACATGCTAAAACCATACAGTTTCGCACTGGCGTATCTGAATTCGACCGAAACACGAGAAACGTATGAATGAATTAGGAATCTGTCTGTAGTCTGTCAGGTCATCACCATGGAGTAGCGAATCAAGGCTTTGGAATTCTATATTACACATATGTTTGATACCACTTATCTCAAACGGGATGTTAACCCACTGGTGTGTAATAAAGACACACGCACACATACGTGATCACGGACGTCGCTATATAAGTGCAATATTCACGAATACCACGTTCGACGCCACCTCACCTCACCTCACCTCACCTCACCTCACCTACAAAAGCATAGTATGCATTAACATAGTTTAGTTCATATATTGGATGGGGTGATCAGGTAGCCTAGTGGCTAAAGCGTTCTCTCGTCTCAACATGGGCACAATTGCTAGTGTCCCCCGCCGTGATATGCCTGGAATATTGTTAAAAGCGGCGTAAAACCAAACTCACTCACTCACTCAGTCATATATCGTTTATTTTCCGGGAATACAGCTGTTCTCACATAGTTGATCAGTAGGTATTTCATAGACTTTGAGGAAAATAAAAACATAACAAAGGCCATTCCACACAAACCACCTTTGGCACATGAGCATTGAGTATGGATCAAAAGGTGTCTGTTTCGTGTTTAGAGCTACCCAACATTGTGTACAACTTGTGACAGAAAGTAAAGCAATAGATAACTAAATACATAATCAGTAATAAGGATCTATCTAACTATCCATGTTGAAGCACACCTTGTAGAACAGTAACTGTTATCGTCCATAAGGATCTATCTAACTATTCATGTTGAAGAACACCTTGTAGAACAGTAACTGTTACCGTCCATAAGGATATATCTAACTATCCATGTTGAAGCACACCTTATAGAACAGTAACTGTTACCGACCATAAGGATCTATCTAACCAATCATGTTGAAGCACACCTTGTAGAACAGTAACTGTTACCGTCCATAACATGTATTTCACTGGTTGAGGTCAGGCAACAACCTTAATATCACTGCATTCTGGTCATGTGACAACCATTGTAATCCTAAACACATGCCAAACCGTTGTAATGTGTCAACTTCACGAAAAATACAACCTACATTTTTGTTTTTGTTGAAACCATGTCCTGTTGATCTTGTGCATGTTTATTTCTGCTGTGAACAGTTTCATATAAAAAACTACTCTCAATGTGCGCCTGGTGCAAGGGGGGGTGGGGGGTAGACATTGCCTCAAGTAACTAGGCCATGAGCAGGAAGTCTAGTTTCACAATGATGGAGGACACTGTTTGACCTTGTACCTGTGTATTTGGGCAGCTCTAACTGACACCAAGGCGCGTGTTGTCTGTTTCCTGTTTCACACTCCACTGAAATGTCCACAATCCCCTGACTGTCACGTGATACAGCTAGCCTGGCTTCTGCAGATATCACAACTAAAAACAGACAGTCATACACGGCATTCGTAACTTTAAACATAGATTACAAACGTGCACGAGTTTTATGTCAATCTGTATCGTTTCAGAGGGAAGCATTTGCTGGTAGTCAGTGTGTCAGTGCGCTATACACGAAGTGAATGTATAAATCAATATGTTTTCAATAGAAATGTAGGACGTACTTTCGAAATGAGCCTTAATATGTTCGTGATATGTGTTGATAATATGATATTCTATCATATCGTGATTAGTTGATTCTGGTTGATCATTCGGAAGCACGAAATCACAATAACCACTCTTGTTCATACCACGGAATCGACCATGAGGGTGCATTACAGGGTTCAGGAACCAGGCAGTTGGTATATGTGCTGTCTGTATGACTACATCGCATTAGTATGAATGTACATCAAAACTTAGCCTTTTCGCATTGTATCCACCATGTACGTCTCCTACAATAGCACAACTACATTTAATCACTGACACGGTTGTACTTTGGAGCAGAATACTTCCTCCACAGTTGTTGTGTGAGCTGTATGTGTATCAACGTCCGCACAGTATTTCCCGATGTAAAGTAATGTCCTATATACACCATTCAAGGCCCCAGTAAAGCCTTAAAAAAGTTGCATTGTAGACAGGTGCATGACTTTCCAAATTTGACAAGAATGATGTCCGATGCAATTGGGCCATATCCCTACTGTTTCTTGGATCTCATGTTGAAAGTAATCCATATTGAAATATATAACTGATCTGAGTAAGTGAGTGAGTATGGTTTTACGCCGCTTTTAGCAATATTCCAGCAATATCATGGCGGGGGACACCAGAAATGGGCTTCATACATTGTATAAACTAAATCTTTCACTGATTAATAGCTGTTTCCTTTCAATTGAAATGAAAGCGAGTAAAATGTAAGCAGACTAAAGACATTCTCCCAACAGTACCGAGGTGTACAGGACGACTTGTCTCCTGGAACATGCGTGACTTCCGTGGAATCCCGGGGAAATGATGAAGCAGGTTTTCCAAACCTGAATCAAAATGCACACATAAAAATCGCATATATATTGGACGTTACAATCCTTTGACACGGCAGTTGAAACGTAATTAGCAAAGTGACACATTTATCAGCGGAACAGAGAGAGAGGGAAAGGAGTTTGTATGTCACAAATAGGCTGACGCAGGTGGATATCGCAAGACCCTGTAGGTGCTCAAGATTTGGGTCACCACATAAGTTGATGCACCGTCCTGCGATGTTTCGGTGCAGCTTCAATGGTAAAGAACTGTTGGCAGTGACATAACTGTCAGAGGGTACTCGACGAAAGTCATATTGCTCAGCATCGGGTTGATGGAAGAGTGTGTGCACCAAGAGGAACGCCTGGCATCTGGATGCATCCAAGAGGTCCACCAAACTGGAATTGGTTGGATGGTATAGGTAGGCATCTGCAATGAGCAGAAAACGTGCCTCGTGAATTTGAACCTGAATATTCACGGATTTAGATATGAAATTATCCAGACAAATTATCTGCCAGTTTTATGTGGAGAACCCAAAGTAAGATTCTGGAACACAACAAAACAAGAGAAGAACTGCCCAGGGCATCCTAAACAATGTGCAGGCCCTGCCATGGCCAGCATGTTCACCGGATATGAAACCATTTGAAAACGTGTGATACCGCATGGACATGCAGATTCTAGATCGACAACAGCGACCAGTCTGAGTTCAGTTCGAAAAGTCTGTACAGGGGAAGTACTGGAGATTCCTATGACGTCATCAAGCGATTGACGACATCAAAGTGACGATATGTGGTAAGTTTCATTAATGCAGATGGCGAACAAAAACGTTATTAGTCACCAAGTAGAAACATTAACATAAACATTTTCAGTTTTATAACAAGTGTCTTTTTCCATGCCAGGGTGAAGACTCTCTATCAGGACACATTTCAAGTGAATAACTTTGTTGGTTGATTTGTATTTGTAATGTGGTGATGACCTGATGTATTAGTATATATGTCAACTGAAATCAGCTCGAAAAAGATTATGAGATTTTGAGAAAGTCGTTGAAATTCTCGTATGACGTCATCAGACAGTTGACAACATCAGGATGATGATGTGTGGTCAGTTGCGTTTATGCATATTGATATTATAGAAAACGTTCATAGTCACCCAGTAAAAACATTAACAGGAACAATTTCAGCTTTATAACATGTGTCTATAAAAACTCTGTATCTATTGCCGTGTTGATTTGTGCTTTTGTTTCCTTTTACTGACATTCAAACACAGTGTCAATGTGATTTTTATTTGCTCTTCAGTTTTGTAATTTTATTTTCCGTGAAATGAGGAAAAACGCCATTGTATAAATTAGATCATCACGAATAAAGTTCGTTAGATTCATACAGCCAGCCGATGAACTCATCGCTCACTTTGGCTGCGTTGATCGAACACGTGAGTTGACAATTATGTAGGTGACATACTTCTGTAAGTAGCATCATAACATTAATGTGTAACAGGTGTCTGTTCTGGTTTTACATAACATCTTCTCTATTACAGGTGATGTCTGTACTGGTGGTAGTGCGCATTGCTTACCTGATCATATCTACAGGTAAACATTCTGATATAAGTTAAATGGTTCAAATCGTAACCTTTTAGCTTTGTTCCAGTCATGATATTAATGTGTGATAATCATTTTCAAAAACAATGAACAAATCCAGGTCAGCTCTATATGTGTTGTCCTTCTAGGGTTGATTTGGTATAGAGTCAGATCCTTGATACCTGTCTTAATTTACTGATGTATTCTTTATATGATTTCCAGCTGCCATTTGCAGTGAAGACCAACACTGTCGAGACTGTGACAGCGACACTGGCAGTTGTCTGACCGAGTGTGACAGTGGTTATTTCGACCTGAAATGTAAGTCTTTTTGCAGCAGGAACTGTAAAAATAAGAAATGTAAATCTTTGAGCGGTGGCACAGAAGTGTGTACAGACGGTTGTGTCCCAGGGTATCAGGGCGGTAGATGCGACATACCATGTGACAGTCCAGGAGGTAACTGTGCAGCTTGTGTTGGTGGTTGTGGTGGAGGGTACTGCCAGCTTGGTTCAACCTGTGTGTCAGGATGCAGTGGTTCCTACTATGGTTCTGACTGTAAGCATTGTTCAAATAGATGTAAGACATGCAATGGTTATACAGGGATGTGTGAGGAGTGTATTCCACAATATTTTGGACCGAGCTGCGAGTATTCATGTGAACACTGTAGGGACACGTGTCAATTCGGATGTCTGCGTGGCTGTATACCTGGCTTTTACGGTGCTGCATGTGAGAAGGGATGCAGTACAAACTGTGGGTTTAGCCCAATGATGCTAAACAATATCAATGCAGACACACGACCTGTAATTAATGACACAGTGGAATGCAATCAGTACAGTGGTGACTGTCGTCATGGATGTGTCGATGGTTGGTTTGGTCCACACTGCTCCTTTCAGTGTAACGGTAACTGTAGGAATGGGAGATGCAATGATACAGGCGACTGTGTAGATGTGTGTGCATCTCATCATTTTGGAAGAAACTGTATACCATGCCCTGACAACTGTATCAACCACATATGTCATACAACCTATGGAACTTGTGTTCATGGATGTACTACTGGATTCTATGGACAATCGTGTAACAACACGTGTGAATTCTGTCTTGGTGGAGAGTGTGACCAGATGACGGGAATGTGTTTCAAAGGCTGCAACACAACCGGACACAAATGCACATCTATCTGCAGGAACAACTGCACTGTGGACGATTGCCGATCATGTCAGGGTGAGTTAATATCATGGAAAAGCACATCCATGTGCATCATAATTGAAATTAGAATGATGAATCATGAAGTATGTAGGTCAATGGCAATGCATTATGTTTTGCGGTTATACCACACAGATCAAGGTGGACGTTATTTCCCTATGCAAATGAACCGCCTCCATTGTCTAGTGGTAGAGTGTCCGCCCAGAGAGTGGAAGGTCCGGAGTTCGATCCCCGGCCACGTCGTACCAAAAGGCATACAAAAGATGGTACCTCTTTAGCATTAATGGGTGCTACATATTTTGGTGAAAATGCCATTTGCTGCCTATACGTTTAAAAAAGAGATGTTTGTGCTCACAATATTCTTATTTAATGTGATAGTGTAACAAATCAGTGATACGATAGGTGTTGTGTATCTGTCATAGTCGTGGTACTTTAAGTTGTAATACTATAATCTAAAACACATTGCACAGAACAGATTTATACCATCATTATCAAATATTGGCTTTCCAGATGAGAATGGGAAGAAAACGGCAATCGGACTTTGGACTGGGCTTACAGCTGTGGTCATAGTGATTGTGATGCCAGGATGCCTGTGTGCCATCAAACGTTGGAGAACTAAAAGGTACCTACATGACAGGCAGATGGTTCCGTATCTCTTGCAATAGCTGGCTAATGATTCGCAATTATCTTTACACTAATTCAGACAGAACCTGACAATTATTGAAATGTACGATTTATACTTGAATCAATACGCCAGTTCACTCAATGTTGTGAAGGCACTTCACAGCTTTTGTTGCTATCTAATATTCCTCTTTATTATTGCAGAGCTCAACCATCAGCAATTGTTCAACACAATGATGAAGGTGTTCAGGATAATATATATGTTCTGTAGAATACCAGGCCATAAACAGATATTGACAGATCAGAGATGAAGATATAGAATATCAGGCCATAAACAGATATTGGCAGATCAGAGATGAAAATATAGGCATACCATGTGTGCCACCAGCTGTGAGGCAAGAGGAAGTGGGCACAGACTCTCCATGCCAGTGTTGGCAGAATGGTTTTCTACAACAGGTGGTGGAAAATACAATGATGGATCCGAGAGTTTTGCTGGAGGAACCCTGTTTTCCACTCATATGCCACAGAATGTTGCAGGCAGTGGTGCAACCCAGCGTTCTGCCGGAGATACCCAGTCCTACACTCGTATATCACAGGATGTTTCATATGGCGATTCATCCCAGAGTACTGCCGGGGGTACCCGTTCCTACGTGCATATGTCACGGGACATGGCTGATTCTTATTCGTCCCACAGTTCCGCAAGTGATGCTCAGTCCTACACCCGACTCTTACGTGATGTTTTTGTATATTTTCCCAAGACAGTCGTGAGCTATATATCACCCGTTCATAAATAAATGTATATGAATTATGTTACTTTAAGTCTTTAATGTACTTTGTCTGTAATTCAAATCTGATATTCAGCTCACTTTGAAGACATCATGTTTGGCATCATGAGCTGATAATGCATCCACTAAGTGCTCCGTCGCTGAAAGTGTTGAACACACGACCTATTATCAAGGTTTACTAAGATAAACCTCGAGCGTCTGTGATTCAGAAGCCTTGGAACCCAGCATGCTCAAATACTTGTCATGTGCTATTTGCTTTATTGTGGCTTTTGAAGGTCTTCTAGTTTATGTATCATTCCCAGGCTTTTCACTCCCTCCTGATTGCAGCTGTTCTCCTCTTGGCAGTGGCAAAGGAAGGAACACCATCCTTTAAAGTTGACACAACTGATGGCTGTTGGAGATAACCCTTTCAGTTAGATATACAGCATAGTGGTCAATGTTGCCAATTTTCATCAAAAGAGAACACCTCTAGACCCTTTGTGACTGTAGAAAGATGATATGTCGTTTCATGGAAATAATTTCGAAGTTAGGCTTAAGACTCTTGAACCACCCAACGTTATCACAGAGTGTGATAGTGAATCGTGTTGCTGTGGTAACCTAACTTCCATCAACCCAACTTCATTCCTTGATTCATTGGGATTTTGTTACAAAACGTTGAGAGTTTAGGTATAGTAACATATCTATATTCAGAGATTGGAGCCAACTTGTCAAACCTGAAAGTAAATCGCAAGTTCACTGAGAAAAGGATATGTGGAATGCTGGACTTCCTCATTGATAACATCCATGTAAAATCTGGGGGGTGAGACAATGAGGTAAAAGTAAGCGTCCCCATGGGCACAAATTGTGGTCCCCTTAGTGCGGATCTATTTCTTTATGTATATGCATCGGAATTTCTGCTCGGATTGGCAAAGTCAAAACAGGGCTATTTTGCCAAGAAGTTTAACTTAAGCTTCAGGTAATCTGTGATCTGATATTGTTTAATAACCATTAAAGAGCCAATGCTCTTCCCCTGTTTTACCCACCTGGACTAGAAAATATGACACCAATGAAGCATTCACATCTGTTCATATTTCTATCTATGCATACAGAGGTTTCAAGTTAAGTTATAGGTTACAACAACGAATGCCTCAGTGAATATTGTTTGTTTGTTCAAATTTGACACATCGGTGACATAAATGATGTCTGATGTAATTCCCTATTTTCTCCAACTTCCACCCGAGTGTTGTTTTCTCAGATTAACAATTAAGTTTCCTTTGGATGAAAACTTTGGGGGTAAGACATTTCACTAAAATGTAGGTATCCCCGTGGACGTCAGTTGTGCTCCTCTTGTTGCTGATATGTTTTGTCATGCATATGGATCATAATTTATGTTGCATTGATTTACTGATGTACCTGAACCAGAATTAAAGTAGACCAGTGAGTCTGCGTCAACTACTTCATAACGATCCAGAGTTACAAAAATGTAGGACAGGAGGATTAACTTCAGCTTTCCAATTGTCAACATTCCTTTGATGTTGAGTAATTTTCCTGCTTCTCCAGCCCTTGCGGTTGACATTTCACATTTTTAAGATTTCTGAGAGTGTCATACAACTCTTGCTCAGAAGCTGTTTGATCACGTTTTGATCATTCAAGGCATCGATAAAGCTTTCAAAAAGTGACGCATCAGTGACAAAAATTATGTGCGATGCAATTCCCTATTTTGATTTGTATCATACCGTACACCTGGTATCATCACTATTGTGATATAGTGATCCATAAAAACTTGCTCATGAGGAAGTCGTTCCATATAATTCGTGCTTTTGGCAGAGATTCCTTGGGACGATAGAAAGCGTTTACTTTCTTTTATTAAACTGTTAGGAGAGTTAGGGAGTGTAAAATCTGATATTGTTCTAAAAGTTCCTAAAGTTACAAAGTAACGTTTACTGATATATGTGCAACAACGCAAGTGTAGGCGTTTAGGTCTCGCCTAAAAGAAAACTTGCATATGCTTTTCGTTTTCTCGACTTTATAAATAGTACACTAAGCATCTCCCTATGATATGCCCTCGCCATTTCTCGCTATAATATTATGGCCAATTACACCTTATGTTACACCACGGTTTATGTTATGAAGTGTATTATTCTCTATTTTAATGTATTACTCTATGCGTTCTCCCATGTTTGCCCCAAATATGTCTCTATATGTTGCCTTATAAATTCCTCTATATCTTACACTGTGAATTATCCAAGAAATGTACAGTATTGTTACACACACCCTGAACATTTTGATATCTTCTCACTCTACATATTGTGTTATACATTATTCAGATATGTACCAACTAATTAATGTGTGTCTCGATACCTTTATAAATTTATATCTTTTTGTAAATAAAATGTACATATGTGGAATTGTCATGTCTGATTCAAGATTGTTCGATTACCTGGTCAAGACTCCATTGTTTACAAGCCGTACGGTAGGGGTACTGCTGTGCACGTTCAAGCACCAAACAGGGACTTCATTTTTATGCAAAGTTGTACCTTAGGTTACAAACGGTATAACGCTATGTACTACACAAGTCGGTTGCCCTATGCATTATTCTAACGACACTTACTCAGATAATGAAAACACTTGAAATACATGATTCAGAGCAGTCAACTACTGTGCCAGTACGAGTGGTCTGAACTCACAACGGGAAACGTCTTAAAAATGTACAGTGATCTAAGCCTACCAAATAATACTTGTTTAGCATGCAGACATATATTTATTGTATCTGACTTAGTCCTGAAAGAGAGAGAGAGATCGGTAGACATACGTGGTGTTTGACTCGTGTCTCCAGACACACGTGATGCCACTCGTGTACATCACCATACATACCAACATACATACATACATATTTTGAAACGTGGTGTCACGCGTAGGCGTGTGCCTCCAAGAGGACGAGGGGGAGGGTGTGGGTTCTTTTGGATTGTTGTTGTTTGTGTTGGCAAAGTAAGCAGGGTGGCTGTCGATTAGTCTGAACACCATGTGGACACCATGACGTCTTGCATGTCACTGACGATAAGAAAAGACTCCATCCCCTGTTTGGGCTGACTGACACCAGGCAGCTGATCTTTCAAGCATGAGCCCTTTTTTTTTCTTTTATCTATTGTTATATGTTATTCTTTATTTTATTTCTTGGTGTGCACCGCCATGACAGACAGACAGACAGACAACGTAGACGACATCTCAACTCAGCCTCTACCCTCGGTTCAGCATCCTATTGGAGTTGAGATCAATCAAGCCACAAAGAGTCAGTTCAATTTATCCCTGTTTAATGATGACACATAGAGAATGAATGAAACAGCAAACGTGCAGGCTCGCTCGCCTGTTTTTTTTCCCGCTCGCCCCCGTTCAACTTTCATGTTTTCGGGTTTCATTTATAAATAGCATTTCTCCAACTGTGTTTTACCGTAATCAGGGAAGTAATGTTTGAATCACACAGTAAATGACCATGTAATTTGAAACAGCTGCCTTCTCTCGGACATATTTCTTCCGGTTCGTTACAGTCTGACTGATGCAGTTCTTTTCGCCTCTTGCCTTATTTGACAGGTCCAATGAACATTGTTTTAATCCCACTCTCCGTTGATTGGCTACTGACTGTGTAGGCGTGTCAAGTTATGTTCATAAATTAAACGATCACCCGATTCATGTCACGCCACTGTATTTATTCCTACACCTGGAATGTTTATCAATGTCGTCATTTTTGTCTGTTTTGATATATGCAACTGTTTTGGGTTAAACTATTGTAGATAAAACATGTTTTACGTTGTCGAATTTAATTATAAGCATTGACTGTATATATTTTTTCGGTTCATTGAGGTATGAATCGAAAAACCGATGAGCAAACTTGTGTAAGAATCCGGATTCATACAGTTTGCACATCGGTTTTTCGATTCATACCTCAATGAACCGAAAAAAATACACAGTCAATCCTTAGATATATGGTGATTTATAGTCCATATTTCATTTTAGTTTTGCCATATGCTGTAGAGTGTTATCATCTTGTTTATGTCTTTGTGACAACAGTTTGTGTATACTTTACAATCAGCAATAAACAATTGGAATCTTGAATACACTTCCTCTTGCGTTGTATGTCATCATAGTTGGATCTACGTCTATGCCGTTCACTCGTCACTCGGGGAGGTCGGGTAGCCTAGTGCTCAAAGCGTTTGCTCGTCACGCTGAAGACACAGGTTCGATTCCCGCCATGGGTACAATGCGTGGACATGGGTCCATTGCTGGTGCCCCACACCATGATATTGCTGGTATATTGCTAAAACCGGCGTAAAACCATGCCCACTCACTCAGTCGTCACGCAAGGTTTCAGTTCGGATCCTTACATGTGTAAAGTTAATGTCTGGTTTCTGCCATCGGGACACTGCTACCTCATACACTTGAATTTGTTTATTCCCAGTCAAGATCAGAGAGGTTTTAGATGATCAGAGTCGCATTGCCCTTTAAACACGTTGATCTTCTTGTTAAATATATCCGCATACTTAAGAGAATACCGTTTTGTTCCTTGTAAATCGTTCATATTAAAAAAAACGAACTACGTTTAGTTCCCTGGTTACGTAAAAGGTAGGTGCTTTGTGTTAATGTCATGTTTGACCAACTCTGAATTATAATATATCCATGGCGCACACGGCAAAAAATGTATGATAATGTTTGTATATTTAGAAACATTATGGGTTAACAGCCACTTGTTTCATTTTTGCTAAGACCTTTTTCTGTAGTATATAAAATATCTAAGTAGCAATGTTGATGGTAATTATTTACAGTGGTTGCCACTGTCTGTCTGTCTGCTGTCTGTCTGTTTGTCTGTCTCCCCCCCCCCCCCCCCCCCGCCCCCCTCTCTCTCTTTCTCTCTCTCTCTCTCTTTCTCTCTCTCTCTCTCTTTGGATGACCACGTGTACCTAAAAGAACCTGGATGAGATATGATGTTTGAACGTGTTTCTACTTGGTGAACATTGGCCAATCTTCTGTGTAGACCTGAAGATGGTTCATGAAAACGTGAGGAGGGGGGAAGGGGTCGCGGGAATGAGTTATAATCAGGGTTTAATTAATTACGACTAAAGGAAGACAATGTAGTGTCAGTTCTTAGCATGGTGTCTCAATGGTCTAGCACTACAGTCGTCTGTAGGATATAGGCGTATGTAGGTATAACAGACATACACGCCATCCATAACCTGAGATGTAGTTTACAATACACCATCAACATAGTAGGATACCGGCTTCTGTAGATATCACATGCAAACACGCCATCCATACCCCGAGACGTAGTGTACAATACACCATCAACATAGTAGGATACCGGCTTCTGTAGATAACCAAAGACAAACACTCCATCCATACCCCGAGACGTAGTGTACAATACACCATCAACAGAGTAGGATACCGGCTTCTGTAGATATCAAAGACAAACACGCCATACATACCCCTAGACGTAGTGTACGATACAACATGAAACAGAGTAGGATACCGGCTTCTGTAGATATCACATACAAACACTCCATCCATACCCCGAGACGTAGTGTACAATACACCATCAACAGAGAAGGATACCGGCTTCTGTAGATATCAAAGACAAACACGGCATACATACCCCTAGACGTAGTGTACAATACACCATGACACAGAGTAGGATACCGGCTTCTGTAGATATCAAAGACAAACACGCCATCCATACCCCGAGACGTAGTGTACAATACACCATCAACAGAGAAGGATACCGACTTCTGTAGATATCAAAGACAAACACGCCATCCATACCCCGAGACGTAGTGTACAATACACCATCAACAGAGTAGGATACGTGCTTCTGTAGATATCAAAGACAAACACGCCATACATACCCCTAGACGTAGTGTACAATACACCATGAAACAGAGAGCAGGACATAGCCTCCTAAATATAGCACTGACTAACACAGCATCCATACCCTAAGTCGAAGATAACAATAAATGTATGAGTTGTACACACGCCAGGGTCCCAGTCAGTGGGATGTTTGTGGTTTCAGAAGGAAACATTTCATCGTGGTCAGTCTCCGTGCGTTATACAATGTATATGTTCGGTTTAACGAGCTGAAAACAATATGTTTCGCTTCTGAAAAAGCCATAATATGTTTGTCACATCTGTTGGTAATATGAAATTGCAAATCATGTTGTTGATAACTGCCTTTTTTAGCTTGATATGATAGAAACGTGTTCTTTTCGTTAAATTCATTTTATAGTTATCAACAACAATTGTTACTAAAATGTTTTTTGTTTTTTTTAATAACGACTTAGGGTTCATTTTGCAACAAGAACAACACTTAGTATTTCGATGTAGCAACCACTATGCGTATAGTGCCGACAAACAGTAATCATAACAAGGCTTAAATTTGGGTTCGAATCCAC
Source organism: Haliotis cracherodii (assembly GCF_022045235.1). NCBI lineage: Eukaryota > Metazoa > Mollusca > Gastropoda > Lepetellida > Haliotidae > Haliotis > Haliotis cracherodii. Next base: position 2,108,881 of record NW_027266269.1, on the reverse strand, counting down.
AATAACCAGGTCTTTGCACAGTCGTGGGCCGTATTCCTCACTTGGTAACCCTGACAAAACATACTGTGTATCTCTTTCTCTCGGCGCAGTTCAACATGAATGCCCTACTTATTTATCACTTGAATGACCAGCGCCAGGTAGTATATGTGCTGATATGTATGTATGTTTGCATCAGTTGTAAGCTAAAACCTATACCACGTGGGATTTTATGTTTACTTTAATTATTGCATGTACAATTCAACCCACGTTGTCTTTTTGTTTACATTCAAATGATACTACACTATGACACATACATTTTAATTTCCGTGTTTTCTGCGTGAAACTATTCGTATTTATTATGACACATCCATTTTAACGGGTCCAAATGCGGTTGTATATCAAGGACAATTTTTGCCTGACCAATACAGTACACTGTCCATCCGTCAAGCAGGGCTGTGCTTCTAAAACACTGTTACCTGGAGAAAAACTGTGCTATGTCATATACTGGCACTGAACTATAAGTGCACAGTAACCTCACCAAAATGTTTGAGTATACACAAACTCATATTTTGCAAGGGCGAACATTTACAAAAGAGAACTGTTGAACATTATGTTACATTACAAAAACAATGTTACATGGGATTTGTGTGACTACATATATTTTCACGACCAACGATTGGCTTTGAATCTACGTTTAAAACATATTGCCCATAAAAGGTAATTTCCTCTGATTGATCAAGCAAGTGGTCGCCTGTTGTAAAGAAATAATTTCCTCCACACACCCATATAGCTAGTGTGTTTCAATGAAGGAAGTTATAGCATCCTCACTTGCCAGCTTCACAGTCACAAGACACAGTCAGACGGTGTACACTGAGATCCTGGGGAGGTGGAGCTCGGTCGGTTACATCAAGTATACTGCTATACTAATTGCACCAACGTGTGTTTCTAACCAAATGAGCATTTCATGTTGTTTTGTTATAAAAAGTAAGGATAATGGAACAAGCTTAGATGCATATCAACATTCTGTGATGTATATTAACTCTGTGTGATGTATATCAACATCCTGTGATTTATGGCAGAACTATCACACGCACGTCTCACCGAACAAATATATGTATCTTATATTTATTGCATACTTTTTGTTTCAGGTGATATGGCACCGATGACAATTCTGTGCGTAGAGTGCATAATGATGTACACTCGTGGTAAAGACATTATGAATATTTCCTATATGATAGATTTTATTATTTCAGCTTTTTTAGATTTCTGACATGTAATGCATTTATATCTGTAACATGCACTGTTCTATAGATAACATCACTCCTCCTTGTATCATGATCAGCTGTAGTTATGAAACTGAGGATGTCATATCGTCAATCACAAGGGCCAGTTTTAATTATTTAACAGAACAAATCCACACATTGTATACTTATATTTTTGGCTTTTAACGCTTGTTTGCAGAAACGTGCTTCAGTAATATACATTTTTGCCATCATTTTCAGCTGCCAAATGCAAAGGATACCAACACTGTTCAGAGTGTGACAGCACCACAGGACATTGCATCTCTGAGTGTGAACCTGGATATTTTGATCAAAAGTGTAGTTCTATTTGCAACAAAAAATGTCGAAACAAGAAATGCAAACTTACAATAAATGGCAATGATAATTGCACTGAGGGTTGTGTCCCAGGATACCAAGGCCCGGGGTGTAGCAGGCCATGTTACAACCCAGGAGGTGTTTGTACAGCATGTCCAGGTGGGTGTGATGGAGGATATTGTCAGCTTGGCTCCTCCTGTGTGTCTGGATGTATAGACTCCTACTATGGGTCTGGCTGCAAGACATGTCACAGAGGATGTAAGACATGCAACAACATAACAGGAACATGCACACAGTGTCATGTTTCATTTCGTGGTCCGAACTGTGAACAGGAGACGAACACTACCAGAGGTTGTGAAGGTGGTTGGGTACCTGGACATATAGACAGAGACTGCAAACATTGTTCTGACAAATGTCTCAATAAGACCTGTCACCCTAAGAACGAACCCTTTGATAAACGATGTAATCCAGGATTCTATGGTGAACACTGCAGCAAGACATGTGGTGTGTGTGTTGATGGAGACTGTGATCAGATGACAGGGATGTGCTTCAGAGGTTGTAACAGGACCAAACTTGGATGTGAACCTTCCTGTAGAGCCAACTGTACTTTAGCTGAATGTGACATTGACACATGTCCCCAAGGTGAATATATTCTGTCCATTCCCTGTTCTGTGTTGATATATGCACGGACTGGAATCACCCATCTATGTTGTACTTGAACAGGTTAGACTTGAGCGTATGAACCACTGATAACCTCTCTGCCTTAATTTAACACTTTCAGCAGCTGTAGTTGATGTCAACACAAAGTTCACAGGACATATTCAAAATTAGCATTTATTGGTTCTTGTTTTGTGTGTATATATTGAGGAAGTAACTGAGTTAAGCAGTTTTACAAGTGTGACATTAGGAACTGAGGATTTACCGATTTGAACAAATTAATGTATACATTCATCTATTCGCAAGATGTCTGTAAAAGGGGAGATACACCTATGCAGTGTCCTGATACACGCTCCTGTCGTCTTATGAGAAACAACATTCAGACGGACTACACAAGTATGGTTGTAGTTTTGCTGTAACATCCAGGTATACATGTTTAGAGATACATAAGGAGGAACATCCAGGTATACGACCATGCATACAATCCCAGGTAGCCACGTGTCTTACATGTTTAGAGATACATAAGGAGGAACATCCAGGTATACAACCATGCATACAATCCCAGGTAGCCACGTGTCTTACATGTTTAGAGATACATAAGGAGGAACATCCAGGTATATGACCATGCATACAATCCCAGGTAGCCACGTGTCTTACATGTTTAGAGATACATAAGGAGGAACATCCAGGTATACAACCATACATACAATCCCAGGTAGCCACGTGTCTTACATGTTTAGAGATACATAAGGAGGAACATCCAGGTATACAACCATGCATACAATACCGGGTAGCCACGGGTAGCCAATGAATACTTTTCATGGATCCTCCATATGTGAGGGGTTGTTAGGGGCGTTTACCTACATTCATATCAAGGCTAAGCTTACAGGCTAAGCTTACAGGTTGGTCCGAAGTGTGAATGTCCACCCTGCAACTTATGAAGATTGCGAAATGGGCGGCTGTAAACAAGCACCGCGTGAGTATGCCCGTGATCAACACTGTAAGCTTAGCCTTGATATAAATGTTGGTAAACGTCCCTAACAACCCCTCACCTATGAAGGATCCTTGAAAAAAATATTCATTTCATCCAAGATGTTCCTCCTTATGTAGCTTTAAACATGTAAGATGTGAGGTGAGGTGAAATGGGGTTTAACGTCACGTCCAAGATTATTGCACTTAAATAGCGACGTGCATGCACGTGTGTGTGAGTGTGTGTGTGTGTGTGGCTGCTTGTACTAGACCGGATTGGTGCCAGTTTATAGTGCTAGCTCACTGAGATACCATGCCACAGTTTAACATGAATACCCCACTCAGACACAGTATACTGACTCCGAGCCGACCAGTCCTTGTGTTAGCCCCTTAATGCCGAGCGCCAGACAGGGTAACAACAAGTACCATCTTTTAACGTCTTTTGGTATGACGCGGCTGGGGATCGAATCCGGACCTTCCGCTCCCCGGGCGGACGCTCTACCACTAGACCACGGAGGCGGTAAACATGTAAGACACGTGGCTACCTGGGATTGTATGCATGGTTGTATACCTGGATGTTACGGTAAAACTTCTACCATACTCGTGTAGTCTATCTGAATGTTGTTTCTCATCAGATGACAGGAACGTGTACAAGGACACTACGTAGGCGTACATTTCCCTCATACAGACACCTTGCTAATAGATAAATTTTGTGAAAACGCTAAATCCTCAGTTTCTAATATCACACTTGTAAAACTGCTTAACTCAGTTACTTCCACAATATAGTACATCACTATGCATGTGTCCCCAGCAACGTGTGCTGGAAGTAAGGACACCTAAATGGATCGGGATGTCAGTCTCGAAAGCCAGTCTGTCATGGTACACAGAGAGTTGCACATAATAAATCACTGGATTGCTTAGCCCAGACTCGATTGCGTGCAGGCCGTCGTTTTACAACGGGAGCATTGCTCAGTGCGACGTTAAAAAACACACCACACAGACACATTATCTACATGTGTGCCACGCACATGTGTAATGTACCTTAATATTTTACAATGTATACTTGTTCCTGGCGCTGTATGACCATGTTCTTTATTAAGGTGAACCTGATATATTCGCTATTTATTTGCTCAAGGACATGAAACAAGAGCTGATCTAGTGTGCATGACACTAATGACTAGTTCATTAAACATGTTTAAATATTTAGTCGCTCGTCTTTTTGCCAGATGGGAATGACGATCAGAAGACAGGCAGTGTGCTGACTTAGCTGTTGGCATCACTGCTTCTCCTTGTGTCGGGCATCTTGCTGACACTCTGCCGCTGTTACTGCAAGCGTTTCCCCAAACAAAGGAGGGTGTGTTGCCGTTTTATGGTAACCTTCACTGTTCTACCACTATAGTTTGTAGTATGTTGTATGCACAATCATACATACCATTGTTACCACAATTAATGTGTCTTTGTTAGGAAATGATTTCCACACACAGCAACATACACACATCGAAAGTATACACACACAGACTCATTTGCAAACACAAACAGACACAACAGTATACCTAACTGAACGTCAGTTTGGATGGGTTCATTGAAGTGTGAACGATTTAAAAGCGCTGGTAAAACTGTGTGAACCTCCGAGCTTGCGAGGGTAACCAGTACTTTTAAATCTTTCACACTTCAATGTGGTGGGGTGAAATGGGGTTTAACGTCTCGTCCAAGATTATTGCACTTATATGTATGTGTGTGGCTGCTTGTACTAGTCCGGACTGATGCCGATTTATAGGGCTAGCTCACTGAGATACCATGCCACAGTTTAACATGAATACTCCACTCAGACACAGTATACTGACTCCGAGCCGACCAGTCCTTGTTTTAGCCCCTTAATGCTGATCGCCAGACATGATAACAACACGTACCATCTTTTAACGTCTTTTGGTATGACGCAGATCGTGTGGACTTTTGAGATCACGTGTAATCAGCATGTAAGAAACAGTGTAAACTTTAAAGTATGAAATTATACACAAATATACTCATTAACACAAACACACATATCGACAACACACACAAACACACTTATTAACACAAATACACACACATACACACAACATTCTCCCACAAACACACACACAAACACACTAACATACACAATACAAACACATTTGCAAATGCAAACACATACAAGATATACCTACAAACAAACTACCCAACACAAACACACACATACACACATCAACAACGTATAAACGCAAACACACTCGCAAACAGGCACACAACAAGATACACCCCAACACACCCCAGCGCAAACAAATATACAAACACACACGACAACAACATACACACTCAAAAACACTCCAAACACAACCACACGCGCACATACACACACATCGACAACACCCACACCCACGCACTCATTAACACAAACACACACCCATGCAACATACCCCCACAAAGACACTACCCGACAAACTCGCAAACACAACCACACGCACACATACACGAACAACAGCACCATACGCACACGCTAGCAACAAACACACTCGCAAACACAACCAAATGCACACATACACTCACATCAATGACATACACACACGCCAACAACATACACACACAAACACACTCGCAAACACAACCGCACCCACACACACAACCACACACACACATACACTCACATCAATGACAGACGGTGTCGGTACAATCAAGAAGGCGTGAGTATTCAGACCAAGCATTCATCTTGCAGGTCCCAGGAGTACATCACGCCTACCCAGGACATGCATGTGTCACCAGCGGCCATTGGTGTTCCAGTATATGATGTCGTTGATGAAGCAAATATGTACGATGCACTCACTGATGAGGGACAACAGGCCTCTGGAGCCGGCTATGTGGAGCTGAGGTCAGATATAGCCATACTATCTGAGTTTTGTGTAAAAGCATTTCCTTACTGATCTTAATTATATTTCATTGTATCCCAATTGCGTAGATATATGCTTATGTTATCAATCACTGGTTTGTCTGGTAGAGACTCGATTTTTACACACCATCATCATGTAGCTGGAATATTGCTGAGTGCAGCGTTAAACAAACAAACAAACAAACAAACACTCATATTTTTAGTATTCACCTTAAGGTAATTTATCTAAATGGTTCATCCATCAGTGTACTTACTAGAACACCGATAGTTACAATTGTTAGGAACCCATGCCATTATTTTCAAGAATACGTTAGTATTCAGACCAAGCATTGAACTTGCAGGTCCCAGGAGTACATCACGCCTACCCAGGACATGCATGTGTCACCCGAGGCCATTGGTGCTCTGGAATATGATGAAGTTGATGAAGCAAAGATGTATGATGCACTCACACTGGTGAGGGACAGGCCTCTGGAGCCGGCTATGTTGAGCTGAGGGCAGATGCACGTGTCTAGGATATGATGTGGTTGATTAAACAAAGATGCACTTTCAACTCACTGGGGATGAACAACCGTCCTGGTCAGTAGATCATTCAAACATCACGTGACCTGGGACTTGTGAGCGTGAAAGTGTGACGTCAAGTGTTTAGGTGCATAACGTAATATTAATGTATCAGATGTATCAGACGAACTGGGACAAAATAATCGAAGGAAATGAGACATGTAGAAGTTGCAAAAGCAGACATTGTTTGTATTCGTATAATGAATGCTATACATGCCATCTGTGCATGCGTGTTTAAACCTACCAATTTCGAAATTTGCTACATTGTGCGTGTTCTGAAATTGATGTCATCATGTTGGATAAATTGTAGTGACCATGTGCCTCTGCACCAGTGAGCATCCGGAGGTTCCTTAGTGAAGAGCAGTGTCTTCTGGATGTTATTTGGACTGGTACAATGGAAGTGAAGCAACATGACAGGAAGGGGTAACAATTCTTGTGCATGTTTTCGTCTGGTTTGAATCAGGACAACGCAGTGCCGTTAGTTGGATTATCGACCAATGAATACTGGTCTCAAAAGAAAGAAATCGTCTATAACCAATATATTGTCACGAATAAATGCATGTTATGTTTTTTTAGGTTATTGTTTCCTTCACCTTCAATTGCTTCAATAAAAAAAATACGGAACGTGGCCCTACACAATTATTTAACGTTATCATTTGTGTGAAAACGATGCCTTCTTCAAGTGCCGTCATCTCATCAACAAACTACTTCGTCATATACATCTGATGGGTTATCGGCTGACAGTTGTATTTTGGATTGATAAGAAGGCTACGCATGTATTCCTACACGTGGTGCTTGTGTAAAGAGGCCTAATTTAGAGGTATCAATAGGACAATTGATTCTCGTTTTAAGGTAGACACGTGGATAACATTTCTACATTTGACGCATCAGTGACAAAACATTTTATTCATACTTGGTCATAAAAGAATCTTATACAATAATTTTAAAAATAAAGCAAGTCATTATCCTTATCAGCTCATTATTTGTACAACTTGGCTTTACCAACAGGATATTGAAAGCTTGAACATCTACATCCGTGTACATGTTTTTTGAAACATACACAACTGACTTGTAATTGTAAACTTGTTCACGTTTATCGATTGACAATTCAATAACAGTAATACTATTCAGGTATGTATAATGGAAAGAGAAGTTTGACTGAGTTGGTACATTCACTCATGGATAGTATAACCTTAACGCAGTGTCAACAATGTATCACAGATTGCTTGGTTGCATATGTAGGTTAATATAGAAAAATCAATGTACTTTAATAAATAACAAGTAATATAGTGAGTGAGTGATTTGACTTTAATGCACCTTTCACAGTGGTTCGGTTATATCAAGACATGTCAGTGTGATTTGTGAGGAAAGTAGGAAGTGGTGTGGGACGCATGTCACTTACAAAAACACATTAACGACCACCCGACTATTTTGTTGGTATGCCAAAAGGAAGTAGGATAGTAATGTCATGCATGCTAGGCTGTATTAGTATAATAGAGAAACCAAGTCTATTGAACGATAGGATGTGCCGTGTGTCCTATAAGATGAGTCTATTGAACGATAGGATGTGACGTGTGTACAATAGGAGGAGTCTATTGAACGATAGGATGTGACGTGTGTACTAGAGGACGAGTCTATTGAACAATAGGATGTGACGTGTGTACTATAGGACGAGTCTATTGAACGATAGGATGTGACGTGTGTACTATAGGACGAGTCTATTGAACTATAGGATGTGACGTGTGTACTATAGGACGAGTCTATTGAACGATAGGATGTGACGTGTGTACTATAGGACAAGCCTATTGAACTATAGGATGTGACGTGTGTACTATAATACAAGCCTATTGAACTATAGGATGTGACGTGTGTACTATAGGACAAGTCTATTGAACGATAGGATGTGACGTGTGTACTAAAGGACGAGTCTATTGAACGATAGGATGTGACGTGTGTACTATAAGACAAGCCTATTGAACGAAAGGATGTGACGTGTGTACTATAGGACGAGTCTATTGAACGATAGGATGCTGCAGGAGGAGACGACAGTGTTAATAGATGGGACATTTCTACACACGCAGGAAAATGCCAGCTGACAATGTACTCCTACATAACCACCTGGACACTCTGTACATCCACTGCCTATACTGTGACATGGTAGGAGGCACCTACTGCCTTGGTTTCACACGCCAATACCAATCGCTGAAGAGCGGAACGGATTAGAACTCCTGGTTGAAAAACCGTGTGTAACACTCTGAGAGGCAATCACACGTCATGCTACCACAGCATGAGCAGTGCTGGCCTTTTATGCTTGGTCCAGCAGGAACAGATGTGTCAATGTATATAGTTACACACACGCTGGTTGACATTGTGATATATCTGGCAATGGCCATGACATAATGTAAACACCAGAATTAAACACTAGAACTGTTACATTGCACAGGATTATGGTATTAATGAATTTACCGTATGTACATATCAGTGCAAGCAATTTAGAACAGCTCTAATATTGTCATATTATATGGAGGCACGAGTGTCCCAGTCGCCTAAGGCGCCGCAATTCTCCGTGCAGAGTTGTGTCCCTTGGACACACCAGAAACCTGTGGGTTCGAATCCCGATTGTGTTTCTAGGTTTGTCAGCACCTTACCCGTGATCGTGGGTTTCACCGACGTGGTACACGACTAAGACCTGCATCACTTCGGGCTTTCCTCCCACGTTAATCTGACATGCTGTGACATAACTGGAATACAGTTAAAAGCTGCGTTAAACCCAACTCTCTCACTTATATTATATTTTATTTCTGAAAAAAATATAAAAAAATTCGTAATGTAATATGAAACACCAACCAACAGGGTAATAACGTAGCATGTACAAACTACGCAATGAACTCAATAGCGTCAGTGAAGTGGCCTTTTATCTGAGTACAGCTTCTCGTTATTTTTAAATGCAGACTTTCATAATCAAGGAGATCAGGAAAGACATACTGCATCTTGTTTTGAAAATAATGTTAGTGAAGGGGTAAGCATTTATGACTTTGAAGGTAGCGTGACAGGGAAGCAGTTTCGTTTTGTTGAATATGTAACTTGAATATTAATCAGTGTGTTGTACAACATCACTGACTCAATTGTGCTGTATGTGCCCTATATCTGCAAAGTGACATTGCGCCGTTGACACTGTGCCAAACGACTAAAGTGTGATTCCTACATAGCACTGACAAACTGGAAATGATTTGCTACTCTTTGTTTTAAGTCATTGGTTCACTTCTCAAAATATGCAATATGTCTACATGTTTCCACAAAATGAAAATCTCAATATGACGGATTGGTACATGCCAGTCTTTTGATATGAACTTGGAAACAGACTTATGCTATGAACACTGTGTTATAATGGCATGTACATTGAATTAATAGGAGCAAAAACATTTCCCTATGTAAATGTAGATATGGTTGCGAAAATGAAAATTTTGTGAAATGTATGTAAATTTCCACATCGGTTTCTGTAACTTTGAAAATGTATTCCGTTTATGGGAATACTTAAAACTGACTTTTTAGAGAAAATATACGCGTCCTCCTAAATTATGATAATTTATTGAAATTACGTTTCACTGGCTGTTGATATGGATAATAAATGCAATTTTAAGTATAATTTTGCATAATCACGTATACGTACACGGCGTATGGTATTACTTTCTACACTGACTACGTTTATACTACATGAGTTCAACCTTGAATTTATTTCAGCAAAGACTTACCATAAAATGATACAATACGTACTATGTTTATCCTGGATATGTTAACATATCACTCTGGTTGTAAACATCTGCAGTTGTGTCACTTACCAATCAAGGCCTGTATCACCAGCATATGTTTAGACATTACTATGTTTATCCTGGATGTGTTAACATATCACTCTGGTTGTAAACATCTGCAGTTGTGTCACTTACCAATCAAGGCCTGTATCACCAGCATGTGTTTAGACATCACTATGTTTATCCTGGATGTGTTAACATATCACTCTGGTTGTAAACATTTGCAGTTGTGTCACTTACCAATCAAGGCTTGTATCATCAGCATGTGTTTAGACATCACTATGAAATAGTGATAACTCCAGGTGTTCGCAATATGGTAAACGTGTTCTGTCCCAACTGTGGCAGCCTGCACAAACACATGGGATGGCGAGTTTGATACATTTAGTATTGAATGAAGGCGTGTGTAAAATAGTGTCCTATTGTATATTTATGGTATTGTAACACAAAACAAACCCTTTTTTAACATTGCCACATTGGCTATGTACTATTCTGTACTTATGTAAATCATGAAGGTACAGCTATGTATAACTCTTCATCAGGAGATAAACAGACTTGGTGGTATACTTACACTCAATTAACCTTTTTTTCACAGACTGTGCATTCAGGGTAAAACTTGGTCGCATGTATATTTTCCGGCTCAGAACTGAACTTGACAAAAAATACCCATATTAAAGATATGACGGCACAGCAGAAGATACGTAGCTTTGTTTCAGATGCATGTGTTCGTGAAATGTGTTCTCTGTATCATGCTATATCGTGTTTCTGCCGATTTTCTGCTCACTGTTACACAGTAATAATAGCAATAGTATTAATGAGACTGTGAAACAGGATTTGTCGATTTTGACCGAAACTGACACTGTAAAATGTCTTTATATGGACAACACAAATGTGGTGAGGTGAAATACGGGTTACGGTTGTGTTCAATGTTATTTCACTTGTATATCGTGTGTTTGGGTGTGCAGCTGCTTGTCCTACTCACAATGGCCTGACGGCTTGTAGTGTTAGCACACTAATGTATCATGCTGCAGTTGAACATTGACAACCAACTCCTGACAACAGGGATAAACAACGGAGACACACTCTACACACTGGTTGTACGCACGAGTTCGCTGATCCAAGGACATATTACGTATGTGCCCTTCTCCCTTGAGTCGCGTCACATAGCCTTATCAGAATTCTCCAACCGTGGATTAAAAAACCAGACTCGTCAAGATGATGATTCATGGTTAGTCAACAGGAAGTGTGTGCTTTGAACTTTGTAAAGTCAGCTGTCAGCATCCCCCTATCATTAACCTGACACGCTGTGACATAATGTGACTACAGTTGAAAATACTGCTCGCACACACCCACGGTTGATAACATTGTGGGATGTTTAAAGGGAAACAACTCTTTCTGTCATAGCCCCTTCACTGAGCTCATATCTGATTATCAGGAAATGATAAACACCATGCATCGTAATTCTATGTAACGTAGTAGAGTTACGATCATCTTAACGCCACGATCGCGGGGTTTACAGTGCTGGGATGTCTGTCTAATGATAAATAAGTACGATGTTTGACTGTGAGATGATACCATACAAGGACAAGGGTTGATGTTGGATGTGTGTCGGCTGTAACATGGAACACCACCAGACAACATAACTGATGTTGAATGTGTGTCGGCTGTAACATGGAACACTACCAGACTACATAACTGATGTTGAATGTGTGTCGGCTGTAATATGGAACACCACCAGACTACATAACTGATGTTGAATGTGTGTCGGCTGTAATATGGAACACCACCAGACTACATAACTGATGTTGAATGTGTGTCGGCTGTAATATGGAACACTACCAGACTACATAACTGATGTTGAATGTGTGTCGGCTGTAATATGGAACACCACCAGACAACATAACTGATGTTGAATGTGTGTCGGCTGTAATATGGAACACCACCAGACTACATACCTGATGTTGAATGTGTGTCGGCTGTAATATGGAACACCACCAGACTACATAACTGATGTTGAATGTGTGTCGGCTGTAATATGGAACACCACCAGACTACATACCTGATGTTGAATGTGTATCAGCTGTAATATGGAACACCTCCAGACAACATAACTGATGTTGGATGTGTGTCGGCTGTAATATGGAACACCACCAGACAACATAACTGATGTTGAATGTGTATCGGCTGTAATATGGAACACCACCAGACTACATACCTGATGTTGAATGTGTGTCGGCTGTAATATGGAACACCTCCAGACAACATAACTGATGTTGGATGTGTGTCGGCTGTAATATGGAACACCACCAGACAACATAACTGATGTTGAATGTGTATCGGCTGTAATATGGAACACCACCAGACTACATACCTGATGTTGAATGTGTGTCGGCTGTAATATGGAACACCACCAGACTACATAACTGATGTTGAATGTGTGTCGGCTGTAATATGGAACACTACCAGACTACATAACTGATGTTGAATGTGTGTCGGCTGTAATATGGAACACCACCAGACAACATAACTGATGTTGAATGTGTGTCGGCTGTAATATGGAACACCACCAGACTACATACCTGATGTTGAATGTGTGTCGGCTGTAATATGGAACACCACCAGACTACATAACTGATGTTGAATGTGTGTCGGCTGTAATATGGAACACCACCAGACTACATACCTGATGTTGAATGTGTATCAGCTGTAATATGGAACACCTCCAGACAACATAACTGATGTTGGATGTGTGTCGGCTGTAATATGGAACACCACCAGACTACATACCTGATGTTGAATGTGTGTCGGCTGTAATATGGAACACCTCCAGACTACATAACTGATGTTGGATGTGTGTCGGCTGTAATATGGAACACCACCAGACTACATACCTGATGTTGGATGTGTATCGGCTGTAATATGGAACACCACCAGACTACATAACTGATGTTGAATGTGTGTCGGCTGTAATATGGAACACCACCAGACAACATAACTGATGTTGGATGTGTGTCGGCTGTAATATGGAACACCTCCAGACAACATAACTGATGTTGAATGTGTGTCAGCTGTAACATGAAACACCACCAGACAACATAACTGATGTTGAATGTGTGTCGGCTGTAATATGGAACACCACCAGACAACATAACTGACTGACCACGACTGTGTACACCCCGAATCTTGAATGTATACACACTGGTCGGTCACCTCATGAGACTACGACTGTGTACACCCCACATCTTGAATGTATATACATTGATCGTTCACCTCATGAGACCACGACTGTGTACACCCCACATCTTGAATGTATACACATTGGTCGGTCACCTCATGAGACTACGACTGTGTACACCCCACATCTTGAATGTATACACATTGATCGTTCACCTCATGAGACCACGACTGTGTACACCCCACATCTTGAATGTATACACATTGATCGTTCACCTCATGAGACCACGACTGTCTATACCCCAGATCTTGAATGTATACACATTGGTCGTTCACCTCATGAGACCACGACTGTCTACACTCCACATCGTGAATGTATACTCACTGGTCGTTCACCTCATGAGACCACGACTGTGTACACCCCAGATCTTGAATGTATACACATTGGTCGGTCACCTCATGAGACCACGACTGTTTACACCCCACATCTTGAATGTATACACATTGATAGTTCACCTCACGAGACCACGACTGTGTACACCCCACATCATGAATGTATACACATTGGTCGGTCACCTCATGAGACCACGACTGTGTACACAACACATCTTGAATGTATACACATTGATCGTTCACCTCATGAGACCACGACTGTGTACACCCCACATCTTGAATGTATACACATTGATCGTTCACCTCATGAGACCACGACTGTCTATACCCCAGATCTTGAATGTATACACATTGGTCGTTCACCTCATGAGACCACGACTGTCTACACTCCACATCTTGAATGTATACTCACTGGTCGTTCACCTCATGAGACCACGACTGTGTACACCCAAGATCTTGAATGTATACACATTGGTCGGTCACCTCATGAGACCACGACTGTTTACACCACACATCTTGAATGTATACACATTGATCGTTCACCTCATGAGACCACGACTGTGTACACCCCACATCATGAATGTATACACATTGGTCGTTCACCTCATGAGACTATGACTGTGTACACCCCACATCTTGAATGGATACACATTGATCGGTCACCTCATGAGACCACGACTGTCTATACCCCAGATCTTGAATGTATACACATTGGTCGTTCACCTCATGAGACCACGACTGTCTACACTCCACATCTTGAATGTATACTCACTGGTCGTTCACCTCATGAGACCACGACTGTGTACACCCCAGATCTTGAATGTATACACATTGGTCGGTCACCTCATGAGACCACGACTGTTTACACCCCACATCTTGAATGTATACACATTGATCGTTCACCTCATGAGACCACGACTGTGTACACCCCACATCATGAATGTATACACATTGGTCGTTCACCTCATGAGACCACGACTGTGTACACCACACATCTTGAATGTATACACATTGGTCGTTCACCTCATGAGACCACGACTGTGTACACCCCACATCTTGAATGTATACACATTGATCGTTCACCTCATGAGACCACGACTGTCTATACCCCAGATCTTGAATGTATACACATTGGTCGTTCACCTCATGAGACCACGACTGTCTACACTCCACATCTTGAATGTATACTCACTGGTCGTTCACCTCATGAGACCACGACTGTGTACACCCCAGATCTTGAATGTATACACATTGGTCGGTCACCTCATGAGACCACGACTGTTTACACCCCACATCTTGAATGTATACACATTGATCGTTCACCTCATGAGACCACGACTGTGTACACCCCACATCATGAATGTATACACATTGGTCGTTCACCTCATGAGACTATGACTGTGTACACCCCACATCTTGAATGGATACACATTGATCGGTCACCTCATGAGTACCACGACTGTCTATACCCCAGATCTTGAATGTATACACATTGGTCGTTCACCTCATGAGACCACGACTGTCTACACTCCACATCTTGAATGTATACACACTGATCGTTCACCTCATGAGACCACGACTGTGTACACGCCAGATCTTGAATGTATACACATTGGTCGGTCACCTCATGAGACCACGACTGTGTACACCCCAGATCTTGAATGTATACACATTGATCGTTCCCCTCATGAGACCACGACTGTGTACACCCCACATCTTGAATGTATACACATTGATCGTTCACCTCATGAGACCACGACTGTGTACACCCCACCTCATGAATGTATACACATTGATCGTTCACCTCATGAGACCACGACTGTGTACACCCCAGATCTTGAATGTATACACATTGATCGTTCCCCTCATGAGACCACGACCGTGTACACCCCAGATCTTGAATGTATACACATTGGTCGTTCACCTCATGAGACCACGACTGTGTACACCCCAGATCTTGAATGTATACACATTGGTCGGTCACCTCATGAGACCACGACTGTTTACACCCCACATCTTGAATGTATACACATTGATCGTTCACCTCATGAGACCACGACTGTGTACACCCCACATCATGAATGTATACACATTGGTCGTTCACCTCATGAGACTATGACTGTGTACACCCCACATCTTGAATGGATACACATTGATCGGTCACCTCATGAGACCACGACTGTCTATACCCCAGATCTTGAATGTATACACATTGGTCGTTCACCTCATGAGACCACGACTGTCTACACTCCACATCTTGAATGTATACTCACTGGTCGTTCACCTCATGAGACCACGACTGTGTACACCCCAGATCTTGAATGTATACACATTGGTCGGTCACCTCATGAGACCACGACTGTTTACACCCCACATCTTGAATGTATACACATTGATCGTTCACCTCATGAGACCACGACTGTGTACACCCCACATCATGAATGTATACACATTGGTCGTTTACCTCATGAGACTATGACTGTGTACACCCCACATCTTGAATGGATACACATTGATCGGTCACCTCATGAGACCACGACTGTCTATACCCCAGATCTTGAATGTATACACATTGGTCGTTCACCTCATGAGACCACGACTGTCTACACTCCACATCTTGAATGTATACTCACTGGTCGTTCACCTCATGAGACCACGACTGTGTACACGCCAGATCTTGAATGTATACACATTGGTCGGTCACCTCATGAGACCACGACTGTTTACACCCCACATCTTGAATGTATACACATTGATCGTTCACCTCATGAGACCACGACTGTGTACACCCCACATCATGAATGTATACACATTGGTCGGTCACCTCATGAGACCACGACTGTGTACACCACACATCTTGAATGTATACACATTGGTCGTTCACCTCATGAGACCACGACTGTGTACACCCCACATCTTGAATGTATACACATTGATCGTTCACCTCATGAGACCACGACTGTCTATACCCCAGATCTTGAATGTATACACATTGGTCGTTCCCATCATGAGACCACGACTGTGCACACCCCAGATCTTGAATGTATACACATTGATCATTCCCCTCATGAGACCACGACTGTGTACACCCCAGATCTTGAATGTATACACATGGATCGTTCACCTCATGAGACCACGACTGTGTACACCACACATCTTGAATGTATACACATTGATCGTTCACCTCATGAGACCACGACTGTGTACACCCCAGATCTTGAATGTATACACATTGATCGTTCACCTCATGAGACCACGACTGTGTACACCCCACATCTTGAATGTATACACATTGTTCGGTCACCTCATGAGACCACGACTGTGTACACCCCACATCTTGAATGTATACACATTGATCGTTCCCCTCATGAGACCACGACTGTGCACACCCCAGATCTTGAATGTATACACATTGGTCGGTCACCTCATGGGACCACGACTGTGTACACCCCACATCTTGAAAGTATACACATTGATCGTTCACCTCATGAGACCACGACTGTGTACACCAAACATCTTGAATGTACACACATTGGTCGTTCACCTCATGAGACCACGACTGTGTACACCCCAGATCTTGAATGTATACACATTGATCGTTCACCTCATGAGACCACGACTGTGTACACCACACATCTTGAATGTATACACATTGATCGTTCACCTCATGAGACCACGACTGTCTACACCCCAAATCTTGAATGTATACACATTGATCGGTCACCTCATGAGACCACGACAGTGTACACCCCACATCTTGAATGTATACACATTGATCGGCTGTCACGGCAGACAACACAACTACAGAACTGATGTACACGGATTGGTTATCAAAAGAGATCGCGTCTGACTTCATGACACATGACAAATGCACGAGTCAGCCAATGCAAGGACATATTGTACATGTGCCCTTCTCCCAAAAGCTCTATAAGAACTCTTCAATGATTGCTTCGAAAACCAGATTCGGTGTGTTCTGCCTTCCATCAGTTATCTGACCGGCTGTGATATAACATCACTATTGTTGAACACAGAGTCAATAAAAAAAGCGACAAAACCCGTTTCATATTCAAAAGGAATATCTGCTAAAAGCAGCGTCGATTGTACGTCATGAATCACTATCAAATCGTAATGTTAGGTGAGGTGAGTTGAAGACAGTGCTCATACACATACACACCTATCTGTTAGTGTTGTGATATGTCTCTGAAGGGAGGCAACTCGTCATGACTATCTCAGCTGACAGTTTATATTCAGGAAACGATAGACACTATGCGAATGGGTAGATGTCACAGTCTGTGTCACCTTGACATAACCAAAACGAGATGTGCAGCCGTGCGATGAACACTGGTGATATTCAAGTAGACCATGAAAAGAAATGTGAACTGATCTAGTTTCACTCAAAGGGACAAACTATGCGAGAGGGTCGTCATCGTCGCGTGACTAAAGTGAATGTAGAGAGGCAACAAAGAACCTGCTAAAACAACCCCATTCGTCACACGTCAAGATGCTTATAGAAACATTTTTTAACTGGTTTAATACATGTAGAAAAAGTGGCTATTCCTGGGGAAACCATGACTCAACGCGTGACAGTGTTCCAAGACTTCAAAGTAATTAACTTTGTACAGTTGCAGCCCATCTTACCACATGTCCCCGACTTCATAAGGTTGAAT
Source organism: Haliotis cracherodii (assembly GCF_022045235.1). NCBI lineage: Eukaryota > Metazoa > Mollusca > Gastropoda > Lepetellida > Haliotidae > Haliotis > Haliotis cracherodii. The sequence continues at coordinate 2,090,181 of NW_027266269.1, read as the reverse complement.
ACTGATCGCTAGTTTCACTTCTCATCACTAGTTTAACATGTAATGCCTCATGTCCTGGCAATAGTCAACATGTTTCCTCAAAGTCGTATTGTCATTGTCCAAGGATAATTACTTGTATAACCAACGACTGTATTATCATGTTGTCATGACGACCTCAGTACATCGCCCTTGTTAGGTCTTTGAAAGACATTTAGAAGTGATACACATCAGGAAGAAAGTGTATGTATGTCAACTTCTTTATTAAGATGAACACAACGTTTCAGAGTGAATGCTTACTCCTTCATGAGGTGAATGAATGCCATGAGGCAGAGAGCATGTATGTACATGTAAGGACAACAAAACTAATAAGATAACAAAAGGTGGAAAATAACAGAGGTAAGAAACGAACAAGGGAAGCCAACAGATGATTGGCGCTGATCGGTGATTAGCAATATACAATGAAAGCCAACACTTTACAGCAATTAGCGCTGATAGTGTTGAAGCCAGTACTTAACAAAATTAGGTTGGGTCATGGTTGTTGGTTCACCATGTGTTCACTGGTCGCATTAGTTACGTTGATTCAACGGCGAGTGCGTGCTGGTAAGAGAAGATAATCACAACCATAACATACATAAGCCCATTGAAACAGACAAGTAAGCTTGATATTACTGTGGAAGCATCTGGTGTCGACACTGTAGTACTGCTACAACCACACAATGTGGCATAGCATGAGCAGATAGTCACAGTTGCACCTCTAATTATGTAACCTCAGATTATGTCTAGCATCATTACATCCAACCTTTGTGTAATATCGTGCAAATACATCAACGCAGTTATATTTTGTTTAACCTCATGGATGTTCATAACTTAATATACACCTTATGTCTAAACTCGTGTATCTACTTTAATAAAGCCAATATTTGTCTAACATTGTGCATCTTCGCACACAGTACAACACACAGTACAACACAATAGAATAACATCAATTAGTTGTTTTACATTCAACGGCGCATTGGCACTAGCACTTGGAGGGTTATTGGATTAAAATTAACAATTTCTGAGAAGAGAACCAAGGTTCTATGATTTAATTGCCATTAAGATATTGTTAATATTCAAATACGTACTTAGCGTTTCCCTAAGATATTGATATTGACAGATTGTTGTATGGAAAAAAAAAGCTACAAGAACATATTTTATAATCCTTCAAAAGCTGTCCTTAAAGCAGAGTCAATAGCACAACACTGATTTACAAAAATCTAGAAGCGTCCTTCATTACCAAAGAGCGAACAAATTCCTTGAATATATAACACTGATCAAACAGCTGTTGTGCAATCACTGTATGACGCCCTTTGGCATCTCCATAGCTTAAGTTGACCTTGTTGTCTAAATTTCGAAACATAAATAACCACAAACACAAGAGGACCTGGGAAACTGCTAGACTCTGGGCCGTTGTGACACAGGATGAGTATTAGCCAATTGCATCACTATTTGAATGTCACAATAACCGTTCTCCTCCCGGGCTTCATATCACGTGACTGCCGCTGTACCCTTCTTCATGTGCAGGTGTTATAAAAAGGGACAGGTGTGATGTCCAGAAGATACACAGTCAGCTGTGTGTATCTAACTACTTGAGGGAGTTGTCTGTAAACTGCGTGTCACTGTACAACAACTATATAAGACGTCTTTCGACGACAGGTAATCACTGTTTCTCTAACCGTAATGGTCCTATCATTGTGTGTCACACTCATCGTGATTGCAATAACCTCTGCTCTTATGCCACTAGGATTGAATGAGTTAAGGTTTATAGTCACATCAACACATGTAATGTGTCTGATTTCGTGTCACTGTACAACATCAAACATGGGACGTTGTCTTGGCAGGCTATATGTCTGATTGCGTGTCACTGTACAACAGCTACATAGGACGTTGTGTGGACAGGCTAGATGTCTGATTGCGTGTCACTGTACAACAATTATATTAGACGTTGTGTAGACAGGCTATCTGTCAGTTTGCGTGTCACTGTACAACAGCTACATGGGACGTTGTGTAGACAGGTTATCTGTCTGATTGCGTGTCACAGTACAACAACTACATGGGACGTTGTGTAGACAGGCTATATGTCTGATTGCGTGTCACTGTACAACAACTATATAAGACGTTGTGTAGACAGGCTAGATGTCTGATTGCGTGTCACTATACAACAACTATATTAGACGTTGTGTAGACAGGCTATCTGTCAGTTTGCGTGTCACTGTACAACAGCTACATGGGACGTTGTGTAGACAGGCTATATGTCTGATTGCGTGTCACTGTACAACAACTATATAAGACGTTGTGTAGACAGGCTATATGTCTGATTGCGTGTCACTGTACAACAAGTACATGGGAAGGAGTGTGGACAGGCTATATGTCTGATTGCGTGTCACTGTACAACAACTACATGAGACGTTGTGTTCACAGGCTATACGTCTGATTGCGTGTCACTCTACAACAACTACATGAGACGTTGTGTACACAGGCTATATGTCTGATTGCGTGTCACTGTACAAAAACTACATGAGACGTTGTGTAGACAGGCTATATGTCTGATTGCGTGTCACTGTACAAAAACTACATGAGACGTTGTGTAGACAGGCTATATGTCTGATTGCGTGTCACTGTACAAAAACTACATTAGACGTTGTGTTCACAGGCTATATGTCTGATTGCGTATTACTGTACAATAACTACATGGGACATTGTGTAGACAGGCTATATGTCTGATTGCTTGTCACTGACATCAACTACATGGGACGTTGTGTGGACGGGCTATGTGTCTATATAACTTTGAACGCTCACTCACTCACTCACTCGAATTTGATTATGGAAGAGGTCGAAAATGGATTCAGAGCACCCTTGTACACTCAGGCATATGTGAAATCATTTAGATATATAATTTGCTGAAGTCATGTGCATCACATTCGAGATTTCTTCCCACGCCCTGATGGTGGTTTCATGTATATAAACGACAATCTAAAGGCAAGACAGATGTATTGTATTGGAGAAGCGGTATGCACTACGAAACATTGAAACGGAACCTCAAGAACTGTCAGCGACATACCAACGCAACAAGGAGCAATCCATGCATGTCAGTTTATGAGCAGTGTTACCTATTCACCACGACTGCTGTTATTGTACCTGTATGGGTGTACGGGCCTTACCTCGTGAAATGCATCAACTCACTGGAACACTTTAATTAAGAACTTGAAAAGATTTGCAAAATATCTGTCGACGCCCAGTTGGCGGTAGACATGCTTTGCTAGTCCTACAGTCATGGATTTACAAAATCGGAGCTGCAGTTTCTCGAGAATCAATGAGTGAATCAGAGTTGTTCAGGAGGATTGATTCTATAGCCCAGATTTCACTATTATATAGGATTACTGGTCCGAATAATGTTTTGAAAAATGTGCAAGTAAGAGTTGTAGGTATATCTGGGTTAAGAATGGACCGGATACTGGAGCTCGTGGTAGGCCTTAGGACCTTTTTTTCAGGAGAGATTTAGCACTATTTTTAAGTTTACAATTTGTTTCAAATATAATTCCTAAGTGATTATATCTATCTGTAACTAGTAATTTTGTATCACCCACATTTTTGGTCACCATTTATCTTCAAGTTATTCATTGCTCAAAATACAATTAGACCATCAAGTAACACTTGTAGTATGTTTTTGAATCAGCAATAGTACTGAGTCATCGGGAAACAACAAATGACTAATGTTTAAACCATTAATAGAGGTTATCACGCGAGTGTGTTTGGGGATGGTCAATATCCTGCATTAGGAATAAACATTGTATTTAGCGAGCCTTGGCGAGCTAAATACATAGTGTTTATTCCTACAAGCACAGATATGGCTACTAATCCCACTTGGCTAGGCCTCGTGCCCTCGCCAAATTGATTCGAAACTTATATCTCCAAAGTTGCCAAACTTATAAAATGCCTTAGCTATGTCACAGTTAAACACAGATTTTCAGTATATTAGACTGTTCTTTTGATAATGATAGCAATTATCCCTGTAGTTTATCCAGATTCCCGATGGTTAATTCTGACTCGATCGCCGAATGACAAGTGCGACGCCATGTTTGTTTATAAACAGTGAAAGTAGTCCCTACTTGACCTTTGATATTTGCATCTCTATCCGCATATGACCCCAACGGATATCGTTTTTATCCGTTGGCTTTATCCTGCCGAGAAACCTACCCATTGTATGATAAAGTTGTATATTATAACTTTCAGATTTGATATCAAGTGGAAGATCATTGAGGAATATATCTAATACTTGTCTTACCCCGATGTTGGAGTTCAAGGATTGTGAAATGTCCTTGTCAGTTTTCACTTCATAATAGATATAGTGATGATATTATTTTAAATACATTATATCAAATTTTATTTGATAATATCTTTGTTAGGAGTAGTGATCTGTCAACTGAGTCAAAGGCCTGTGAAAGTTCTACTAAGAAACTTATATTTTTTTTTATTTTTTCCTTTTTGCAGAATATATTAATGTTTAATGAACAAATACATTATCGGATGTTCAGTATCCCCTTCTAAATCCAGACTGACCGTGGTCTTGTAATAGTGGTTTTTTTTATGTGTTCCATGTGTTCCATTTTTCTTTCATTTGAGAAGTTTACCCAAGCAGTTGCTAAGTGCGAAACGCTTGTGGTTGTTTGGGTCAGTCGTATCATCCTTCTCATGTAAGAATCCATTTGAATAGAGCTAGCTGAAGCTTACTAGACTTGCTTTGTTTTAGTGTTGTGGATATTCCTGAAGTGGTTTGTTATAGCATCTCAGGAACAGGATAAATAAATTCTAATAGTATTTAATAGTTTCTCGAATTGGTTACTGTTTTGATAAATGAGGTTTACAATTGTTCCAGCTGAGTTCATTTATATTCATGTTGTTTTCTTCTCAGTAACTTTTGTATTTTGTTCTTCTTAAAAACAATACTGCTATTATTAAATGATATATTTTTTTCGAATTGAAATTATGACGTTTCCCCTCCATATTACGTTTTGCCTCTAAACATTCAACATCCTACCATTGTTCTTTTTGGTACACTTGATTTATTTTGGTAAGGCTTTGTAATACTTTGTTGACGGTTTGTAAAATATCAGAGAATGCAACGAGTGTTTCACAGTCCACATTCAGGGCAGGAGGTTAACAAAAAAATGTTATTTGAATATTTAAGCTGGAAGAAGCATATTCAACATATATGTGTCCGTCTTCTACCCTTGTATTAGGTAAGGGTTACATTTGTGGCCTTATACAAATATGCCAATTATATGAAAACATAAATTTAACGCACAGAATTAGGATATAAACACAGTATGTTTATCTCCATTCTACCATGACTAAATGAAACACGAACTCTTTGGTGTTAGCAAATATACTGAGTGAAAAGGCATTGGTTGAGTCCAGTGTTTTGAGTGAGTTATCGATCTGAATTACGGAATCACCGAAATAAATATGGCGCTGTATATACTCAAACAGTTTGTTTACACCATAATACTTCACTCGAACATGTGACAGACATTGAAAGCATATAAGCACGGCACCTTGGGAAGCTAACATGAGGTGGGCATCCGTAAAGAAAACAAAGCAAGCTTTGCAAGGCTTTGGCTCTACATCGCGCGACACCATTATGACGTCTTACCGCTCATTGTGACGTAAAAGATATTACGTCACAGTAGTATAAAGAAAAGTGCCAACATTCAAAGCTCTCTGTTGTCTCCAAAACGTAAATACATTCCCTTTGTACATTTCCATCGTGTTTTCTGCACGAAATGTATTGCAATCCATCCTTTGATTATTGTAGTAACTGCATCTGTGCATTTTGTAACCTGTAATGGTAGATATGATTATTTAAATATGCCTACCAAAAATGACTGAACATAGTACTATTCTATGAACATTAGCTTCTGCGGTGATGCGGCCGTGAATCCAGCTGTTTCAATCAGAGGGGGTTTATTGTGATTCAATAGCCTCTGATTGACCAATCAGAATCGAGCAAATTCCAAATCCATTATAGAATAGAGCATATACATATTATGCTTGTACTGTAAATAGATATTTTTACTTTTCATATGCGTCATTCAAACTGTGAATATATCCTATAACTACCATTTTTTCCTCTCCTCACTTCCTTTTAAAAGAGCAAACACAACTCTTTGAGCCTCTTGCTCTGTGCTGACCATCAGCATAACTAAAAACCATGTGTACTAATGACAGGCACTGGTGGTCTGCATGGTCCAGGTATGCAGTGGTGGTGATATGGCAGGAGGTATCATATTACCTGATGTTTATGATATCGCTACCTTTACCCAGAAGTAAATACTTGATTATTCACAAGCGGCTACATTAGTGAGTTGCATGCATCTATGGTTACCTACGCACACGCACAGATTATACTCATTTGTTTGTACTATGTTTTCGTATTGTAGTTTATTTAATTCATAATAAGAAACAAAATAGTAATAGTAAAGCTGTGTTGTTCATACACTTATGAACTTCAGTTACGCGGACATGTGACATACCTACATTGTATAACTTGACATTTAAACATATTTACTGTTATAACAAAAGAAAACACAACCCATTGTCCGGTAGAGATGACTGTGCATAGCGGCGGGATATTTTAGCGCAATAAACTTGGTAACATGGGTTCGTTTGACATCTTTGCACGTGTCGGAATTCCATAAACAGGTTTCATATCCTAAAACTGACTTATCAGCAAATCTCGCTGCACTGCGCGATTGATACAAGAGCATGGCCTGCCAGAGATAAGAACCTAATGCTCCCTCACGGAAGCCTTGGACATCACGTGCGTTAGGGGACCAGCACCATCTCATTGCCTGTTAAACAGGGCGGATAAAAAAACATCGTTTTTCCGTATATTTTCCGCTTGAAAAACTCTTGACACTTTCTGGACGCTCACCAATTAATTAATTTTAATGTATTGTTAGTCGTTGTTCCTCCCAATGACCATATAAGGAGCAAAATGACATTTTCGTGTTTGCAGTGAAAGACCGATTAGAGTAAGAACATGTGTTAAGAGTAGTGAAGGCGGCGAAGAGAAAGTGAAGGGTTGAGTAGAGTAAGGAAAGGTGGTATGAGTAGTGAAGGCGGCGAAGAGAAAGTGAAGGGTTGAGTAGAGTAAGGAAAGGTGGTATGAGTAGCGAAGGCGGCGAAGAGAAAGTGAAGGGTTGAGTAGAGTAAGGGAAGATGGTATGAGTAGAGAAGGCGAGGAAGAGAAAGTGAAGGGTTGAGTAGAGTAAGGGAAGGTGGTATGAGTAGTGAAGGCGAGGAAGAGAAAGTGAAGGGTTGAGTAGAGTAAGGGAAGGTGGTATGAGTAGTGAAGGCGAGGAAGAGAAAGTGAAGGGTTGAGTAGAGTAAGCAAAGGTGGTATGAGTAGAGAAGGCGGCGAAGAGAAAGTGAAGGGTTGAGTAGAGTAAGGAAAGGTGGTATGAGTAGTGAAGGCGGCGAAGAGAAAGTGAAGGGTTGAGTAGAGTAAGGAAAGGTGGTATGAGTAGTGAAGGCGGCGAAGAGAAAGTGAAGGGTTGAGTAGAGTAAGGAAAGGTGGTATGAGTAGTGAAGGCGGCGAAGAGAAAGTGAAGGGTTGAGTAGAGTAAGGAAAGGTGGTATGAGTAGAGAAGGTGGCGAAGAGAAAGTGAAGGGTTGAGTAGAGTAAAGAAAGGTGGTATGAGTAGAGAAGGTGGCGAAGAGAAAGTGAAGGGTTGAGTAGAGTAAGGAAAGGTGGTATGAGTAGTGAAGGCGGCGAAGAGAAGGTGAAGGGTTGAGTAGAGTAAGGAAAGGTGGTATGAGTAGTGAAGGCGAGGAAGAGAAAGTGAAGGGTTGAGTAGAGTAAGAAAAGGTGGTATGAGTAGGGAAGGCGGGGAAGATAAAGTGAAGGATTGAGTAGAGTAAGGAAAGGTGGTATGAGAAGTGAAGGTGGCGAAGAGAAAGTGAAGGGTTGAGTAGAGTAAGGAAAGGTGGTATGAGTAGTGAAGGCGGCGAAGAGAAAGTGAAGGGTTGAGTAGAGTAAGGAAAGGTGGTATGAGTAGAGAAGGCGGCGAAGAGAAAGTGAAGGGTTGAGTAGATTAAGGAAAGGTGGTATGAGTAGTGAAGGCGGCGAAGAGAAAGTGAAGGGTTGAGTAGAGTAAGGAAAGGTGGTATGAGTAGTGAAGGCGGCGAAGAGAAAGTGAAGGGTTGAGTAGAGTAAGGGAAGGTGGTATGAGTAGAGAAGGCGAGGAAGAGAAAGTGAAGGGTTGAGTAGAGTAAGGGAAGGTGGTATGAGTAGTGAAGGCGAGGAAGAGAAAGTGAAGGGTTGAGTAGAGTAAGGGAAGGTGGTATGAGTAGTGAAGGCGAGGAAGAGAAAGTGAAGGGTTGAGTAGAGTAAGGAAAGGTGGTATGAGTAGAGAAGGCGGCGAAGAGAAAGTGAAGGGTTGAGTAGAGTAAGGAAAGGTGATATGAGTAGTGAAGGCGGCGAAGAGAAAGTGAATGGTTGAGTAGAGTAAGGAAAGGTGGTATGAGTAGTGAAGGCGGCGAAGAGAAGGTGAAGGGTTGAGTAGAGTAAGGAAAGGTGGTATGAGTAGTGAAGGCGGCGAATAGAAAGTTAAGGGTTGAGTAGAGTAAGGGAAGGTGGTATGAGTAGAGAAGGCAAGGAAGAGAAAGTGAAGGGTTGAGTAGAGTAAGGGAAGGTGGTATGAGTAGTGAAGGCGAGGAAGAGAAAGTGAAGGGTTTAGTAGAGTAAGGGAAGGTGGTATCAGTAGTGAAGGCGAGGAAGAGAAAGTGGAGGGTTGAGTAGAGTAAGGAAAGGTGGTATGAGTAGAGAAGGCGGCGAAGAGAAAGTGAAGGGTTGAGTAGAGTAAGGAAAGGTGGTATGAGTAGTGAAGGCGGCGAAGAGAAAGTGAAGGGCTGAGTAGAGTAAGGAAAGGTGGTATGAGTAGTGAAGGCGGCGAAGAGAAAGTGAAGGGTTGAGTAGAGTAAGGAAAGGTGGTATGAGTAATGAAGGCGGCAAAGAGAAAGTGAAGGGTTGAGTAGAGTAAGGAAAGGTGGTATGAGTAATGAAGGCGGCGAAGAGAAAGTGAAGGGTTGAGTAGAGTAAGGAAAGGTGGTATGAGTAGTGAAGGCGGCAAAGAGAAAGTGAAGGGTTGAGTAGAGTAAGGAAAGGTGGTATGAGTAATGAAGGCGGCGAAGAGAAAGTGAAGGGTTGAGTAGAGTAAGGAAAGGTGGTATGAGTAGTGAAGGCGGCGAAGAGAAAGTGAAGGGTTGAGTAGAGTAAGGAAAGGTGGTATGAGTAGAGAAGGCGGCGAAGAGAAAGTGAAGGGTTGAGTAGAGTAAGGAAAGGTGGTATGAGTAGGGAAGGCGGCGAAGAGAAAGTGAAGGGTTGAGTAGAGTAAGGAAAGGTGGTATGAGTAGCGAAGGCGGCGAAGAGAAAGTGAAGGGTTGAGTAGAGTAAGGAAAGGTGGTATGAGTAGGGAAGGCAGGGTGGAGAAAGTGAAGGGTTGAGTAGAGTAAGGAAAGGTGGTATGAGTAGGGAAGGCGGGGAAGAGAAAGTGAAGGGTTGAGTAGAGTAAGGAAAGGTGGTATGAGTAGGGAAGGCGGGGTGGAGAAGGTGAAGGGTTGAGTAGAGTAAGGAAAGGTGGTATGAGTAGGGAAGGCGGGATGGAGAAAGTGAAGGGTTGAGTAGAGTAAGGAAAGGTGGTATGAGTAGGGAAGGCAGGGAAGAGAAAGTGAAGGGTTGAGTAGAGTAAGGAAAGGTGGTATGAGTAGAGAAGGCGAGGAAGAGAAAGTGAAGGGTTGAGTAGAGTAAGGAAAGGTGGTATGAGTAGGGAAGGCGGGGTGGAGAAAGTGAAGGGTTGAGTAGAGTAAGGAAAGGTGGTATGAGTAGGGAAGGCAGGGTGTAGAAAGTAATGTGGGATGAGCAGTGGAGGCGGGGTAGAGCAGAAGGGTTGATAAGCGTAAGTAAAGATGGTGTGAGCAGTGATGGCTGGTTGTTGCGATATATGTCTCTGAAGGGAAGCATTTCGTCATGACTACATGTATCTCAGGAAATGATAGACGGTGAAAAATTATTGCACTTTTACAGCGACGTGCCTGCGCGCGCTCGCGCGTGTGTGTGTGTGTGTGTGTGTGTGTGTGTGTGTGTGACTGCTTGTACTAGTCCTGACTAATTGATAGTGCTAACTCACTGAGATACTGGTCATAACGCAGTTTAACATGAAAACCCCACTCAGAAACAGGGTACTGACTCCGACCATACCTTGTTAAGCCCCTTTATGCCGAGCGCAAGACAGGGTAACAGCAAGTACCATCTTTTAACGTCTTTTGGTATGACGAGGACGGGGATCGAACCCCGGACCTTCCGCTCTACCACCACGGAGGCGGTCAGGAACTGTTAGACACTATGCGAATATTTGATTCATTCTTCAAACACTAGTAGATGACACAGTCTGTGTCACCTTGACATAATCACATCGGGATGTGCAACTGTGCGATAATGAAAATAAATGTCAACTCATCCAGTTTCACTCATAGGGACAATATGTACCGGAAATATTTTGTATTCAGAAGGGAGGGACGTTATCGTCGCGTGACTAAATTTAATGTAGAGAGGCAACAAAAACACCATACGCGAGACGTCAAGCTGCTTTTAGAAACATTTCAACTGGTTTAATACATGTACAGAAGTGGCTATTACCGGGGAAACCATGACTCACCCAACGCGTGACTGTGTTGTGCTTTTCAAGACTTCAGTGGGGTTGACTGTGTATCAATGTACAACATTTGCATTATGACATTGGTCATTGGTCAAGGCTGTAGTACGTCCATACGTCCACATTTTCTTAAAACGTATGGATGAATCAAGGTGTGACGTGTTGATATATTGAACTCGGTATGAACAGGCGAAAGGTAAACAATAACAAAACCTTGTACAGAAATAAAATGTTTTTAGATTTGCTGGACATACATGAAACATACATATATACATATATTCACACATGTGTTGAGTGTTGAAAGTGAACAATTAGCACAGATTTGTACAGGAATAAACTTTGTATCACTTCCCACGGCCACATCACATGTTCTGAGAAATAACTCAACATCAATGTTGAATATGCATAAAAAGAATTGCAGTTATCAAAATGAAAGTAGGACTGTGCATCAGCGTCGATCAGATTAGATCCCTGTGAGATATCTACCGGTATTTGACTGCAGTCCTATATCATAGACTTGCCTACCGTTGTGTAGACGTATAAATGAATGTTCACGTAAATCTCATTCTCAAATCTTGTTGAGAGAAGTGTGGACACGTCTAAACTTCAAAGTGTTCAAAACTGTGCTGCCAGGCTTGTTACTAAATCCAAGAAGTTTGACCATATCACACCGATTCTACGGAACCTCCACTGGCTCTAAATCAATGAGAGAATCCAGTATAATGTGATGCTGATTGTGTTCAATGTGAGACACAATCAAAAACCAACTTATATCAGCGAGCTTCTTAAAGAGTACGTGCCTGGGAGATCTCTCAGATCAAGCCGCCAGTCCTACTCTCTGTGCCTGGTGTTAGAACGGCGACTTTGGAGGTCGGAGTTTCGCCAAAGTTGCCCCTGAGCAATAGAATAGGCTGTCATTGGATATATAACAAACATTGACAGTCCTACTTTGTTCCGATCAAGACTGAAAACCTATCTTTTCACAAAATCTTTCTTAGAGTATTGAGGCTTTGTGTTTTCCTAGCTATGTAATGTCTCTCTTTTTTGTGTAGACTCAAATGAAGCGCTTTTTAGCAGTTCTTCGAACTGGATACCAGCGCTTTATAAATTATGTAGTTATTATATAGTATTATACACTGAAGTTGTGACGGGTGTCTGGATGTGCCACCTAAATTCCTTCCTTGAAATATCCCCACATGTCGGTGTAGAATGATTAGGTCTACAGGATCAACTCACACCATTTTTTCACACTGAACAATAAAAAGGCAGGGTTATTTTAGATAACAGTGTAAAAGCAATACCAAATGCATGCCTTTGTAGACATACATGTTTACAAGCTTGTTATTTCTTTGGAGGCAAATAGTGTCAAATGTTTATAACCACAACTAGACAGTATGGTATGATATGTGCTAATAAACACTATTGGTCATCTCACCTCGTGCTTGGACATCAATACTCCAACGTGTGTCCCGCCTCATGCGTGCTCAAGCTTATATCATATTTTGTTCAGCTACTAAAGTGCTGTAGAGTTCAAAAGGATTCTGTCAAACACCCAACATAACTACTTTATAATATCCATGCTTCACGTAAGAGGTGACTAACGGCAGTTGGTGGTCAGGCTCGCCGACTGGGCCATATATGTCAGTGTATTCCAAGTGCGAAGATCAATGCTCATGATAGCAATCACTGGAATGTCTGGTCAAGATCCGATAATTCACAGACCGCGGTCATATAACTGAAAGAGTGCTGAGTGCAGCGATAGACAACAAACAACAACTAAACTAAGTGTACCTGATTTTGTTCGGTGTAATATTTAATCAACTGCAAAATAATATGCAACTTAATAACGCACATTTACTGCAGGGATTTCACGAACTACGAAGCGCCTGGAACGGCACTGGCATTGTCACCCTTCAGATGTCAGTTGACACTGTAAGACTTCTTCTAGTTGCTGGACGACTGTAGTCCATGTATTACCGACCAGTTTAACAACCTATGTACTTGTCCACAGTTAAACGCTCTGCTCGGTTTTACCCAATATTTGCTAGTTTTAAAATTCCGAATAAGTAACAACAATTTTCCCATTGTGAGAGGCCAACGACAATCTCTACCGAGAGAACACAAATTGTTTGATATGAGTACCACCATATCTTTAGATGTGAAACTATTCACCAAGAAAGGTTGTTGCATATACCAAAGGAGTATCCCAAATGATTGCTAAAATCCGCACACGATAAATAGTTCACGTTCAAATCTGAATAATCTGAAAACAAAACCCACTCAAATAAAACTAAATGTTAGGTAATCAATATCAGGGTGTATACAGAGAGAAAATAAATACATACATCCAAGTACCCACGGGGTTAGCCTCGGGTGACTTCCTTTATCTATGCTCAGATAAGTGATTCGGTATGGCGATCGTCTCTGCCGACACTCCCACGCTGGCTGTGCTGGCTGATTCTGACAGGACTCTCATGCTGGTTGTGCTGGCTGATTCTGACAGGACTCTCATGTTGGTTGTGCTAGCTGATTCTGACAGGACTCTCATGTTGGCTGTGCTGGCTGATTCTGACAGGACTCTCATGTTGGTTGTGCTGGCTGATTCTGACAGGACTCTCACGCTGGTTGTGCTGGCTGATTCTGACAGGACTCTCATGTTGGTTGTGCTGGCTGATTCTGACAGGACTCTCACGCTGGTTGTGCTGGCTGATTCTGACAGGACTCTCATGTTGGTTGTGCTGGCTGATTCTGACATGACTCTCATGTTGGTTGTGCTGGCTGATTCTGACAGGATTCTCATGTTGGTTGTGCTGGCTGATTCTGACAGGATTCTCATGCTGGTTGTGCTGGCCATCTCTCTCAGTGCTGCCCTATCACTTTCCTTTCCTCTACTTCTGAGGTGCACAGCGATTAACAGAATAAACACTATAGATAATATACCAACACGAATATAACACTGTAAACAATGAAGTAGCTAACGGGATGAGCCCTTCATCATTTTCAAAATATCTTTGGTCCTCAGCAGTGTAATATCGTCAATCTGTTTTTCCTCTTTCAAACTAACAAGCCCTTAGTTGTCGTCATAAACTGAGTTTGGTACCCCTAAACTTTACTCCGAATTGTAAATTTGGTTGAGTTGTAAATCGCGACTCGAGCCTCGAGCTAACGTTTGTCGATGTCCTGCACATATGATAGTAATACACAGTTATTTAATTGTCCTATGTCCCACATTTCCGGACTTATATATTGATAATCCATTATATGTATATGTGCATACGTTTACCATAACTATACCCGCCATACTTTAAGTATATACAGAGACAATGTCAGTAATTCTACTTATATATGAAACCATGACCACTTACGGTCTAATCATTCAGGTACCTACTCTGCCATCAGCCATCTGCATCAGATTCTCAACACCCAACAATGATATTTTGTTGTAGACACAAATAAATGACACCTACCTACAGTCTGATGGATCACCCAATTGAAAGCAACTGCAATTGCATGTATCCATAGTCAGTCATTTTAGGTATCAACGTTATCTGAAACTTGTGAAGTTTAATAGAAAGTAGTAATAACAAATCGCTTATCTTGTAAATTGAGTAATTACTCGTGGAATCTATATGATAGTAATCACATTTTGACTTCAGTATTACTGCTCGGTGAACTGATATGCTCTTTGCGGCATGGCGAATCAATACAGCACGCAGCATATATTTGTTATTGATTTCCTGGTGATGGCCTACATGTTTATCTTCTGTCATGCATAATTGTAAACATTGTGGCTAAATATAACTCAATGTGGTGACCAATCGTGAACAACAGCATACCAGGAATATGGTTTGTTGGTGAAGGATGTAATGGTGGAAGAATGACAGTACTTAAAGGGATATCAAATTAGGTTTGTAAGAATAAATGGCGAGGCGGAGAAGGTGGTCCTTTTTATTCAGAAAAGTACTAACACGAGTCCTCTATACTGTCGTGGCGCACAGCCAAAATGTCTAGTTCCATGAAGCAAAACATGAATGTAATCTAGTGAACATTTCGCACGTATACTTACTACCTAGATATAATTTAAGAATATCGATGTACCTGCAGATTGAATCACAGTTTGAATACATTTGTTTGTGCTTAATTTCCGTGATGTTATTGAAGTGCCTTAATGACCTTAATGATGTACGCTGGTTCGATCAGTACCTACAGTTGTGTTCTGATGATTGTTTACCGTTGATAGTGTTTTCTGGTTTAGGATTCGTTATATTGACATTGCGGCATGTTAAGCGGTGAAATCAAACAATGTAACAATAGAATAAGAATGTTATGAGTATAAGGAGTAAATACAGTCAGGATTTCTGTCTTCCTCAACAGGCATCATA
Organism: Haliotis cracherodii; assembly: GCF_022045235.1. Classification (NCBI taxonomy): domain Eukaryota; kingdom Metazoa; phylum Mollusca; class Gastropoda; order Lepetellida; family Haliotidae; genus Haliotis; species Haliotis cracherodii. The sequence continues at coordinate 2,075,066 of NW_027266269.1, read as the reverse complement.
TGAACACACAGATCTCTCTTCAAGCCATGCTGAGGACAGGCACAGCTCTGATATTCGGTGAGTACAATCTTTCAATACAGAATTGTGTTTCACACCGATGCTTTCAGTGAAAGCGCACCATGTGCCCTACAGTCACATACGTCGACATATACCAGGCTGTGATCGCGTGTGATGGATCACACGTGTGCTACTGAGAGTTGAATATTTGCTGTGTTCAGTTCTCACTTTGACCCGTGATCTAACAGATGATTGGTCAAATGATGTTTGTTGACATGTGATACAGAGCAACGGTTTTAAAGTGGTTATCATTAACAAACCTTGAGAAGAACATGATAAAACTGTCAGTGGTAAAGTGGTATTCCTGGATCCCCCTGTTGTGGATATGATGGAATGGCAATAAACCTGGTTGATAATATGTGATATTTGTAACAAACGTCATATTTGGGATCACACTTTTTTAGCAAAGTACAAAGTTGAGTCCCAGTCGGGATTTAAACCAACACTCCAAGTGTGAGGCTCCTAATCGTCAACACACCAAATCAGCGATCTAACCCATTCAGCTACTGAAGCTTTAAAGTCCGTCAACTTGTAGCACAGATTACGTACTTTGTGCAACCCTCTGACAAGTGTAAATTGGCACGACTCCCACATACCTTTGCTATCCGAAATATAACGTTTCTTTCCTTTGGCCACTTTCTGAAAGGCATTGTGTATTTAATATGTGAAGTTATTTACAATGTAGAGTAAGTGATATACACATACAATAAAATCTTAGTATAATGAACTATCATGCTGTATATTGATCACTATAATCACAATAGTTAAAGCAAAGTTCACATTTATGTAAAGATAACGAGTTTACATCACTTATTTGTTGTAAGAATGTGATAAGAAAGAAGATGTATTCATGATACGGTCATTCCAGTAGGTAATGGTTGCCAGAAAGTAAGCAAAGAACAGGCTAGTTATACGCTATGTTTGTACACATAATATTAAGGAAACATGCACGTTGGCATCTTGTATACACGTTCAGTTCTTCCTAGTTTCCTTCATGTTTATTTCTGGCATTTTCAGCAGTACTGACTCATGCAGTCACAGCGTGTGAGTGGGGCAAATATGGGGAGAATTGTGACAAACGCTGCCCCCCAAACTGTCAAGTTAACCCACAGAGGTACCTCACACACTGTAACAAGGAAACAGGAGAGTGCTCCGATGGCTGCATCCCCGGATGGTATGCTGCTCAATGTGACCAACCTTGCAGCAAGAACTGTCTGGACAACGTGTGCAGTCATCAGAATGGACAGTGTACGAAGGGATGCAGTGGAAACCAAACAGGGGATTTCTGTGAGGTCACTGAAGGTGTGGGATGTTGAAAGGTTTCACCTTGTTAAATCGTTAACGTCTCTTCGTCAGGTGTATCTGGGCTTTTTTATAGCCACCTATTCTAAGTTGACGGATTACAACAAAAAGAAATCTGATTTTCATGAAATGATTTCTCAGTGTTGTAAATTGCAAGAATAATATATACATTTTCTATAACCCATCGTGTTAGAAATATGTTTGTGGTTTCTTTTAGTCTAAAAAGTCTGAATTATATATTATCTCATTTATTTGCTCTTGTGTAACGCCTCACTCAGCAATATCCCAGCCATATTAGGTCTTATCGCACATTCGATCCCAAATGGATGTTGTATATTCCTGAATGAGTACTGAATTTCAGTACATCCACACGTGTATTATGTAACACATATAAAAGTTTAACAGTGGTTTCATTGTTACATATTTGTCAGCCATCAGAACATAGTATTAAATCGAACACATACATCAATTAGTATATTAATAATTATACAATATGAGTACATCAAGACACCATTGGAATCTAGCATTAAGAACAACATACTACAAGGAAAACCGTCATTATCACATAAAATATATTAATAAGGTGATGTAATTGCAACGTTTATTTCGACAGTATCAAGAAGGACAAACGTCAAGATGACAACGGATGAAAGAACAGGACTGTCAATGGCACACGTCGCAGTGATCATCACAATGTACCCTGTGGCAATTATTGTTAACATCGTCGTCACCGTCGTCATAAAACGTCGACGCCAGACAGACAACAGGTAAGTAAAACAACATTTCATACAATCTTCTTGAAAGCGTGACTTTCATTTCTAAGATAGTACATGTGTAAGCTTAAGCAACGCCTACACGGTTTGTATGTTTTACTGGCAGTGAATATACGAGTCATGATAACATGTTATTGTTACTGTCGAGAATGGTGACGGTGGGGTTCTAATACATGAACTCAGTTCTACTACATGTCGCAAAACAGGTTATTTGGAATTATCACGTACTCGAAGCGACAAGTGAAAATTTGAACAAAGCCAATAATACAAGCAATATATTAAACATAGCTTAAATACCCTCTATTTTTTAAGTGAAACAGTAAATATAATTGTTATTTTACATACGTATGACAACAATTGTTCCTTTGTAAAGTGGACATGAATTATATCTTGCCAGAATTGCTGTTGTTGTTGTTTTCCTAAAGACCTGTTCTTATTATAGGTTTAACTTTACCTATCTTACAATACACGTCTGAATAACATCAATGTCACGAGATGGTAAAACAATTCGAGTTTGTTGAAAGGTGGATGGGACAGTCCTGATTCCTTACAATAAACTTACTGATTGTGACCTTTACATCAGTGGACGTATAGTGTACTTGCTATCCACTCGATGACCATGATTGTGTCTATCTAATTACTCTCAGAACTAATGATATGTTCTTATTAATTGCAGAAGAAAGTCAACCGGGAGGCCAACAGGTAATGTAGCAAATGACATTAGAGGGTTAGATATCTTCACACATGGTAACTGCCACTTGGAAAGTGACCCTGGGAAACACCACCATTTTGATTCCCAACTCCGCATCCCGCCCTCTGGGAAACTGATCCCAAAACCTTTCACAAACACCAGGCATCATCACTGTTTGAAATTGACACTGAAATATATTAGTAGTTGGACTCGTACAGTGGCCTGCTTTTAGTGAGCCTAGTTTAGTAGGACATTATGCTTGTGGGTTGTTGTGTCTTTAGTCGATTTTGTTCGCGATGGCAGCAGTAGGCCTCAACTTACATCCAGCACGTACATGTATATTTACAACTCTAGAACTGTACTAAATACTAGTATGTCATTGTCCCACAGTGCTTGATGGAGGCTGTGTTTATGCAACACAACAATCATAGTTAGCAAGATGCATTTCTGTTATCTCCTTGAGTGGCTGATGTACAGAGAAGGGTCAGGTTGGCGGTTGATGTTAGTTGTATCTCTTGGTCCTCGTTGTAACCTACTACAGTGTAAAGGTCCGGGATATAATTGATCTTCAGCAACTCATGCTTGTCGGAACGGTGATCAGCATCGCTGTCTTAAAGAGGTGCATACCGTCATTCCCCATTCGCGGAGATTGATGCTCATTTTGTCAGTCACTAGATTGTCTGTTCCAGTCTCAATTGTGCAACATCATTTACCCCGGGGAAAACCCTCGTCTTCAGGGTCAGTCTATTCTGGAAAAAGAGATTGACAAAGAACATTACACATAAAACAAAAACAAATATATGTCAGAATCAATGCTAGTATACATTAACACTTTTATTGATTCAAAACACTATAATCCTCGTTGAATTGAGCCTATTAACATATTCCAACGTTTCATTATTTGGACATTACCAAATTTGACGCATCAGCAACAAATATTTAAAGGTGATGCATATCCCTACTTTGACGTTTCGGTATTGGTTCTAACATCGTTATCAAGCAAATGATATAAAACACAGCAAGTGGTATGGTTGACAAGTATACGCATCAATAAAAGTTCCTGTGGCACCAATATGTCAAACAAGCAGAGTTTGGTTTTCAATATTGTAGTACACTGTAGTATTGAATGAAGCCACAAAAACGCAACTGCTACAGAAAAGTGACAAGTTGACTTGTATGCAAGCCAAATGCATTTCACTTTCCAAGAATGGGTATAAAAACATGTCCGTTAACGGGATTCCATATGCATTGTTTAGCATCATGCTGACAACAACCACTCAGAAAAACAACAAAATTACGCAATTATTCAAAAATACGAAATGCCACGCCTTTCCGAAAATGAGCGTCTGCGAGCCATTTGTATGCTTGGAGCAGGATGTAGTCAACGTGATGTTGCAAGACAATTTAACGTCCACAGAAACACCATTTGGTGTTGATGGCAACTTTGGCAACAGACGAATGCAGTCAGAGACCATCCTCGGAGAGGCCACGCATAACCAATAATCGACAAGACAACTGGATTCGAACAACACACCTTTAAAATCGATTCCAGCCAGCAACAGTGACTGCAAGAAGCATCCCTGGCCTTTGACGAATATCTTCACAAACCTTACGTCGTCGCCTCAGATGTGCAGGAATATTGCCATTTTGACAGGAAACCACCATCAAGGACGTCTATGCTGGACGGCCATGCAGTGGGGACAAGTTCTATTTACTGACAAGTCTCGTTTTCAATTCAGCCACAGCGATGGATGGTTTCGAGTGTAACGACGTCGAGGTGAACGTTACGTCAATCATTGTGTCATGGAAGAAAATCGGTTCGGGGACGGCAGCGTTATGGTATGGGGTGGGATTACAGCAAGAGAGAGGACCCGTTTGATAGTGGTAGAAGGAAATCTAAATGGACGAAGAGATCATCGGCCCTGTTGTTCTACCGTTTTTTGCGTCATCATGGCCCAGCCTCATATTGATCGACTTGTCCAGGATTCTCTTCAACAAAACAACGCGAATGTCATCAACTGGCCGGCTCGCTCCCCTGATCTCTCACCAATCAAGCACATGTGTGATGAGATGGATCGGCGCCTTCGACGTCAACCTTCGTGTTCCACAGACACTCAAGGAACTTCGAAACTTGCTCCAGCAGATGTGGTCAGATATCCCACAGGACTTTGTGCGACACCTGGTCCATTCCATGAGACGAAGATGTGTTCCTTGCATCGCAACTAAAGGTGGACACACACGCTATTGATTTGTAAATTGACATTTTGGCATGTTTGGCAAATTAAACCATTTGAACACTTACAGGAGTCTTTTATATGTTGTCAACCGAAATTGTTTCCAATTTGGTAAAAAACTTTGGATTAAATCTTATTCAATGTCACAGGAACTTTTGTTGTTCAGTATATATATATCGGGGAAGTCAGTGACATAAACAAAGGATGAAGCCAGTATTATTAACCACAGGATTATGGCTGATTGGGGTCTTTGATGAGTTGATGGTACACCGGGGATACGTAAAAGACTTGGTCACGGTTGATTGACGGTTTGAGTCTTTTGATCTTGATGGTTGGTTGTAGGTTTCCGATTTTGAAGTCTTTAAAGTTGGTGGTGAGGACTTTGACTTTATCCCACTTAATGCTGAGGCTTGAGTTGTCACGGATGTGGTCTGATAGAGCTGATTTAGAGTTATCTTTGGAGACTGAGCTTTGATGTTCTTTAATTCGGGTTTTGAAGGGCCTAGATGTTTTTCCTATGTAAGCTTGTCAAAAATTGCAATTAATGTGGTACACTGCTCCTGATCGTTCTTGCTTGTGTCTGGATGGTGGTTTCCCTGTGGCTTTTATTGTTTTCTGAATGATATGACTTATCTTGAAAACTCAGATGTGGGCCTGTTTCTTTAAGAGTCCCTGGATTTTGTGGCTAGCTGTTCCAAAGTAGAGGAGGCTGATCACAAAGGGTGCAGACTGTTGACGGGGAGATTTATGAGATTTCTTGGTAATGTTCTGTATCGTCTGATGTATTAGTTGCTCAGGGTAGAGGTTATACTGTGTAAGTGGTTAGATGCAGCTTCGTAGAACAGATGTTGGGAGCTCGTCCTGCAAGGGTTGAACAAATTCCTTTTGTGATTTTACGTCGCTCTATGAAAATTGTTCATCCATAAATTCTTATCCTTGCTAAATCATTCAGTCATCACAGTCGTAGCAGTTGCATTAAGTATGTTTTCAACTACCATGAACACAAACTCGCAAAAAGAACGGAACACTAAAAAACTCTTTAGTTTCACCAAGATCAGTAATGGTGCTCTCGTGTCACTAGATCTTCTGGTTCATCGATCACTTGATTGTCTGGTTTGTTTACAGGATGACGTCGCATGGCAGAGGCACTGCTGTGTTGCGTCAGAAAACACATACTTACTTTTGTTATGCAATTCGTATGGAATGACGGGTTCTACCGGTAGGTCAGGACATCCTCACCCTTTTTGCGAACATCTGGTGTCATCACTGATTTTCAGTGGTTCATTCACACAATTTCAACATCTATTCGCCCTTTGCGCCAAATTGAATCTGTTTTAACAGAAAATCTAGGCGCATTGATATCTTCCATTGTCAATTGATGTTATTTTGATGAGCCTACCCACTGACTCAGCACAATCTGGAAACCTTTTTTTCTCTAATTCCACTGAATCACAAAATAGGTTACGTTAAATTTTAAAATTATTTTTAGAGTAACTTCCTAATAATATTATCGCATGTTATGCCCTTATGTGATTTTCCTCCTTTTTTTCCAGCTGGTACTGACCCTGAGAATCCTGAAGACGAGGCTTTACTGCGAAGTAGGTAACCATAACAACAGAGTGATGTTGTAACAAAGACATAATATGTATTCACACATGTATTTCGTAACATTGTGGAGGGAAAACTAACATCAATAGAATTTGACTTGACTTTCACCTTGTCAATGCCTAATGAAAGTTTACCTTCAGTACTGTAGTTGTTAAATGAGGATTAGATATATCGCGGCACTAAAAACGACAACTTTTGAACTTCCCATTTTACTCCGATCTTTCGTCAAAATCATCGACTGTCATAATTCGCCACCGGTTGTAACGTGTTCCCTATTTGTTTATTATTATCATACAGCTATTACTGGAAACGGCGACAGAGACGAATTGTGCGTTGCTGAAAAGGCAGGGAATTCGAGTCAAGAAGAAGGCACTTATAAACAAGACAGTACTGGAGTTAAGAGAAGGAAGACTGACACGAGCAACATATGTCAGGGACAGGAGGGCGCGGAATGTGCAGCGGATCTTACAGTGTCTACACATGACCTTCAACACATGGCAGCAGCTGATATGAAAGAAACCCAAGCTACCTTCACCAACATCACAACAGGTGACTCTATTTAAATATATAACTTGTAGTTTTCTGATGTTTTGCTCTGACCTCTTAAAGCTAGGCATCATAAAGACTCCCGTGTTGTACAAGGTGTCATATGTATTTAAGGGGGTCATTTTTATGTCATACTTCGTTGTATATTAGCCGTGCTTGTGATGTCGAGGTGTTAACATAAAACATTTGTCTTAACTGACTGATTGTTAAAACATGTATTACAATATATACTCACTGCCAAAACAAATACGAATACCATAGATGTTCGTTTATATGTGAAGACTTACTCATATTCAAGAGGTATTAGACTGGTTCGATTCTCAAACGAACACATTGGTATCTTGTGTGAACCGATGCTCATGAACACATGACATGTAACGTCCTGCCTCATGCAGGATTAACATAGAAAGTTTGGAAATCACGTGCAGAATATAGTGATGAATATAAAAACACGTTGTGGTAAGATTTGACTGTTAGTTTTGTCATTGATTGGTACACATTTGACACAGCTTTTAATAACTTACGTACGCATCTTTTATGTTCGCGTTTCTTTTTGCGGTGAGTATACCTGGTGATTAGGTAGTAACATTGACTTTTCCAGGGCAAACTATCAGAGAGGACGCTAATGTGAGGACCTGCGAGATCACCACAGAGGGACGTCACACTCTTAATGTAAACGCCCCGTGTGCATCTACTATAAATGTTGCGGAACGTGTTCACGGAGATGTTGGATGCAATAAAGGTAAATAACATTAAATGTACAAACAAATGATGCATACACTTTCGGCGCATAAGCTCCATAAAACTCAATACCTCAAGCATAGACATTTTTCTTGGTTCAACCGAGGAAGGACATACAGTATTTGAGGTATTCGATTCAAAAGCGCCACAAAATTCTGAAAAAGAAAAAATATTTATTGTGGGGTCCATTCCATTGATAAAAGGCAAGTGAGACCGCCTTATTTGTGTCATAAACACTATCCACGAAACTGTATGACAATAGCGATGTCCTCAACGTTCTAACAGTCAACTTTCCCTTTATGTCTGACAAATATTCCTTTCGCTCCAGGGTTTGGTGTTTACATTTCACAACTGTTGAGGTGCAATAGAACATACTCTTTCTTTCAAGATTTCAAAGAGCATCATACGACTCTTGCTCAGAATGAGTTTAATCAAAGTTTCAACAATCAAGCCTTTTTCTAGAAATGTTATTGTAGACCTTGCGAGGACATTTCTAAATTTGACGAATCGGCAACAAATATTACATCTGATGTTATTTCTTATTTTGCCTTGAATCATATGTGCTCTCAGTCTTTTGGATAAATTATTTGAATCTTTACTATGTACCTTTTGAGATAGCCAATCCGAGCAGAACTTCTGACTCATAGGGATAGAGTAATACATATGCATGGATGGCAGGACAATTGGTTGTCTACTTTTTTTGCCTAAATGTCCTATCCCACGTTAGCTGAAATGAAATCACGATGTATCTGAATATTTAATTCCGCGGGAACACAAGGAGACACATTGATGTCATGGGAGTACAAACTCTGCTGACATTGATAATTTCTTTATGTGTTCTTGGCTTCAAAATCAAAGCATTAGCGTTACTGTAATCAGGAGAGTAACATGTTACAATGCTAATGATTATATCCCTATTGTTCTGCGCAAGCAAACAATCAATAGCTTTCAATTTGACAGTATGCTTTGAGATATCTTCGACCACCACTGGTGGAGCGCGGGTGGCACAAACGTCTGAGGCGCGATAATTTGCAATGTAGCGTTGAGTCCCTTGGGCACGGCAGAAACCTATGATTTATGTTACGGTTCAATACAACATTAAACCAAACTCCCTAACTCACTTACACTTGCATAAATATATGTCCTTCGATCTGGCACACTTCTGTGATGCTCGTGGGCTTTAAACAAAAAGGCTGACATCTTAGACTTCGGTCGTTCCTCCGCCATCAAACCTACATGATGTGACAAATGAAATACTGCTCACATCAGCATTAAACTCAAATTACTCACTCACCCTTTCTCAATTGCTGAATACATGCTTTTACAAAATAAATCAACACAAGTCAATTGCTATATGTCTGTGTCAAATGTAAAGGTCACTTCCAGATAACTTGAAATATTAGTTTAACACCAGTTATTTGTTACAACTAGAAATGACAATGCATGCAATTAGCAAAGGTGAAGGATTACTCAGTAATTATAAGTTATTGTGACATCAATCAGAAGTAAATGTGAATTGTTTTGAGGGTGTAACAATTACAGCTCTTTGTGTTTTATTTGAATGTTTGTTAACGCCTCAATCGTCAATGTTCCAGCTATTTGACAGTTGCGTGTAAATAATAATAAACCGGAAGTGATGACATTGAACCAACATAAAATTGCTTTTAGGGCAACTATCGAAGTTGTAGTATTTGTATTGTGCATTCATTGGGGAGGCAGAAGTTTTTATACCTTTGTTATTGAGGTAGATATTGGAATTGAACTGTGTCATTCAACCGGGACTGCTGAGAACTTTGGCATATTGTTAGCTGCAAGGAACATACTTTCTCATTTGAAAACTGTACAGCTTCAGATGTACTTATTGAAACCAGAAAAAAATGTTACAAAATCGGTAATGATTATTTCTTGTGTTTGGGGTGGCTTGAGGTATTGCACCTCAGGATTTCGATGAGGTCCTCTTCCTCCACACTTGGTAAAGCCAGACGGTACATGAGGCATGGTTGTGTCATGAATGTTTTGGGCAATTGAGAATTTCGACGGCAATATGTCCTTGCATAAATGTGATCGTAATTCAGGCAGACAGGCATTCCACATTCATAATAAGTATCTCTCGACATTGAGTAAGGACTTGTAATGTCAGTGCTATTGACATTTAGGTGAAGTGTCCAGGGATAGGTGTCCAGTTTGGTTGAGACAGTCACAGATCTTTGTTTAAAATACTAAGGAACAATTTGATACGATCGATCTCTTGACTTAACTATGCGAAACCTAATACATATCAGAAAAGGTAAGGTCGTGGAGTGGGTTCCCAATGTTTTTTTACCACACTCACTCAGTGACTTAAGCCTTACATGTAAATGTTGTACTAGCCTGTGACTCCCCATATGAATGAGCCTACACCAGTAGCTGAATGCTTTTGACATGGGATGATACTGCAAAGGGGTTTGTGGGTTTTGTTGCAAAACATATTTGTGATTTTAACCACGAGAGTTTGAGAGTGAAAAAGTGCCAAACTATTTGTAGTTATTCACAGGTTCTATCTGTTTCCCTTTAAAGTCTAATTTTTCATAACGTCTCAGTGGTTCAGAATTCAATAAGCTTTGTTAGGATTGATATCCATTCCTGTAGAATTACAACTCTTCTACAATGACAATTGTCTTCTTACATTGTTTGTTGTAAGTGTAACAAATACATTTATGTAATTCGCAATAACTATTATATGACTATGTTGATAACTAGGCCACGGAGTGACGTGTATGTATCATGTTCATTTTTACGTTAATAATTGTAGCCATTTAAATGGGAATTCAATCAATACTATGAAACAGTGTAGGCAAAAGAATGTTCCTTTTCACAAGGAATTTACATGAATCATGTTTTTATTTGTACATGTATTTTTTTCAGGAAATGTACATTACAACAGCAATGATCAAACGAAAAGTGAGTGCAAAGGTGTCATGAAGAGAGGTAAGATTTATATATATAGTTATATAAATATATATAATTCAAAGCTATAGGGACGTGAATTACATAGACGTGATCTTGAAACAAATATATACTATAAACTAACATATACAAAACAATATGCTTATATGCATATTCCCACCCGAGTCATAAAAAAATGAGCATTCAACATAATTTAGCAAGGCATATCGGCATGCTTGGGTAAAATATATCTGCTTAAAGTATGTGTTAAGACAATAAATAAACAGTATCAGTCTTGCCTACGTACAAACGCACGACCCCAAAATCCGGATTTTGTTCATAACATTTAGACAAAACTATCCAATTAAAACTGCTGATATTAAACTGATTCAAGGATCAAAAGTAAAGACCAAAACTTTAAAGAAAATATTAACACTCGCCAAATTCGACTCATTTAAATCAACGGAATTAAGTGTATCAAAATGAAAAAGATAAAATTGTGGAACTTGTGAATATATAGTTGAAAATTCATGCACACAATATGATGAAGGAAACAACTAGCTATATAGTTCATGTACGCTACATTACACAAACGGGGGGTTTGAGGGACAGAATGTGCCTCCATAAACAAAAGATAAATATAAATTGTCAATGCCAAAGAATAACTAATCTAGATTATCCGCCGAAAGAGTCGATTTGGCGTACAGGGCAACCAGATGTTGAAAGCATATGAATGGACCACAGAAAATCAGTGATAGCACCAGGGTAACAACGTCCTGCCTTACCGGTAGCACCCGCCAATTCACACAATGTACGTAATCTAAGTATTTATTGCCTGAGGCCGCACGCCATGAGACAGCGAAAAAACGTCCTCTTGTGCATTTACATCAACAAATACGCAGCCGACCAGGAAAAACGATCTAAGATATCCCTTTTCTTAAAATGAATGCTGCTGGTGCCATGCAGAGTAAAGTGGAAATCTAAACACATAAACATCATTGAAACGTCATGAACCCCTTTAAATAGATAAGCAATCGATGTGATTAATATTTGCATTTATTGTGAAAGTTACCATTGTCATAGTCATTGTAAAGCCGCTGATGTGACGTTATGACTACGCCGCGTCACAATATTTGTGCATGTGTTTTCGTTCGTTAAATGCGCTTTGAAATACATGTGTTACAATTAAAACGGTATCTGACGGCATTGAGTGTGACTGATTTACAACTCACTCAATCTTCGTTATATGAATTTCTCATTGAGAAAAGATGTTGTTATAAGTGTGGCGTATGAATACATCATTCGCAGCTCTGAATGGTCTCTCAATGAGGCGCACCCTGGAAATAAAGTTCGCAGCTTTCTCCAAGATTATCTATAAGAAACGATAAGATGCCGATTCTAAAATTCATTCCACAGAACATGTAGCTTCAAATACGGTCAGGTGTAGGTGATCAGGTGAGGGTAGCCCGCGAGACGATCGACTCATCTCGTCATGTTGGCTGTGTGATAATATCATGCGAGTCAGCATGTTGTTTATCTGTTATAAAATTGGTTGTAATTACCGTTAAGCTACACCATTTGTTCATTTTCGGAGCACAAACGATTAACGGCAAAATATTGCAACGGTTGACATGAGGACGACATTACTAACGACTGTCCACTTGATCAAAGGGCGCTACTCGCGTTTATAGCACTAAGTGCATGGTCGTAATTAGACGCGGCGATGACTGTTAGTCTGTTGTAACGATCTTTTGACATAATGTTTTGTTGATTACTGAAGCTCTGAATGACTCCACGACACTCACACTACGACAAAAATGCAAAGTGAAAGTCAGTACACTATCTTTGTTTCAAACCTATTTGTTCGCGAGTTCTGCTGTAGGCAACTGCAAAAAACACGGACTTGACTTATTCAAGTAAAACATGTCAATAATAGAGTTTCGAGATGCGTGCATAGTGTTTCTATGCCTCTCTGGTGTTGTGAAAAAGTCAGTTGTGTCGATCGGGAGTTCATACAAACCATTATGTTATTTATCTGTTGTGAAATCGGTGGTAATTACCGTTCAATTTAGGAACACGATATTACTGACGACTGTCCACTTGGTCCAAGGGCGTTACTCGCATTAAAGGCACGTGGTACTAGGTCGTAAGTAGAGTCGGTGATGACTGTTGGTCTGTTGTGAGGATTTTTTGACATAATGTTTTGATTTTTCTGATGCCCTGAACTTTAATAATTCCACGACACCCGCACGTGGACAATGCAAAGTGAGAGTCAGTACCCTATCTTTACTTCAAACGTAATTGTTTCTATGTATCTCTGGTGTTTTGTGAAAGACAGTAGTGTCGATCGGAAGCCTAGGGGTTGAATGTACCGTGCAGATTATGATTACCTTGTCTATCTATTTTGTTTTCTGAATGTCTTCATATTGTCTTCCAGGTATGCTGGAGTGGGAGATCCAGAAGACAGAAGAATTGTTTGAAGAGACTGCTATCTACAATAAAGTCCAAGAACGTTTAGAGAACTTTAGATATGTGACAATATCTGGAGCTTCAGGGGACGGAAAGACGTCAATGGCGCTGATGTTGGGGTCAGAATACCAGAAGAAAGGATATGAACTATATTTTGTCAACAACATTTCAGAATTCGAGTTATGTAGTGAAAGACAAGGTAAATTTCTGTGTTTCATATTTGATGACATATTTGGAACAGTAGGAATATCAACGGATTCACCTCACCTCAGACGGATTTTAGATATTCTCAACTCTTACCTTGAGCAGGTGGCATCTAACTTTTCTAAACCATTCCAATCTAATGGAAAGCTTAACTCGCATTCAGCTCATAGAGAGAAAAACATGGGAAACGTTCGTGTCATATTTACCACAAAATCATACAATCTTGAGCTTGGAAAATTACACTTTGGAGAAAATGAGTGTGTGTTTTTCAAAGGAGATTCGGTCATTGATCTTACACAGACTGAGTGTCGCTACACAGTCCAAGAAAAGAAACGGATGTTTATAAAACATAAAACTTATAACAGTAACAGTAGTTATTTTGATTTAGACAAAATATGTGGCATTGAGGATCAACTGTTTGGCTACCCGCTCACATGCAAACTGTTCTTCAGTTTTCCAAAATCACATGATCAATATGAATGTTTTTTTACGGCACCTTTAACCTATCTGAGGGCAGAACTGGAATATCTGCTAAAAAAAAGGAATAACACGTCAGCAGCACTGATCCTGATGTTGCTTTGTGAAGGTAACCTGAACCTTTGCCATCTGGAATCAGGCAGTCAATCTCTGGAGAAACATCTCTCCACAGTTTCAAGTGTAGTTAGTGGTGTTGGCCGTGCAGAGATTATCAGTTGCGTGAAGGGATTTTTCGGTACATTTTTTACCAAAGCAGACATCACCAGTTTTTCACACCCAGCAATCTATGATGCCTGTGCCTTTGTCTATTGCAAAATCAATTGTGCTTTTGTATTACAACACTGCAGCATACACTTCCTGTACGAACGTGTTCAGGCCCAATCAGTACCTGCATGCGAGGCTGATGAGGATAGACATGTCATCTATGTATCAGATGCCTACAATGACATCATTGCTTCAAGACTGGCAGGGGCTGTGAGGGAGGGGAACTATCGGATGTCTATCATGCATCCTATTTTGGAAAGACAGGATGTAGTGGATACGATCCTTGCTGAACTCAAACCCTTCCTGACTGATACATCAGTGACAGATGAACATGGCAACAACATGTTTCATTATGCCTGCTACTCGGGAAATATATACCTTGTGCGTCAACTCATTCCTTTTTGTGACATCAACAGTAAAGGAGCAGAGGGTTTCACACCAACAATAATATCCGTGCTGCATGGACGGGAGGATTTACTTAAACTGCTTGTGTCAAAGGGAGCTGATCTCACACTGTCTGATGACCACAATGACAATGTACTTCACCTGGCATGTCGAGGTGGAAATAGGTCCATTGTAGAACATCTACTGCCATTGTTTGACATTAATAGTCGGGGACAACATGGCCGTACAGCAGTGATGAGGGCAGCTCTCTATGGAAAGAAGGATATTGTTGACTTGCTTGTGTCAAAGGAAGCTGATATCACACTGACTGATGACTACAACAACAGTGTTCTTCAGCTGGCATGTAAAGGTGGAAATAGGTCCATTGTAGAACATCTACTGCCATTATTTGACATTAATAATCGGGGACAACATGGCAGGACAGCAGTGATGAGGGCAGCTCTCTTCGCAAAAATGGATATTTTCGACCTGCTTGTGTCAAAAGGAGCTGATCTCACACTGACTGATGACTACAATGACACTGTACTTCATCTGGCATGTCAAGGTGGAAACAGGTCCATTTTAGAACATGTACTGACATTATTTGACATCAATAGTCGGGGACAGTATGACAGAACAGCGTTAATGGTTGCAGCTATGTGTGCAAAGAAGGATGTTGTCGACTTGCTGGTGTCAAAAGGAGCTGATCTCACACTGACTTCTGACTACAACGACACTGTGCTTCATCTGGCATGTGGAGGTGGAAATAGGTCCATTGTAGAACAGCTACTGCAATTATTTGACATTAATAGTCGGGGACAGTATGACAGAACAGCGTTAATGGTTGCAGCTATGTGTGCAAAGAAGGATGTTGTCGACTTGCTGGTGTCAAAAGGAGCTGATCTCACACTGACTGATGACTACAACGACACTGTACTTCATCTGGCATGTGGAGGTGGAAATAGGTCCATTGTAGAACAGCTACTGCAATTATTTGACATCAATAGTCGGGGACAACATGGCCAGACAGCAGTGATGATGGCGGCTCTCTATGCAAAGAAGGATGTTTTCGACCTGCTTGTGTCAAAAGGAGCTGATCTCACACTGACTGATGACTACAACGACACTGTACTTCATCTGGCATGTGGAGGTGGAAATAGGTCCATTGTAGAACAGCTACTGCAATTATTTGACATTAATAGTCGGGGACAACATGGCCAGACAGCAGTGATGATGGCGGCTCTCTATGCAAAGAAAGATGTTTTCGACCTGCTTGTGTCAAAAGGAGCTGATCTCACACTGACTGATGACTACAATGACACTGTACTTCATCTGGCATGTCAAGGTGGAAACAGGTCCATTTTAGAAAATGTACTGACATTATTTGACATCAATAGTCGGGGACAGTATGACAGAACAGCGTTAATGGTTGCAGCTATGTGTGCAAAGAAGGATGTTGTCGACTTGCTGGTGTCAAAAGGAGCTGATCTCACACTGACTGATGACTACAACGACACTGTACTTCATCTGGCATGTGGAGTTGGAAATAGGTCCATTGTAGAACAGCTACTGCAATTATTTGACATCAATAGTCGGGGACAACATGGCCAGACAGCAGTGATGATGGCGGCTCTCTATGCAAAGAAGGATGTTTTCGACCTGCTTGTGTCAAAAGGAGCTGATCTCACACTGACTGATGACTACAACGACACTGTACTTCATCTGGCATGTGGAGGTGGAAATAGGTCCATTGTAGAACAGCTACTGCAATTATTTGACATTAATAGTCGGGGACAACATGGCCAGACAGCAGTGATGATGGCGGCTCTCTATGCAAAGAAAGATGTTTTCGACCTGCTTGTGTCAAAAGGAGCTGATCTCACACTGACTGATGACTACAATGACACTGTACTTCACCTGGCATGTAAATGTGGAAATATTCTCATTGTAGAACATCTACTGCCAATGTGTGACATCAACTGTCGGGGATACAAAGGTTGGACACCAGTTATGAAAGGAGTTTACAGTGGGAAAAAAGATACACTAGATCTCCTCCTGTCAAAAGGAGCTAACCCATCACTCACTAGTTACGATAATGATACTTTACTCCATGCAGCCAGTAGAGGTGGAAACATTGACATTGTTAGACATGTTATAGGTGACTTTAATATCAACACACGAGGAGGGAATGGTCACACGCCACTGATGCTAGCTGTGTGTGGAGGTCACACTGATGTAGTTAACTTCCTGGTGGACCATGGTGCTGACGTCCACATGGTGGACAATGATGGAGATAGTCTCCTCCATCTGGCTTGTGAGAAAGGAAACTTGAAGATGGTGAAGCATGTCATGTCATATTCTGATATTAACCTGAGAGATAACTTTGGTTGGACACCGTTGGCAATGGCAGCTGTGGAGGGGAAATTTGCTGTTTTTAAATATCTTAAAGGCCTAGGAGCAGATGTGACACTGACAGACAGGGCAGGAGATGATGTTTATACTCTGGCTCTTCAGGGAGGATGCAGGGAAATCATCAAGGAGTTAGGACGAGAGGAACATTCTTGCAAGAGCATCACACCATGGAATCAGCTGATGAATTCACTGGTGACATCTCAAATGTTCTACTTAAATACACATTCTCAACAAAGGCCTGATCTTGTTCAGAGAGACCAATATGGAGACAGTTTACTACATCTGGCCTGTCGAGGAGGCAACATACAGTGTGTGGAGTATCTGCTCCCATCCTATGACGTCAATGTCCGAGGTCGGTATAACTGGACACCGGCGATGATGGCGGCTGTGTGTGGACATGAGGATGTCTTCCAGCTACTGGTGTTTCACAAGGCAGATCTGTCTCTGGTCTCAAACACAGGAGAGGGTATTACCACCCTGGCTCGTCGGGGCAAAAACGACGACATTCTCAAGTATTTATTGGAGAAGTCTTGAAATACACGTAATGAAGCTTGTTTGCAAGTAGTAGTGCCCTCGACTCTAATTCCTAGATAATACTTGTGTTTGAATGTTATTTTGATTGATTTATTCACTCTTGTAATAACATTTGGTTTGGTCCCTTTTTCTAAAATATATTAAAGACAATATCCGATCTATTATGTTTTGAACGTTGTCCTGAGTGAATCCACAGTTTCACTGAGTTATTTTTACCCCTAACAGTCATTCATAGACAATACCTAGCTGTATGTAAGAGTTCACCTACATGTATGTGTACTAACAGGGAAAAGTTACTGTGCTTCTTTTAAAGTGGTGAAGATGTTATGCTATAGAAAATAACAGCACACTATTAAGTCATCCGTCTCATCAATGTTTTATCACGACAAATTCATAGACAAAACCCATACCTCATAAAATGAGAAAGAGCGACACGCCCTTGACAGAATCCACATAAATATAATTTGCGCTCACTTTTTCTAAAATATATTAGAGACAGTATCAGATCTGTTATGTCTCGAGTGAATCACTGAGATATTTTTTCCCCTTAACAGTCATTCATGGACAATACCTAGCTGTAAGTAAGAGTTCACCTACATGTATGTGTACTAATGGGGAAAAGTAACTGTGCTTCATATAAAGTGGTGTAGATGTTATGCTTTTGAAAATAACAGCACACTATTAAGTCATCCGTCTGATCAATGTTTTATGATGACAAATTCATTGACAAAATCCATACCTGGTAACACGAGTCAGAGCGACACGCCCTCAACAGAATCCACATAAATATCATTTGCGTTGATACAGAGGAGGCAGCGGCGGCGCGTTAAAGACCCGATGATTTAAAACAACCTTGGGAAATTTGGTCCTAAATGTCAACCAAAGATTGGCCCAACTAAGCTGGGCCCAGTGTTGCAGACGTCTGCAGAAACAGACGGCCATGACAGTGTCAATAGTTCACCGTCTCAAAAAGTATGTTACAACACGTGCAATATGTGGACCGGCACTCTCCTGCTGCACCGTGGCGTTACGTCCCTGTTTTTGCACAAGTGGTAGAACATAATGATGTCGTCCCGGTAGCGTACGCTGTTCCAATTGGCAGTAATACTGATGAGTTGCGTTCCCCCATGAGTTGTGATGCGTGGACATCCCATTAAACTTGCACACCTAAACTAATGATATTGAGCAAAGCAAGCGTCGCTAGCACATTCACCTGGACGAATGTAGACCCGAGTACGACCATCAGAGACGTTCATATGAAACCTGGACTCACTTGAGAACAGTATACTGTCCTTTCGGACGTAAGGAAGCAACATTGGGCGCATCGCTGGGACGTCGGGAGCGGATGTTGTGCTCCCTCAGTCGGTTGGGAACGGTTTGAGCTGTTAATCTGGCAGTTTGGTATCGATTACGTAGATGCACCAACCGAATACGGTTGCCTTGTTGACGTGAGGTCACACTTGAAAGACCTTCATTTACAGATAACAAAAGTATGTCATGAGCACCTAATAGCATTGTGTGCTGTTCACATTTGAAGACAACAACAGTGAAGCCCATTGCTGATGTCCCCCGCCGTGATATTGCTGGTATATTGCTGTAAGTGGCGTAAAACCATACTCACTCACTCACTCAATGAACAAAAACACTAACTTGTGTATCACTCCTCGGCCCAACAAACATGAACTCATTCAAAGTGTGTGCACGTGTAAACTGTTCATTATTTAGTTTCACAATAAATATATATTCATTTAACTTTATGTGAAGCACAGTCACTTCTTTGCCGTTGGTGTATTTGTTTTGCCATAATAATTGCTTTGTTTACTTTGTCGAATATAGTTCAATACAATATAAGCATAAAGTAGCTGCAATGGAATTATATTCCTAAATGAATAGCAGGTTATGCAGGTGTACATAACTGTTTGAGACAGTTAATAACATGCAAGGTCGTCCTACATTTAGTTGCTAAGACAAATGACAAAATGGGTAAAAAGAATACAACGCATATGCTAGAAAAAAACACTGAACACTGAATACCATCGTAGATTCTAACAAGGACTACTCTTGTGAAAATCGGATTCTTAATGCTTCTGGATGTACTAGTTGTGTTATTGTCATACCCTCTATAGTTCTGAAGTAGTAGTAGAATTGAATTACGTAAGTGACAATGGATTGTACATATTGTACATAGTTTGAACAATTTCAAGTTGTCTGTGTTTGTGTCCGAGGTTGGTGTGACTGGACACCGGTGATGATGGCGGCTGTGTGTGGCCATGATGATGTGTTCCAGCTATGTGTGGAGTATCTGCTCCCATCCTTTGACATCAATGTCCGAGGTCGGTGTGACTGGACACCGGTGATGATGGCGGGTGCGTGTGGCCATGATGATGTGTTCCAGCTATGTGTGGAGTATCTGCTCCCATCCTTTGACATCAACGTCCGAGGTCGGAGTGACTGGACACGGGTGATGATGGCGGCTGCGTGTGGCCATGACGATAAGTGTTCATAAAATAACGGAACTAGAACCTGATTGTCAAAAAATCATTTGTCTTTATTAATGTCATGTGATTTTGTCATATGCTGTATATAAACTGCAATGCTATTGGACTGTCACCAGGTGTTATTTTGAAATTGTGTTTACTATTTCATAATACATTCTTCTTATGCCTCCCACAACAAACAAAATAATACCTTTAATGAGATAATTAGCCATGCGTAGTAAAAAACCTGTATTTATATCGTTTGTGCCAGAGATTATGTTTGTTTTACAATTACTTGTCCATCATTCTACCAACTTGATGTATCCCGGATGTATACCTTATGTTTCCAGGTTTGTCAGCACCGTACACGTGCTTGTTGGTTTCTCGTCTAAGACGTGCATTACTTCGGGCTCTCCTCACACATTAAGCTGACACGCTGTGATATAACTGGACTATTATTAAAAGCAGCGTTAAACGACAAAAAAACATACAAACGATGACTGTGCTGTCTATGCTGCATTTTTTTTTAATTGTTACCACTGGACAACTGTATTTATCCTTTCACTGTATGTTCTACTCATGCTTACCATCATACAAGTAATGGCACTTTCAATTGGATAGTTAGCTATGCGGTGTAAACCACCTTTATTGGATGACTTTGTGACATGAAGGAATGTCGTACAATTAGTTACCAAGCACAATACACACCCAAAATACACACCCACGATACACACCCAAAATTCTTGTCACAAGAATACGTTATTTTGTTTATTAATTGCAATAACGTTAAAAACCTCAACACATGCAAATGATGCTAATCTTTACTATACATAAGCATTCACCATCGAGCAAGGACTCGGATGTAAACAATTTTTTTACCAAATTTTATTACGCTATGCATATTTTGTAAATAATTGATGTGCTTCTCCGAGGGTTTTAGATTTATATGCAGGGTAATCAACCCTGTTTTTGTGCATACCAATGTAACAGGACGATTACTAAACACTTTACTATGTGTTTTATTTGTACAGTATATGATGTTTAATAAGTAGGGATTTGTAAGGATAAAACATTATTTGTTTCACGTGATTTTGCCACATACTGTATATGCTGCAATGTTATTGAACTGTCACCAGATGCTATTCGAAGATTGTATTTATTATTAATACAGTGTTATTATATGTTCATTTAATACTTACCAAACACACCAGATTATATGTTTAATTGGAGAATTAGCTCTACATTTGATGTGAATTGCGTGGTTTCATGTCTTAGACCTACTGTTTGTAGACTCACTAGCATACACATTTATTTCCCTCTTTCCCGACTATCCCTGTTTATATTTGACCATGGAACATAAACACTCAAACTTGTCCAATTTGTTCACCATCAAAAGTGTATGTGGTATATGACAAGGAATTGATTTAGTGATTAACTTCAATAACAGTCTCTGAGCCAGCACATACAAATATCCTTGAATCCATTCTTCCAGATATATGAGGAGTCAGCATCGAACAAAGACCCGGTTGTTTCAAACATGAACTTTACCATATTATGTTACAATTTTGCATTTATATTTGTAATATGTGTGTGAGATAGCTGTTGAGGGTAACTAACCCTGATTGTGTGTTTATACAAGGTAACATTACCAACACTAAACAATTTACTATATGTCATATATACTACTCAAAATTTGATAAGGATCACTAGGTGATATATGTGTAAGTTACCACAAACATAACAAAAGACATGAATCTGACTCAGAAACGTGTTTAATCATGTTATGAATGAAAATTCATGAACGGCATGAACTTGTATCAATATGGAATGTTTGAAATCTGTAAACACCAAAAGGCATTTCATTAAAGTATGTTAACAGCAAACAAGAGAAAGAATTACACAGTTATGAGGGATAGTCCATCATTACACTTAGTCGATGAAGTGTCAATATCGAGTATGACCTCCCCCTGCATCAATGATGGCCTGACAACGTCGAGATATGCTGTCAATAAGCACCCGGATGTTCCCAATGGGAAGGTTGTTCCACTCTTCCACGAGGGCATGTCCGAGCTCTGCCAAAGTCGTGGGTTGTGCTCTACGGCGTGAAAGGGCAACCTGGGGCAACCTGCAGCATGTTCCAGACATGCTCAATCGGGTTCAAGTCCGGCGAGCGCACTGGCCAATCCATGCGGACAATTGTCTCCTGCTCAAGGTACTGCTCAACCACCCTGGCGCGATGAGGACGGTGGTTATCATCCATCAGGATGAACTCAGGGCCAACAGCACCAGCGTAGGGTCTGACGTACGCATCGAGGATCTCATCCCGGTACCTCACCCCCGTCATTGTTCCTCTCTCCAGGACATGAAGATCTGTCCTTCCATCTCTGTTGATTCCACCCCAGACCATGATGGAACCACCACCATAACGGTCATGTTCACTTATGTTGGCATCATGGAAACGTTCACGTTGTCGTCGCCACACCCGCTGCCTCCTGTCTGTAAATTCCAAACAATACCTGGACTCATCGGTGAACAGAACTGGAACCCAATCGTTCCGTGTCCAAGTGACATGATCTTCAGCCCATTCCAATCGCTCCCGCCGGTGTCGAACAGTCAGGGGGATTCGGACACATGCCCTTCTCGAGTAGAGACCTGCATTGTGAAGACGATTCCGTATCGTCTGAGTGGACACATTCACCCCCGAGGCGTTCAGGAGGTCGTTACATAGGCTGGTTGCTGTCCAGAAGGGATGACGTCGTGCCTGAAGAGCCACGAAATGATCTTGTTGTTGGGTTGTCGACCTCTGACGACCACCCCCATGTCGGTGTGCTGCTGTACCAAAATTTTGCTGTCGGGACCAGGCCCTGCTTACAAGTCTCTGGCTGACGTTTAGTGCATTGGCAACGTCACGTTGTGAATAGCCAGCATCAAGCATTCCAATACATCTGCCAAGTTGTTCTGTCGTCAGGCGACGCCTTACACGTTGAGGGGGCATTGCGTAGATAAACGTAGTGTAAACACTCAATTGAGTTTACAGTTTCAGAATGAATCAGACACCGTTGCCTGATTGGAAATCGTGCAATGGTAGCAAAAGCATGAACTGTGATGTGAAACGCATTTCCCATGGCATGAAATGCACGTGCACGTGTGTTGGAGACGTTTTTGATTTCACTTGAACACAATATTGCCAGTTATGCAGTTATTTTGTTTTTTTATTAAGAAAAATATCTACGATCCTTATCAAATTTTGAGTAGTATATTTCACAGCAGATGGTGTTTTATACGATAGGGATTTGTAAGGCTATATTTTTATTTTAGTTTTGCCACATGCTGTATGTTATGGACTCGTTAAAAAATGCCAGAGCAAGGACCAGAATGTTATCATCTTTTTTATGTCTTGGTTAAAATAGTTTGTGTATGCTTTACAATTAGCAATAAATAATCGGAAACTTGAATACATTTCCACTTGCGTTTCATAGTTGGATATACGTCTATGCCGTTCACTTGTCACTCGGGGCGGTCGGGCAGCCTAGTGCTTTAAGCGTTTGCTCGTCACGCTGAAGACACGGGCTCGATTCCCGACATGGGTACAATGTTTGAAGCCCATTGCTGGTGTCCTACGACGTGATATTGCTGGTATATCGCTATAAGCGGCGTAAAGCCATACTCACATACTCACTCGTCACGCTAGGTTTCAGTTCGAATCCCGATGTGTAAAGTGAATGTCTGGTTTCTCCCATCGGGACACTGCTACCTCATTCACTTGAATTCGTTTATTCCCAGTCAAGATCAGATAGGTGGTAGATGACCAGAGCTGCATTGCTCTTTGAACACGTTTGATCTTCTTGTTAAAAGTATCCGCATACTTAAGAGAATACCGTTTTGTTCCTTGTAAATTGTTCATATAAACAAAAGCGTATTACGTTTAGTTCCATGGTTAAGTAAAAAGCATGTTTGACCAACTCTGAATTATATATCCATGACACACACAGCTACAATAACAGATAATGATTGCATATTTAGAAACATTATGGGTAAACATTTTTATTTTTGCTAAGTCATTTTTCTGTAGTATATAAAATATCTAAAAAGCAATGCTGACGGCAATTGTTTACAGTGTATGTATGTCTGTCTGTCTGTCTGTCTGTCTCTGTGTCTGTCTGTCTGTCTGTCTGTCTCTCTCTCTCTCTGTCTCTCTTTCTCTCTCTGGATGACAACGTGTACCTACAATAGCCTGGCTATGCGATATGATGTTTGAACGTGTTTCTACTTGGTAAACATTGGTCAATCTTCTGTGTAGACCTGATCCCTCACACAGCAGGACCATGGTTCGACGTTGGTATCGCCCTTACGTGCTTACTGTACATGTTTCTCCCACAACGGGAGTCCGTCCTCTGCCTCCTCGAGTCAATTGCTCTCTTAGACATCACGAGATGGAAAGGCAGGATGGCAAACATATGTGTCAAAGACGCTTCGCAAAAACGTGGGATCAATGAGTTACAATAATTAATACTAAAGGAGGACACTGACGCGTCAGTCCTTAGCATAGTGTCACAATGGTCTGGCACAATAGTCAGGACTAATACAAGCAGCTACACACACGTGCATGTACGTCGATGTATAAGTGATACAGATGTTGAAAGCGTTCATTAGAACCCATTTGTCATGTCTCTCCTGTAACTAATGGGTACAGGGGGTTGTTTCCAGTCAGTTGCCTCATCCAACTGAGTGAATCCCTCTGTGGAACATGGTGCGTGCACACATGGCTTTAAAGATAACAAAATAGAAAAGAAGAGTTTAAATGTTAACTACAAAAGTGGTATACATTACTAAGGATCATGTGTGTTTGATACCATCTGCGACCATACTAACCTCCCAAACTGGAACACTCGCTGCCAGCCTGGATTAAATGTGCCACCTATAGGATCATATGATAAAACACAGTTCAGCAGGTGAAGAATTAAAATATGTGTTCCTGTTTCAGCACATAATTACAGACAGTTTTAGATGCATCTATAGTGAAAGGTCATAGTCAGTGACTGGTATCACGTAATCACAATCATATTCCTATTTGAATCTATGTATAGAAATTCAAAATGATGGCCAGCCCTGTTACCAAGCGCATGCCAAGAGGGTAGAGTTTGACTTCCAATTATGAATTTCCCCTCCATGCTGAGCAATGTAGACATCATTTTACTTTTGTGTAAAGGCACATTTTACGCTTTACAATCATGATTTCGAAATCAAAGGCAGGTCATTAAATTCTAGAAATTGTAATGTGGAGACGTAGTGTACAATACACCATCAACAGAGTAGGATACCGGCTTCTGTAGATATCACAGACAAACACGCCATCCATACCCGGAGACGTAGTGTACAATACACCATGCATGATACAGAGTTGTATATTGTCTTCTGAAGATATCACGGATAAACACGCCATCCATACACTGAGACGTAGTGTACAATACACCATCAACAGAGTAGGATACAGGCTTCTGTAGATATCACAGACATACACGCCATCCATACCCCGAGACGTAGTGTACAATACACCATGAAACAGAACGTAGGACATTGGCTCCTGTAGATATCACAGACAAACCCACCATCAACAACCCGAGAAATGGATAAGATCAAAGTTTCGACACTGGCGTATCTGAACAAAAGCACGAAAAACGTAATGAATGAATGAGGAAAGTAGGCAGTCAGGTCATCACCCTGGATCAGCAAATCAAAGTTCGATAATTCGATGCCACACATATATTTGATGCTACTAATTATTGCAGCTTTAGAAACACTGTGGTAGTTGTTTGAGTAGCAGTAACTGTTTTTACTACATAGTAGAGGTGAGCTACAGTTCCCGTTGATAACCACAAATAATCGTTATCAGTGTGGGGAACATATTCAGGTCACGTTGTTTGAACGTGGGTTAATCCAATGTTCTCTGTTGACTGAACCATTCGTAAGATTGGTCTTTCGTGTGACAGTTGCATGTTGGCTGTACATGCCTTTCCCACGAGCCTTCTTTCTCTTCCTCTTCGAGTTAGCTCCTCTCCCAGACATGGATAGACATGCATGACGGTTTGCTAAAAACGGCTTGGATATCAGTAGGGAGTGAGGAGAATGATAGAGAAAGGATTATGTAAAGGGGGATAATTAACTCACTTGGCAAGCTCTTTCAAACCAGCATAACTGTCTGAGGAAGGTACCGAAGCGTCATACAAGCATTAACAGTGACGTGTTGAAAGCCATCAAACAATATGGAAATGGGAGACAAGCTGCATGTAATAGACGGGTGTGTGTCCCTGCTGCACATTCTGATTCGTGCCGCCAGCAGTAATCTTCACCCACCTCCGTGCTGTAGTGATCGAGCGTATAGTCAGAGAGTGCAATGTCATTGGTTGGATCCTTGTGCCGCGTCATGACAGAAGATGAATAAAAGGACTGGTCTGCTCGAGCCTGTAACCGGTGGACGGGTATAACATATAAAATGTGGCATGGTGCCTCAGTGAGCTGTCACTATATAAGAGGCTTGAGTCCGGACTAGAACAAGGAGCCACACATGGACATGCACGTCCATGCATAAGTGAGCATGCATTGAGTGTTATTTTAAACCCTATTTATCATGAGTCTCCTGTAATCTACAATATAGTTCTGATATGAATAACAAGTTTTGGTGGACTGATTATATTCACTTGTCTCAGCCATGTAACCCATTGTGGAGCAACTCGTTCAACTCGTTCATCATAATTATATGTGGAAGCAACTTATATCAATAGAAATTGCCGTCATACAACCGGAATATTGCTGAGTGCGGTGTTTAACAACACAAAAACACAGAAACATGTAGTAATTACTTGTAGGAACACACACACTAATAAGCATGTGTTTTGTTAACATATATGACCACAATAATACCCCACCCTGAGATTAAACATATTGAGGGTTTGTCAAATGAGATGTCTACTGTTCTCGCTTTGAAGAATGGAAATACTTAACTCGTTTCCAGATCTCTAAATAGGATGGGCATGAGGATGAAACAGGACAAGGTGTGCACTTAACAGTCAACACTACCCATCATTATGTCACTGGCGTGTGCCGTGATTGATGCTGGCCAAGCTAGCCTATATCCGCCCCAATGACTGCAGTTGGTATTTCACTGGTATGAGTGCTAGTTTCACATCACGTTGATACAAATAGCATGCATTAACACGGTCTTTAAAACCAGATGAGTAACCCTCAATTATATCAACATGGACCATGTAAGGCACATCTTGTAACGTTTATTCCCACTTAACGTGTCGGACAAAAAGAATGTAGACACCCATGTGTGATGGTGCTTAAAACAAGAAATAGTTATTCGATGGTGATGTTTTTGAAATGGTATTATAGTTGTGTTCTGACCCTTAAGTTCGCATTGTTTCGGCGATTGACGTTATGACAGTATTTGAAATGTTTTGTTCAAATCCATTTTTTAGGTGTCTTTTGCCCAGCAGTATAGTACATTCTTAGGCCAGGCAACCACTTTCTTCCCACAAACGCCACCCGTAAACGATCAAAAGGTGCGTGGTACGAATTTCAAAGACATTCGAACATTATACGCAAAAGACGAAGAGTAAACCAATATAAATAAGGTAAATAGCCATGCTGAAAAATCACACATTCAACAGCACGGTTTGTTTTGATGAGCAGGGAGCAAGACGTGAACTTCAGAAGATATCACACACAAACACGCCATCCATACACCGAGACGTAGAGTACAATACACCATGATATAGAGAGTAAGACATTGACTCCAGAAGATATCACAGACACACACGCCATCCATATCCCGAGACGTAGTGTACAATACACCATGATATAGAGAGCAGAACATGGACTCCAGGAGATATCACAGACAGACACACCATGCATACACCGAGACGTAGTGTACAATACACCATGATACAGAGAGCAAGACATGGACTTCTGTAGATATCACAGACAAACACGTCATCCATCCCACGAGACGTAGTGTACAATACACCATGATACAGAGTAGTATATTGCCTCCTGAAGATATCCCACACAAACACGTCATCCATACCCCGAGTCGAAGGTAACAATACATGAATGAGTTGTACACAAGCCAGGGTCCCAGTCAGTGGGATGTTTGCGGTTTAAGAAGGAAACATTTCCGTGTGGTCAGTCTCCATGCGTTATACGATGTATATGTTCGGTTTAACGAGCTGAAACAAATATGTTCCGCTTTCTAAATGAGCCATTTTATGTTTGACTTATCTGTAATATGAAATGACAAATCACGAACTGATGTGGTGGATATCTGCCCTCATTTGCTTGATATACTGGATACGTGTTCTATTAGTTTAATTCATTGTTAAGTAACCAATAACAACTGTTATTAAAATATGTTTGTTTGTTTTTAAAATGTCAACCAAAAAACAAGCAACACTTAGAACGATGTATGATGATGACAAACAGTAATCATAGCCAGGCTTAAATTCGGGTTCGAATCCACGATCATCAGGTCTTTGTACAGTCGAGTGTTGTATTTCTCACAAGGTAAACCTGACAAAACACACTACATGAGACATATGTGCGTGCGTGCGTGCGTGCGTGCGTGCGTGCGTGCGTGCGTGCGTGCGTGCGTGCGTGCGTGCGTGCGTGCGTGTTTGTTAACCTTAATACCGAGCGTCAGGTATAGTGGTACTTGTTGTCCAGCTGTTCATGTGGAGTTGTCTCCCGATACTTACCAGGTGTATTCTTCAGGTATACGGGGAGGGGGTGGCGGCCACAGTGGATAGCATACAGAAAAGAACCCGACCGTAGCATCAGTACCCATAAATTAGGAAAAATACCGCATAGTTGGAATGACACTGACAAATTACATGACACTTATATACATAGACCCCTACTACTGAACTTCAGCAATGGCAATCAAAGTGACAATACAGTTTCCTTAATCATAGATACATCATGGCGTTATGAGACATAACACACATATAAGGGCATGTTCTCTGATTAATTCTCAGGCATGTAATGTCAATTGACTTGATGAGACAACAACGGACAAAACGCCATCCTATGTGTTTTTCCTCATTAAACCATTGACCCATTAACCGTGCATTGGGCACTGAGGACCTCTCATCCACTGTCTACTACGTTGACAATCCGCATGTACACCTTCCTCGTCATCAGTTGTAATCCTACATGTGCTGGTGTGTATGTATGTTCGCCTCCACTGTCTACTACGTTGACAACTTGAATGTACACTGTCCTCGTCATTAGTTGTAATCCTACATGTGCTGGTGTGTATGTATGTTCGCCTCCACTGTCTACTACGTTGACAACTTGAATGTACACTGTCCTCGTCATTAGCTGTAATCCTATAGGTGCTGGTGTATATGTATGTTCGTCTCCACAGTCTACTACGTTGACAATCCGTATGTACACTGTCCTCGTCATTAGTTGTAATCCTACATGTGCTGGTTTATGTGTATGTTCGCCTTCACTGTCTACTACGTTGACAACCCGCATGTTCACTGTCCTCGTCATTAGTTGTAATCCTACATGTGCTGGTGTATAAGTATGTTCGCCTTCACTGTCTACTACGTTGAAAACATACATGTACACTTTCCTCGTCATTAGTTGTAATCCTATATGTGCTGGTGTATAAGTATGTTCGCCTTCAATGTCTACTACGTTGAAAACATACATGTACACTGTCCTCGTCATTAGTTGTAATCCTACATGTGCTGGTGTGTATGTATGTTCGCCTTCAATGTCTACTACGTTGAGAACCCGCATGTACACCTTCCTCGTCATTAGTTGTAATCCTACATGTGTTGGTGTGTATGTATGTTCGCCTTCAATGTCTACTACATTGACAACCTGCATGTACACTGTCCTCGTCATTAGTTGTAATCCTACATGTGCTGGTGTGTATGTATGTTCTCCGTCACTGTCTGGTACGTTGACAACCTGCATGTACACTGTCCTCGTCATTAGTTGTAATCCTACATGTGCTGGTGTATATTTATGTTAGCCTTCAATGTCTACTACGTTGACAACCTGCATGTACACTGTCCTCGTCATTAGTTGTAATCCTACATGTGCTGGTGTAAATGTATGTTTCGCCTTCACTGTCTACTACGTTGACAACCCGCAGGTACACCTGCCTCGTGATTAGTTGTAATCCTATAGGTGCTGGTGTATACGTATGTTCGCACCAGTTATATGGACAGCTGAAACTTACACCACCTTGGATTATATGTCAACTATAACAAGCATATTTACCATATAGCCCGCGTCGTCTTTTTATTTATTTTATTCAGATACTTCCTCCACAGTTGCCGTGTGGGCTGTCGGTGTATCAACTTCCGTCTGTCCCCTGTAGAAGCCACAGTAAATATTTCCTTATTATTGACCCACACCCTACGCGCAATGTGTAAGGTACATGTTGATAATGTTCAATTTTTGGACATGACCTAGATTCAGTAGTTTGTGTTGATACAATGCCTATCATGGATTTATGAGTTTTCGAATCGATGAAACTTTTTCATAAAGTACTTCATTTAGAAGATAAATACTATGTGTGTGTCTATTTCCGGGATTTTATCGAGTATTTGCATCTTGGAAATTCATCTGGAGACCCGAAAGTGTAACCTTGAGGGGCTCAAATGAAAATTTCCAAGATGCAAATACTCAATAAAATCCCGGAAATAGACACACACATACTATTTGTCGATATTGTAAACCTATTGTTTTATTTAGAAAAAAAAACATGCGCACTCTTTAACACCTCGTACTTTCTCGGTTGTGATGCGTCAACATCGAACGTTCTGTTGCTGCTATGGTGATTGTGATTTTGGTAATTAACGTACACCGGTAATGAGACGCAAATACCTTCACGTATATTTCAGCTGCGATACCTACATCATTGAATTCCTCATTCATTTTAGAATCAAATGCCAAATGGTCTTTGTCATCAATACAAATTGTCTAAATGCAATGAAGCAAAATAAATGAGGTGTGAAAACGGACGCTGAAAAAACTGCACTTGTTGGAAATGTAAACAAAGTCATTCGTCTATTCGGTGAGTACATTGGCTCGAGATCTGCATTTTCAGAATATACACGGGAAGAGAATCGTAGGAAGAATTAGGGAATTAAACACATATACATTCCAATAATTTGATATTTTCAACAGAACTTATCGAAGTTCCCGTCCTGTGTGACGCCATGACTGACGCAAAATCATGCACAACGACAACGGTATTTATCAGAATTTCTGACAATTTACGTTGGTTTCAATGAAAAATACAACAAAAAACAGTACACAGATTGTCAGAATGTTTCTGATTACTTACATGTCAACATTTATGTATATACGATCCCTGAATCAACGAAAGTCCCCTCGTAAAATCCCGCGCACTGTTGACAGTCAACACGCCATTTTGTAAAACTCGGTCACCGGTAGTAATGTCAAACTTCAACATATTTGTTGTACATATTTGGTAATTTCTCTG
This sequence comes from Haliotis cracherodii, assembly GCF_022045235.1. Taxonomy (NCBI): domain Eukaryota; kingdom Metazoa; phylum Mollusca; class Gastropoda; order Lepetellida; family Haliotidae; genus Haliotis; species Haliotis cracherodii. Next base: position 2,043,438 of record NW_027266269.1, on the reverse strand, counting down.
AGGTGAAGGTCCTTGAATGCAAGTACACACGATCATTGTTAACTGCTTTTTACTGTTTCATGATGTAGATCTTGCATATCTTCTGTACATTTTTTCACACAATTAATTTCACTTTGGATATTAATTTTAATTAAACATTTAAAATCCCAATAATTCCCATGAATAGAGAAAATCAAAATATTTGTTATGAATGTTAATTTTGTATTTCAATTTGCGTCCATTGTTAATAAGTATGCAAAAAATGCTGAGTAATTATGTATTCCTACACAATGATTCGGTCGCTTGCTTCAGGGAATGCAAATCATATTTTCACCCTTTGACATTTGGTCATGTGACCCAAATTAGCCAATCACAACACAGAACACTCTTTCTATAGGTTAACAGTTAAAATTATGACATTGAGCAATGTGTTAAAAATTGTTAAAATATAAAACGAATATGTATATTTTACCTAAAACAGGATTGTTCTGTGTTGCTGGTTTTTAACAACGGAAATAGCCCCGCAACACAACCAAATTAAAATGTAAATATTTCAATTCATTTGTGTAAAAAACAGAACCGGATATTGTTCATCATTATGCCCGCATCAGTCATTTCACACACATCCAAATGATGCAATCTAACACATGACTCGAGTGTTGGTGGTGTTTGTTTCCATTGAGTGGGTTGTGATGTGATTTGTGTGGTGTTTGTTTCCATTGAGTGTGTTATATGGGGCAGAAATTTGGGGATTTACACAAATAGATGCTCTGGAAAAAGTTCATTTATATGCTTGTAAGAACTATTTAGGAGTTAAAATGAATACCCCCAACGTGATGGTTTATGGTGAATGTGGACGAGTCCCTTTGTGTATAGAACCACGTCTGAAAATAATAAAATATTGGATAAGACTACTTAATATGCCCTCCTCAAGATTCCCAAAGAAATGTTACAATATGATGTGTTTGTATGATAGCAATGGCAAAACAAATTGGGTAACCGACTTAAGGAACCTGCTGAATAATTGTGGTTTTGGTTACAGTTTTAAATTAGAACATATTGCTTGTTCATAAATGCTATAACAAAAAGATTAAAAGATTTATATTTTCAGTCATGCAATGCAACTCTAACGCGTTCACCAAAGTCCCTGTTATATAGCAGTTTCAAGTCATATATCATTGCAGAGCAATACCTTTTCAGTGTTAGCCTTACAAAATTTAGGGTAGCACTTGCAAGATTCCAATGTTCATCACACGATCTTTTAATTGAAAAAGGTAGATAGCCAAATATTCCGAGAGAAAATAGACTCTGTTCACTATGTGACCTAGGATTAATTGAGGACGAGTATCACTTTTTACTAGTATGTCCCCATTATGATGAACTAAGAAAAGTATATTTACCAAATATTTTCATAGAAACCATTGTACATTTAAGTTTAAACTATTACTGGCCACTAGCAACATCGAAACCATAAGAAATCTTTCTATGTACATATATCATGCTTTTATACAAAGAAAATCAAGTTTGGAAAATATTTGATTGTACCAATTGCTCCTGTAATCATGATTGTACTATAGGCCTGTGGCCTCCTCAGTACGTTGAATAAAGAAATTGAGTGTGTTGCGATGTAAGTGTTGTGGTGTTTGTTTCCCATGAGTGTGTTGTGATGTGAGTGTTGTGGTGTTTGTTTCCATTGAGTGTGTTGCGATGTAAGTGCTGTGGTGTTTCTTTCCTATGAGTGTGTTGTAATGTGAGTGTTGTGGTGTTTGTTTCCCATGAGTGTGTTGCGATGTGAGTGTTGTGGTGTTTCTTTCCTATGAGTGTGTTGTAATGTGAGTGTTGTGGTGTTTGTTTCCAATGAGTGTGCTGTGATGTAAACATAATGAATATTTCCAATATGATAGATTTTATTATTTCAACTTTCTTGATGTCTGACATGTAATTCATCTGTAACATGAATCATCATCAGCTGTAGTTGTGAAACTAAGCATGTCATATTGTAAATCGCAAGGGCCAGTTTTAATTATTTAACAGAATACATTCGCACATCGTATGGTTTTCATGTTTGCTTTTTAAAGCTTTTTTTTCAGAAACGTGCTTCAGGAATATACATTTTTACCAACATTTTCAGCTGACCTATGCAAAGTAGACCAACACTGTTCAGAGTGTGACAGCACCACAGGACATTGCATCTGTGAGTGTGATCCTGGATATTTTGATAAGAAGTGTAGTTCTATCTGCACGAAAATTGTCGAAACAAAAAATGCGAACTGTCAATAAATGGGAATGCTAATTGCACTGAGGGTTGTGTCCCGGGATACCAAGGCCCGGGGTGTAGTCGGCCATGTTACAACCCAGGTGGTGTTTGTACAGAATGTCCAGGTGGGTGTGATGGAGGATATTGTCAGCTCCTCCTGTGTGTCTGGATGTGTAGACTCCTACTTTGGGTCTGGCTGCAAGACATGTCACAGAGGATGTAAGACATGCAACAGAATAACAGGAACATGCACGCAGTGTCATCCTTCACTTCGTGGTCCGAACTGTGAACAGGAGACGAACACTACCAGAGGTTGTGGGGGTGGTTGTGTACCTGGACATATAGACAGAGACTGCAAATATTGTTCTGACAAATGTCTCAATAACAACTGTCGCCCTAAGAACGAACCCTTTGATAAACGATGTAATCCAGATTTCTATGGTGAACACTGCAACAAGACGTGTGGTGTGTGTATTGATGGAGACTGTGATCAGATGTCAGGGATGTGCTTCAGAGGGTGTAACAGGACCGCACATGGAACCTTCCTGTAGAGTCAACTGTACTTTAGCTGAATGTGACATTGAGACATGTCCACAAGGTGAATATCTAACCAGCTTTACTTTATATTAATATAAATAGAGGTGAGAGCAAGCTTCCATTTACACATTCTGAATAACCAATGGAATAATTTAGTTGTAGGTGCAAGGCTTCTGCTGTCCATTCCCTGTTCTGTTTTGATACATGAACGGACTGGAATCACCCATCTATGTTGTACTTGAACAGGTTAGACTTGAGCACATGAACCACTGATAACGTCTCTCCCCTAATGTAACACTTTCAGCAGCTGTGGTTGATGTCAACACAAAGTTAACATGGGACATATTCAAAATGAGCATTTATTGGTTCTTGTTTTATAAGGTTGTCCAGTTGTTCATGTAAACTTGTCTACCGTTACGTAGTAGGTGTATTCTTCAGGTATACGGGGAGGGGGGTCGCGGTCACAGTGGATAACATGCAGAAAAGAAGCCGACAGTAGCAACAGTACCCATAGTTGAACAGAAATTCGATACTTCCTCCACAGTTGTCGTGTTTGAGATTGAGTGTGAGGAGTATATCTTGAGTCGGGAGGTGTGAGATTTGAGTGTGAGGAGTTTGAGATTGAGTGTGAGAAGTGTATCTTGAGTTGGGTTTGTGAGATTTGAGTGTGAGAAGCTTGAGATTGATTGTTAAAAGTGTATTTTGAATCGGTAGGTGTGAGATTTGAGTGTGAGGAGTGTGAGATTGAGTGAGAGAAGTGTATCTTGAGTTGGGAGGTGTGCAATTTGAGTGTGAGGGTGACGGTGAGCAGAGGAGGGCTGTGGTGGGGCAGACCAGGGGAGTAGTGGGGCAGAGCAGGGGAGTGGTGAGGCAGAGCAGGGGTGTGGTAGGCAGAGCAGGTGAGTGGCGGGACAGAGCAGGGGAGTGGTGGGGCAGAGCACGGGAGTGGTGGGCAGAGCAGGGCAGTGGTGGCATACAGCAGGGGAGTGGTGGGGCAGAGAAGGGGAATGTTGGGGGAGAGCAGGGCAGTGGTGGGGCAGAGCAAGGAAGTGGTGGGGCTGAGCAGGGGAGTGGTGCGGCAGAGCAGGGGAGTGGCGGGGTAGAGCAGGGCAGTTTTGGCATAGAGCAGGGGAGTGGCGGGGCAGAGCAGGGTATTGGTGGCATAGAACAGGTGAGTGGCGGGGCAGAGCAGGGTATTGGTGGCATAGAGCAGGTGAGTGGCGGGGCAGATAAGGGGAGTGATGGGGTAAAGCAGGGTATTGGTGGGCAGAGCAGGTGAGTGATGGGGTAAAGCAGGGGAGTGGTGGGCAGAGCAGGTGAGTGGTGGGGTAGAGCAGGGGAGTGTTGGGGTAGAGCAGGGCAGTGATGGGGTAGAGCAGGGCAGTGGTGGGGCAGAGCAGGGCAGTGTTGGGGTAGAGCAGGGCAGTGGTGGGGCAAAGCAGGGCAGTGGTGGGGTAGAGCAGGGGAGTGTTGGGGTAGAGCAGGGCAGTGGTGGGGTAGAGCAGGGCAGTGGTGGGCAGAGCAGGTGAGTGATGGGGTAAAGCAGGGCAGTGGTGGGGCAGAGCAGGGCAGTGGTGGGGTAGAGCAGAGCAGTGGTGGGGCAGAGCAGGGCAGTGGTGGGGTAGAGCACGGCAGTGGTGGGGCAGAGCAGGGCAGTGGTGGGCAGAGCAGGTGAGTGGTGGGGTAAAGCAGGTGGCCAGAGCAGGGAAGTAGTGGGGTAGAGCAGGGCAGTGGTAGGGGAGAGCAGGGCAGTGGTGGGGTAGAGCACGGCAGTGGTGGGGCAGAGCAGGGCTGCGGTGGGGCAGAGCAGGGCAGTGGTGGCATAGAGCAGCGGAGTGGTGGGGTAGAGGAGGGAAGTGGTGGGGTAGAACAGGGGAGTGGTGGGGTAGAGCAGGGGAGTGTTGGGGTAGAGCAGGGGAGTGGTGGGGTAGAACAGAGGAGTGGTGGGGTAGAGCAGTGTGTGCGTATTAGATTGTGTCAAGGCAACCATGAGAAACACGTTGTCATTTCTTATCAGAGCGGATTACCCAGTCGCGATCGTTGTTTCCTTGTTGTTGGGACATATTGACATATCGATTTTAAATAGTCACGTATCACAACGATATATAACCCATGGTGTATATTTGTCAGCTACGGAAACCATAAATACAGTTGACAACCGAAGGTCGAATACAATATGTAAAACCAAGGTAGAGGCAATTCATGTATCCGTAGGAATTTGGAGTATGTTAGCTCACCATAGCTGAAGAAACTGGAAATATGAGTCGTCTACAAACGGTTTTGACATCTTCCCGATGTTGAAAATATGCATGAATGAACCTGGCAAAAGTTTTTTTCCCAAAATTCTCTAAAAGTGGATAATAGTTTAAAACATAGTGACTGTGACAGCTATACTGAGTGTTTTCTTCATGGCAGGGGATTATTTGTTTAAGTTAGATGATGTACGTTACTGATATATTGTTTAATACATATTACATTCAGGATAATGTTTTCTCTATTGAGAGCCGTTGTCCTTCAGATGTGTTTCCTGTCCTCAGTTTTAAAAAGAATGATATTTTATGCATATGGATTATACATCACACGACTCTTGCTCAAAAGTGTTAGCAGGGTTACAGCATTCATTGCCTTATTTCAAAAAAAATATGTGGAGGATATTTCTAAATCTGACGCATCAGTGGGTGATGGCATGACCATCTTCAGCTACATCAGTGGTTGATGGCTTGATCATATTCAGCTACATCAGTGGGTGATGGCGTGATCATCTTCAGCTACATCAGTGGTTGATGGCGTGATCATCTTCAGCTAAATCAGTGGTTGATGGCGTGATCATCTTCAGCTACATCAGTGGGTGATGGCATGATCAACTTCAGCTAAATCAGTGGTTGATAACATGATCATCTTCAGCTACATCAGTGGTTGATAACATGATCATCTTCAGCTACATCAGTGGGTGATGGCGTGATCAACTTCAGCAACATCAGTGGTTGATGGCATGATCAACTTCAGCTGAATCAGTGGTTGATAACTTGATCATCTTCAGCTACATCAGTGGTTGATGACATGATCATCTTCAGCTAAATCAGTGGGTGATGGAATGATCATCTTCAGCTACATCAGTGGGTGATGGCATGATCCACTTCAGCTACATCAGTGGGTGATGGCATGATCATCTTCAGCTAAATCAGTGGGTGATGGCATGATCATCTTCAGCTACATCAGTGGTTGATGGCATGATCATATTCAGCTACATCAGTGGGTGATGGCGTGATCATCTTCAGCTACATCAGTGGTTGATGGCGTGATCATCTTCAGCTAAATCAGTGGGTGATGGCATGATCATCTTCAGCTACATCAGTGGTTGATGGCATGATCATCTTCAGCTACATCAGTGGGTGATGGCGTGATCATCTTCAGCTACATCAGTGGTAAATGGCATGATCATCTTCAGCTACATCAGTGGTTGATGGCGTGATCATCTTCAGCTACATCAGTGGGTGATGGCGTGATCATCTTCAGCTATATCAGTGGTAAATGGCATGATCATCTTCAGTTACATCAGTGGTTGATGGCATGATCATCTTCAGCTACATCAGTGGGTGATGGCATGATCATCTTCAGCTACATCAGTGGTAAATGGCATGATCATCTTCAGCTACATCAGTGGTTGATGGCGTGATCATCTTCCGCTACATCAGTGGGTGATGGCATGATCAACTTCAGCTAAATCAGTGGTTGATAACTTGATCAACTCCCAATAAATTAGTGGGTGACGGCATGATCAACTTCACCTCAATCAGTGGTTGATAACTTGATCTACTCCCAATAAATCAGTGGGTGATGGCGTGATCAACTTCACCTCAATCAGTGGTTGATAACTTGATCAACTCCCAATCAATCAGTGGATGATGGCATGATCAACTTCAGCTACATCAGTGGTTGATGGCGTGATCATCTTCAGCTACATCAGTGGTTGATGGCGTGATCATCTTTAGCTCCATCAGTTGGTGATGGTGTGATCATCTTCAGCTACATCAGTGGTTGATGGCGTGATCATCTTCAGCTACATCAGTGGGTGATGGCATGATCATCTTCAGCCACATCAGTGGTTGATGGCGTGATCACCTTTAGCTCCATCAGTTGGTGATGGTGTGATCATCTTCAGCTACATCAGTGGTTGATGGCATGATCATCTTCAGCTACATCAGTGGGTGATGGCATGATCATCTTCAGCAACATCAGTGGTAAATGGCATGATCATCTTCAGCTACATCAGTGGTTGATGGCGTGATCATCTTCAGCTACATCAGTGGTTGATGGCATGATCATCTTCAGCTACATCAGTGGGTGATGGTATGATCAACTTCAGCTAAATCAGTGGTTGATAATTTGATCAACTCCCAATAAATCAGTGGGTGATGGCATGATCATCTTCAGCTACATCAGTGGGTGATGGCATGATCATCTTCAGCTACATCAGTGGTAAATGGCATGATCATCTTCAGCTACATCAGTGGTTGATGGCGTGATCATCTTCAGCTACATCAGTGGTTGATGGCATGATCATCTTCAGCTACATCAGTGGGTGATGGCATGATCATCTTCAGCTACATCAGTGGGTGATGACATGATCATCTTCAGCTACATCAGTGGTTGATAACTTGATCAACTTCACCTCAATCAGTGGTTGATAACTTGATCATCTTCAGCTACATCAGTGGTTGATGACATGATCATCTTCGGCTACATCAGTGGTTGATAATTTGATCAACTCCCAATAAATCAGTGGGTGATGGCATGATCATCTTCACCTCAATCAGTGGTTGATAACTTGATCAACTCCCAATAAATCTGTGGGTGATGGCGTGATCAACTTCACCTCAATCAGTGGTTGATAACTTGATCATCTTCAGCTACATCAGTGGGCGATGGCATGATCATCTTCAGCTACATCAGTGGGTGATGGCGTGATCATCTTCACCTCAATCAGTGGTTGATAACTTGATCAACTCCCAATAAATCAGTGGGTGATGGCGTGATCAACTTCACCTCAATCAGTGGTTGATAACTTGATCATCTTCAGCTACATCAGTGGGCGATGGCATGATCATCTTCAGCTACATCAGTGGTTGATGGCGTGATCATCTTCAGCTACATCAGTTGGTGATGGCATGATCATATTCAGCTACATCAGTGGTTGAAAACTTTATCGACTTCACCTCAATCAGTGGTTGATAACTTGATCAACTCCCAGTAAATCAGTGGGTGATGGCATGATCATCTTCAGCTACATCAGTGGGTGATGGCGTGATCATCTTCAGCTACATCAGTGGGTGATGGCGTGATCATCTTCAGCTACATCAGTGGTTGATGGCATGATCATCTTCAGCTACATCAGTGGTTGATGGCGTGATCATCTTCAGCTACATCAGTGGTTGATGGCATGATCTACTTCAGCTAAATTAGTTGTTGATGGCATGATCAACTTCAGCTAAATCAGTGGTTGATAACATGATCCTTTTCAGCCAAATCAGTTGATGTTGACATTATGAATAAAAATAAGCGACAAAACCATTTCGCTATTCACAAGAAATTTGTGTGAAAAGCAGAGTCTATTGTACCATTAATGATAAATAGATAGATGATGGAAGGATGGATGGAAGGAAGGATGGAAGGATGGAAGGGACGGACGGACGGACATACATACAGACACACAGACAGACAGACAGACAGACAGACATATATATATATAGATAGATAGTCCAAATATGAGCTGTATAATTAACTCAACCTGTTTCACGAATCTGATTTTTAAGATTCAATATATATGTAAGAAGAGCAAGTGTAGTTATTTTTTTAGTTCTGAAATTAACCAAAATAATAAACGTTATCTTTAATCATATTCATAAATATTACATGGGGTGCAATCAAGTTAAATACCTTAAGATACTGTTTAGATTGCCTCCCATGTGTTTTATGAGCCAAATGTGCTGTCATTAGCTGGTGTACCTGGCATGTTTCCTAACTCATGAACAATGAAAGCATTAAGTAAACAAAGAGACACATTGAGGCTATGTAAATATGGTACATCCTGGTAGAACACAGCTTGCTATGTACTCTTCTATGCTTTTCACTTTAACATACCACACCTAAAATCTACTCAAAGTGAAGCTTGCGGGTTGTAATGAATAACTATTTCCTCAATAATACAGTATTGTTGGTAATAAGGGGAAATTGGCGTCCTCAATGGCGTTATAATTCAGACTAATAATACATGTAAACAGATATTAGGAACCAGGTCCATATATTTCGTGACCCATAAAATTCCGGGGTAGAATAGGTCTTCAGCAACCCATGCTTGCCGCAAAAGGCTTCTATGATTGTCGTAAAAAGGCGATAAACGGTATCGAGTGGTCAGGCTCGCTGACTTGGTTGATGCATGTAATCGATTCCAATTGCGTGGAACGATGTTTATGATATCATTCACGGGATTGTCTAGTCAAGACTCGATTATTTACAGACCGCCGTCATATAGCTGGAATATTGTTGAGTGAGGCGTTAAAAAACCAACCAACCAACCATATATTTCGTCTAACCTTAAATAAGATATTCTCAGCTGGATGTGTAAAGAACCTGAAGCATGCTGTGACACATCTCCCGCTCACATTAGGTGGCAGTGAGATGTGAAGGACGGGACTGGGCCATCATGGCGGCGGCATTATTGCCATGCAGCAGCACCTTTTACCAAACATTCGTTACTTGTTTATACCTTGATGACAGATAACAGTAAACTGATCACCATTGGTCAATTTCAACTACACGATTTAATAGGAATATGTCATACTTCAACTTTCCATTGATGTCAAACAATATTACAGCAGCCTTTAGGGTTTACATTTCACAACTTTTGAGATACAATCGAGCATTCTCTTTCTTCAAAGATTATAAAGAGCGTCATACAGCCCTTGCTCAGAAGTTGTTTGATCAAGGTTACAACATTCACGGCCTCAGTAAAGCTTTAGAAACGTTTATAGTATAAATATTAGGGACATTTCCGAATGTGACGCATCAGTTACAGAAAAGATGTCCGATGCATTTCCCTATTTGACATGTACCATATGCTCCCGTTTTCCTCTGGTGAAGAGTTGACTTGCTTTTGCATGTGTTTGTGTCAGGTGCCACCGGTGGGGCAGAATACGCTCACCTTTTTGCGAACACTTGGTATCATCACAATTTGATAGTGATGCATAAACACATGCACATGGTACAGTTAGCATCGTACGATCGACTCTGCTTTTAGCTGAAATGTCTTATGAATATGGAAAGGGTTGTGTCACATTTTTTATGATCATGCCATCAACCACTGATTTACATGAGATGATAATAATATCAACAACTGATTTACCTGAAGTTAAGCATGCCATCATCAACTGATTTACCTGAAGTTAATCATGCCATCATCAACTGATTTACCTGAAGTTAATCATGCCATCAACCAGTCATTTACCTGAAGTTGATCATGCCATCAACCACTGATTTACCTGAAGTTGATCATGCCATCAGCCACTCATTTATCTGAATTTAATCATGCCATCAACCACTCATTTATCTGGAGTTGATCATGCCATCAACCACTCATTTACCTGAAGTTGATCATGCCATCAACCACTCATTTATCTGAATTTAATCATGCCATCAACCACTCATTTACCTGAAGCTGATCATGCCATCAACCACTCATTTACCTGAAGTTGATCATGCCATCAACCACTCATTTAGATGCCACCGTGACCCAACTTTCAGCATAATCTGGTAGCATCCAGTGTCATACACAACAGCACAGTCAAAACAAAGCTCGTAATACGCTCTGTTTGAACTATGCCCTTCTCTATGACTACCATATCAGCAAAATACGTAGTCAGTGCACGTCGATGCATGTTTATATTTTGCGTATCAAGTCCAAATGATTTGAAAGATCATGATATTTCACTGGTCTTGACACCGCATGGGGAGATACGGAGTTGGGTGTGGAGGCGCGGGGTCACGGTGGTGAATCGCGAGCGCCTAATCCGCTGTTTATACATAGAAGGGGGTACTCAAACACCAGTTAGCTCGGCAAACCAGCTGTAGTATACATGGTTCCGATAGCTTGGACATCCCGATCATTGTTCATTACAAAATTGACATGAGCGAGAGTCCCAGGCAGGAACTGGAAAAGCATTCATGGATGCTGATATATTGATGGTGTATTGATACATCGATGCAAGAAATCTCTATCAACGCAAAGAAAAGGTAAAGGATACAATTTGATAAACTTCATTTATTGGGAAGGGGAAGACGTAAGTCACTGTTTTCAGTTAAATGGATTGATTTGAATTTCGAATGCGATGTGAACATTATATTGACAATAACAATAGTAAATTATTTACTTGATATATATTGCTATGTGAAATTAACTTCACATAATCTTGTATTGTGAAACACATGGTCATTAACAAATTATTGTTACTCTCAAACTGCGTGTGAAAACGCTTCAGTTCGATGGTGGGAAATCTCATAAGTGTGCCTTGCTTGAATAAAATCCGTAATAATTTTAAATGGTTTATTTAAAACTTATCGCCAATCTTCTGGTAAACTGTCAATATCAGTGTGGTGTAAAAACAACCTGGCGTGTTCATTTGCTTACACAACTCTCATGCACATGGAGACTCCATTAAGTTCCCAGAGCGCAGGACCCTGAGAGGACCCGTTTTATTGTTTGCCCCAAGAGGTAATTATCTCATTCATAAAAAAACGGGCTTGAGCGTATGTACTGGAAAACATATAAAGTGCTGTGTTGAACCCTGTCCTGCAATGATGAGAGATAGCCGCCCACATTATAACGGTACACATACCAAACCTTTCCACTGCCTGTACGCAGTTTCTGGTGTAACGTTCTCCCCGACGTATGTAGACCCATGCTCTGCCATCCCCTCGACGGAGTAGAAATCTTGATTCTTTGCTGAACCAGACATCTCTCCATCGCAGTTGAGGCAATACCCTGTGTTGACGACACCAATTGAGTCGTTGTTACGCGTCGAAGAGGACGCCTTGCTCGTAGAACTGCTGCTCTTGAACGGTTTTGTACGGTCTGGTCGGATATTTGGGATGCGATTGAGGTGGCTGTGGTCTTGCGATCTTGGGCCGGGTCGGTTACTCAAGGTCGTACTGTCCTTGGGCGATCAGGTGTTTACCAATGCTGTTGAAACCGATCCCATAGCATCGTGATGGTGCTGGGCGCTTCATTGAAAACCCTGGCTACAGCTGATCGGGATTTCCCTGCCTGCAAGTGACCTATGACGTTGTTTATTTGCACTTCTGTTAATCTTGGCATCTTGTTGAACTGTCACTGTCACTGTTCGATCGAGATGCCAGGCAATCAAGAAACAGTACGTGCAGCTCCATGGCCCTTTTGTTAATGCACCAGGTGCGTTTTTTCCCGACAAATGGTTTGCATGTCCTTGTTGTGATCATTGTGATTTGGGAAATTGGTCACTGACATTATAACACATTAAACCTCTTCGTTTTGCACCTCTTGGTTCGTTAATTTTGCTTTTATGGCCAAAAATATCCTTCTGTGTTTGTTTGTTTTTTAAGCGTATATATTATTTTCACTGACTTTTGCTATCACCACTGTATTTTTGTATTTGATATGACTACTGCCATCATATTACATTACCATTGAATATTGCACTACCACTCTATTGAATAATGCAATTGTAAACAGTTGTTGTTAGTTGGTTTCACACTCAGTTCTTTTGCGTACAAATATATCGGAATCGACACAGTGGTCAATTTGCAAAACAATATGAATACACTACCAGAAGAAGACGGGGTACTCAATTAACCATTTGACTCTCCTTAACCACCTTAAGCATATATGTCATACTATCATACTGCATCTTTGACTTCAAAAGTACCGACTGTCAAGGCGACTATGATTGTCATAAGCCGCGACTAACGAGATGCTCATGACATTAATCACTGGGTTGTCTGGTCCAGACTCGATTAGTTACAGACCGCCGTCATATGGCTGGAATATTACTGCGTGCGGCGTTAAACATCAAACAAGCAAACAAACAATTAAACAAACCCCAGGCGTCTGCTGGTCAGGTCCTCTCTACTGGAGGGACGTATTGTGTCATACGTGAAATCGCTGTGGGCAACATAGATCTAGTGCGCATGCAGATAAACTTATTAGCTGGTGAATAAGTCTGACACTGAGGGAGACTCTGATTTCTGTGTTCAAGTAGACCCTTAACCAGATTTATGTTTCTTAGCCTCTTTCAAAGAGGCCCCAGCTTCTTCCGGTGGCTTGTGCGTGGGAAGGTGGTCTTGTTGTAATGTCATGATAGAATATCCGTAAGAACTTCCAAGGATCCATCTGTCACAGCCCATCAGCCATTCCATATGGCAACAGTGTCAGGTTTGAAAGAGATGCACACTGGCCACGGATACCATCACAAGAGGGTGTACGTAACATGTTTGTGTATGTGACTGAGCAATCGACATAATGTGATATTGCATATATCATCATCCCTGTATTAAGTGTATGCATGGCACTATATCAATCTCTAAGAATCAAAACACACACAGAATCGTTGGTGAAAGTAGGTGTCACTGAGTAAGGCGAGTGCAACACAATACGACAATGAATAGCCCAGCAGTTATCACAAGTGGGTCATGTCTTATGATGGCGGGACTCAACAGATAAACTTCGCTGGACCTTGTACTTGACGCTCCCGCAGTGAAATAGCAGGTCACCGTTTGTTGTAGTGACGAGCAGAATGTTGATAACAACGCCGCTCCCAGGTATCGACCACTAGAGTCTTTGTGGTATTGCCATTGTAATAGCTACGCGCATCAAAGACTACCATGTCCAGTGTTTGGTGTAGATAATGCTTAAAATTTTAAATTGGACAAGTGGTGAAATAATAAAAAGCAAAGTTGGATGTAATTTTGAAAATAAATGATTGTAAGTACTACTGCTAAATGTTTAGTAAAATGTCTCATGGAGCCAATGTGATGTAGGGATGGGCTGTCACCATGCGGTTTCTGATAAAGATACTTTGTGAGTATGTTATCAAGGTCGCTAAGCGTGACCAATAAGAACGCTAGTGTGTCCTTGTTTAGGGGCACATTGACATTGAGATTATAAGCATTCATTTACGTTTACTACGACTATGCAATAGCAAATTGTAGATATTTGCCCAGTAAGAAAGACGTAAGCACAATAGAGAAAGGCATATTCTACCAAAGTAGAGGCAAGTGCATGGTTAGGGCACGTTAGCTCCACCATTCATCCCCAGAAACTACGTTGCAGATTTGCTTGAATGATTCCAGCAATAGTTTATTTCTAAAACTGCTCTAAAATTCAATTGTTTAATCATGTGTTGCACTTTAGCATGAATATTCGTGTGTTGCAATACGTGTCAGATCTGGATCAGTGTCACGCTGAGGCTTGGTGACATTACTATACCTGCAGTGATATGAAGTACCTCGAGGTCACCATGCACTATGACTCACTTCGCAACTGTTCATCACATCGACTTCATTCTAGATTCGATCCCAAAGTTTTCATCGCACATAATGATGCCATAAACATTGCCATGAAGCCTATTCCTCGAGACGCATGATGAAAACATGTGTGCACATCATTGTTCACTTGTGTGGAACCCGTCTGTCACGCGTTTAGCTGCCATTTGAACACACGTTTCAGGAAATTGACCACTGATGTAGCTGAAGTTGCTATTGACATCTACCACTAATTGCCCTTGAGTTGCTAATTACATCAACCACTGGAGTTCATCATGCCAACAACCACTGGATTTATCATGAGTTGATCATGTCAACAACCACTGATTTACCTGAAGTTGATCATGTAAACAACCACTGATTTATCAAGATTTGCTCATGTCAACAACCACTGATTTACCTGGAGTTCATCATGTCATCAACCACTGATTTATCTTGAGCTGATCATGTAACCAACCACTGATTTAACTGGAGTTGATCATGTCAACAACCACTGATCTACCAGGAGTTGATCATGTCATCAACCACTGATTTACCAGGAGTTGATCATGTCAGCAACCACTGATTTACCTGTTGTTGATCATGTCAGCAGACACTGATTTACTGGGAGTTGCTCATGTCAACAACCACTGATTTGCCTCGAGTTCATCATGTCATCAACCACTGATTTGCCTGGATTTGATCATGTCAACAACCACTGATTTACCTGTTGTTGATCATGTCAGCAACCACTGATTTACCTAGGATTCATAATTTCAACAACCACTGATTAACCTGGAGTTGATCATGTCAACAACCACTGATTTCCCTCGAGATGATCAGGTCAACATCCACTGACTTACCTGGAGTCGATCATGTCATCAACCACTGATTTACCTAGGATTCATAATTTCAACAACCACTGATTAACCTGGAGTTGATCATGTCAGCAACCACTGATTTACCTAGGATTCATAATTTCAACAACCACTGACTTACCTGGAGTCGATCATGTCATCAACCACTGATTTACCTAGGATTCATAATTTCAACAACCACTGATTAACCTGGAGTTGATCATGTCAGCAACCACTGATTTACCTAGAGATCATCATGTCAACAACCACTGACTTACCTGGATTTGATCATGTCAACAACCACTGATTTACCTAGACTTGAGCATGTCAACAATCAATTATTCACCTGGAATTGATCATATCACCAACCACTGATTTTCCTGGAGTTGATCATGTCAACAACCACTGATTTGCCTCGAGTTCATCATGTCATCAACCACTGATTTGCCTGGAGTTGATCATGTCAGCAACCACTGATTTACCTAGAGATCATCATTTCAACAACCACTGATTTACCTAGACTTGAGCATGTCAACAATCAATTATTCACCTGGAGTTGATTATATCACCAACCACTGATTTTCCTGGAGTTGATCGTATCAACAGCCACTGATTTACCTGGAGTTGATCATGTCATCAACCACTTATTAACCTGGAGTTGATCATGTCAACAACCACTGATTTACCTGGAGTTGATCATGTCATCAACCACTTATTAACCTGGAGTTGATCATGTCAACAACCACTGATTTACCTGGAGTTGATCATGTCAGCAACCATAGATTTACCTGGATTTGGTCATGTCAACAACCACTGATTTACCTGGAGTTGATCATGTCAACAACCACTGATTTACCTGGAGTTGATCATGTCAACAACCACTGATTTACCTGGAGTTGATCATGGCAGCAACCATAGATTTACCTGGATTTGGTCATTTCAACAATCACTGGTTTCCCCGGAGTTGATCATGTCATGAACCACTGGTTTACTGGGAGTTAATTATGTCATTAAACACTGGTTTACCTGGAGTTGATCATTCAATCAAAAACTGATTTACTTGGATTTGATCATGCCTTCAAGGGCGGTCGGGTAGCCTGGTGGTTAAAGCGTTCGCTCGTCACACCGAAGAACCGGGTTCAATTCCAGACATGGGTACAATGTGTGAAGCCCATTTCTGGTGTCCCCATCCGTGATATTGATGGAATAATGCTAAAAGCAGCGTAAAACCATACTCACTCACTCGCTCAATCATGCCTTAAACTGCATATTTACCTGGAGTTGATCATGTCATCAGCAACTGATTTATCTGGAGTTAATAATGCCCTCAACCACTGATTTACCTTGAGCCAATCATTCCATAAACTACTGGTTTCCCTGGAGTTGATCATGCCATCAAACACTGGCGTACCTAGAGTGGATCATACCATCATTGAACGAATTACCCAGGGTCGATCATGCCATCATTGACTGAATAACCTGGTATTGATCATGTCATCAACTACTGACTTACCTGGAGCTGAACTTACCATCAACTACTGACATACCTGGAGCTGATCTTGCCATCAACTACTGACTAACCGGGAGCTGATCTTGCCATCAACCACTGACTAACCTGGAGCTGATCTTGCGATCAACTTCTGACTTATCTTGAGCTGACCTTACTATCAACTACTGACTTACCAGTAGCTGACCTTGCCATCAACCACTGACTTACCTGGAGCTGACCTTACCATCAACCGATGACTTACCTGTGGCTGACCTTACTATCAACCACTGACTTACCTGGAGCTGACCTTGCCATCAAGCACTGACTTACCTGGAGCTGACCTTACCTTAGAAACCTATAATGTTGGTATCGCCATTATGAAAAGATACGTTTTCTGCCAATGGTAAAACCTGGGAAGAGGTTTTACATTTTTACCAAAACCCTGGGATGAGGTTTTTTGTAAATTTAGTAAAACCTCATTTAAGGGTCTTTGTAAAAAGGTAAGACCTCCATACCAGGTCTCGCCACTGGAAAAAAAATACATTCCCGATACACACTGATTTCACAGGGTCTTACTTACAGGCAACAACCCGGACTTCTGCACAAAGACAACAGAAAACAACAGCCAGTAACATCCTTTAATGAAAGTTAAATGTAAAGTAGAGAGACCCTTTTGGGGATAGACCTTCCAGCCTTGGACTTTAGATCGTCGCTGGTGCGTTAGTAGATGCGGACAGCACTACACCGGTTCCCCTAAAAAATGTGTTATAGTTAATTACAACAAAGTATACAACCGTATGTTCTAAACATCTATAAAGCATTAAGCCACTTTAGAAAATATGGCTACATCAAAATACATTTTTATAGTAAAAATTAACCATTTCTATACGCTTGTTAAGGGCGTTTCATTTTATTCACAGATAATATTCGAAACAGTGATAATCATAAAATATTGGTAAAGGACTGTCCTATACATTGAACTAAACTTACCAGTTTGTTCGCAAATCTGCTGCTTGCTTACTTCCAGAAATAGGTCTCCGCTATCCTCCTCGCTCGACATCTCGAACTCAACTGAGAAAGACAACCACGTGTTCTTACCGCATGTATCCCACGTGCACGTTTCGGGTTCTTTCTATACGCTTATCCTGGTAATAGCGAGGTAGTAAATCCCCGTTATAGTGCCCTAAATGGGAGACAATTAAATTTACAGTAATTCTAAACGTTTAACGGTTTCTAAGCTGGATTAAACACTCCTCCTCGGTTTTGGTAGAGAATGTTAAACCTTGGCAGTCGGGAAATCCCTCGGGGTTATCGCCACTTGGGATTTCCCTCCTCCTGAGGTTTTACATTCTCTACCAAAACCTCAGAGTCTCCATTACATAAACCACTGACTTACCTGTAGCTGACCATACCGTTAACCACTGACTTACCTGGATTCGACCATTCCATCATAGACTGAATAGCCTGGTATTGATCATGCCATCATTCACCGAATTACCCGTTTGGATCATGTCATCAACCACTGACTCACCTGCAGTGGATCATGCCGACAACCACTGACGTACTTGGAGTTGATCTTGGCATCAACCACTGACTTACCTTGTATTGAACACACAACCAACCACTGACTTACCTGGATTCGACCTTGCCATCATCCACTGATTTACCTGGATTTGACCTTGCCGTTAACCACTGACTTACCTGGAGCTGACCTTGCTGTCGGATTTGATGGTGGAGGTTTAATGCTCTTTCATTCTGGTGTTGATTGGACGGGATGTTTCACCTACGTATGATTGTCAGGGAGGTGCATGGTTGAGTGGGGAGGCCCGGGGTTGAGGTGGAGAATCAGGAGGCCCGGGGTTGAGGTGGAGAATCACGAGTGACCAAGGAAGGGGATACTCAACAACCAGTTGGTTCCATGTAGTATGAATTAGTGCGACAGCTAGAATTTTCCGAATGTTTTTCAACTCCAAATCGACGTAAGCGAGAGTCCCAGGCAAGAACTGCAAAAAGAAACCCATGTATCATGACAATGTATCGAGTTAAAAGAAATAGGTCAAAACAGTTTATATCATCATAGGAATTGGATATAATTGTACTACTCGAAACCTAAATTATGGACGTTCGCTCGATCAGAGCATACTAGTATATTTGTGGGTTTTTATGATCATTTTTCATCGTTGACTGTGTACTTTGGTACATGATTCGTACATACTGATATCCCTTCCATGACAGGCAGCATTTGAACAAACACATATCCCTTCAAGCTATGCTGATGCCAGACACCTGTCTCATATTCAGTGAGTACATCCTTTTAGTGCAGAATGGATGAGGAATTAGCTGACTTAAAAAGTAGAAAATATCAGCTCACAGTCCCAATAAAAAAAAACACAGGTGACCGTGTTGAATATATTTGACCTAATTTCTAGAACAATCAAGATGGAATAACTGAAATGAGTTCTATAAATTCATCATTGAATACATCATTTCAGCAGATTCAAGAAACATTATGGCGATGGACGAACAGAGTTTTAGGTTGGGTTGTGAATAGAATTGATACATTATTCTTAGACATAGCAATTGATATGCCTTTGAAAGGTGGATGTTATGTAGATTTACATCCATAATATGAGAAAAAAAAGCCATAGTTGCCCTTAACGTAATGATGCTAACAGAATATAATGGGCA
The DNA here is from genome assembly GCF_022045235.1 of Haliotis cracherodii. Taxonomy (NCBI): domain Eukaryota; kingdom Metazoa; phylum Mollusca; class Gastropoda; order Lepetellida; family Haliotidae; genus Haliotis; species Haliotis cracherodii. The sequence continues at coordinate 2,024,081 of NW_027266269.1, read as the reverse complement.
TTGGAGTTTCCTGCAGATACTAGAAAAAATCATCCATATAGGCCTTCGAACTATCACCAAAATGATGAACTAAACTTTAAAGGTACCGATGCACCTACACCAATTTCACAAATCAGTAAGATAGAAAAGTAACATTTAGATATGTATGTTTTCGGACTTTTTAAAGTAAATGTACACAAAATAAGCTCTGCCCAAGAAAATATTCCCAAAATTACTTTATTTCTGGTTGAAAAAGATGGAAGATTTAAGTTTAAACGGAATATTTTATGATCAAACAACACCAAACGAAACTAATTATTTCTTAGAAGAATAGAAGATGCTATGGAATCACACATGGCAGACTGCTGTGGTGTTGGACAGGCTGCTGATGGGTCCACATACCTAAGGAGGAGGACAATATTTTAAAATTTGAACATTATTGTAATCAAATGCAAGTACCAGACATAATTTACACTGAGTCTGTAGCTCTTAAAACACAGATAGCATGTACAGAACAGAGTTCACAAACATAATACAGCTATACATAAGAAGCTGAAGGACATTAGGTTTGCTGGTTCGGATATATAGTTGTAAGGTATGATGAAAAAAACCCAAATGCTCCTGTGATTTTGAGGTCCTGATACAGCAGTGAAGTTCTGAGAGTCTCTACAAATGAAGAGATAATAGTCAGGGAAAATGTATCGCATAAAGAAATCCCTGTGTGATTGGAGAGCCTACAAGAAGGCAACACGTTGTCATGTTTGTAATATACCCTGAATGGGGATTATGTAAGAGATCATTATCACAGGTAATCACAGAGAAGTGCACATTATAAGTGTTACTTAAAACTTGACATTGCATAAATAACTAAATTGTGTATATACTAGCTTGGTCTCGTCGCTATATGGCTGAAATAATGCCGATGCGACGTTACATTTTAACTCACTCACTCACTCACTCACTTAAAACTTTAAAATAAATCCCCCAACAACACCAATCCCTAATTGTAATTCATAATCTATGAGACTTTATCTCAAAGACTGATGGCTGTTTGTTTAGCTCCTTAACAAACGAGCCCCAGGCAGGATTATAAAAGTGCCTCATTTTAATGTATTTTGGGATGACACGGCCATGAATAGAACGCCCGACTGTCCACTCTTCAGGTAGACGCTCCACCACTAGACCACGGATTCGGATAAAATATCTAAACATTGTCATTCTGTCAACTAAATTGATTGCTGCATTTTAACATGTGGCGTTGATGTTTAAGTTGTATGCTGACAGTTTAATGCTAAATAATACACACTATGGTCTGGACGACTGTTTCTCTGTTTTGACACGTTGAGTCTTTGTCTTCCAATTTATTCAGTTATCCAGAGCTACTGCATCTCCTTTGTTTAGAAAGATTGCATTTTATGTGTATGTGTTACACGCTATAGGTCATTTGCTCAACCGTTGTTTGATCAGGGTCACAACATTCAAGGCCTAAGTAGGCTTTCAAAAAGTTTCATGGTAGAAATGATGAGGTCATATCAACAGTTGACGCTTTAGTTTCCAAACCTATGTTTGATACAATTCCCTATCACACTCGTATCAAAGGTTCCCGGGTTTACTCAGGTTAACATTCATTTGCCCGTGCATGTGTTTATTGACAAGTACATATGTTCTTATGTGAAGTGATTATAAAATGTTTCAATTGGAAATACATACAAGGACATTTACACAACAAATCAAATTGAGATCATAATTAAATCTCGTATATTGGTATCAGAGAAATACCCATTAACAATTAACACAATGCCATTTAGAAAGTGGTCAAATGTAACAAATATTATATTCGGGATCACACTTTCTCAGCAAATATTTGTTAAAAGTGGAATTATTTTATTAAACACACGAATTTGATAATTGATGATAGTCATCTCATAAACAACCTGAGAATCAAATGCTGCTTAGATATAATTTATGCTGGTGTTAAATCAGACTTTGAAGAGGATATTTGACAGGCTCAATTACTGTGTAAACTGTCAACATGTGCAGAACAGTTACACCCTGTTTTACACCTTATTTCTCGTAGAGGTATATCTGAAGGAATTTAAGATAGTGGCCATTTGGCATTTGCCTTTGCCAATCCTTATAATTAAATTCGACAACGAAAACATGTGTTATCAACTATAGTTTAACCAAAAACAGTTGTATTTACCAAAGCAGACAAGCACGAGGAGATTGATAAACATTACTTACTTACTTATATTGGAGATTTAACGTGCGCTTTCCGACTGCAAGCGTATGTCGCACACGGGCCTGGCCAGGCCTTTTAATGTGTTTCCAAAAAGGGGAAAAGTGAGTTTGTGCAACCCAGGAGGGGGGCTTTAGGGGTTACTTGTATAGTAATTTGGACATTTTGATATTTGGAAAGAATGCCAAGAGTGGGTGGGGGACGAACTAAGGGAGCTGTGTGTGTTGGGTGGTTATCAAATAAGGTAGTTTTGGTTTTAATATTTTATTTGAGGTTTAAATGCGGCTAATTAGTCCTGTTTTTATTAGGTATATGCCTAAGGCTTTGAATTTTTCTAATTTATTTTGTGGATTTAGGATTGATTCTAGTGTAAGTCCAGTTTTAAGATTTAAGGTGGTCTGTAGTGTTGTTCGGTGTGTTTGGTAGTGTGTGCAGTGAATGAGTACGTGTTCTGGTGTTTCTTGTTGTTTGCAATGTGGGCAGTTTCCTGTTGTGTGTAGTTTAGCTATTTTACGGTGTTTGAGTACTTTCCTGATTTGGCTATTTGAGTTTTTGTATATATTTTGCCATTGTTTGTTGATTTTTTTGTTCAGTGACACTTTTGATTTCTGATTTTGAGCTGGGTAAGTTTAAGCTTATTTCTGGGAGTTTAAGGGATAATTTTGCTGCTTTATCTGCCTTTTCATTTCCAAAGATTCCTACGTGGTTGGGGATCCAAATGAACTCTATTTGTTTACCTACCTTAGTTAAGTTGTTTGAGCTATTGAGTATTTGATTTATTAGTTTGGGGCGGTTTTTAGTGTTTTTATTTTTGAGGGCTTGTAGTCCACTGAGGGAGTCGGTTAGGATGAGGATTTTTTGGTGTTTTTTAGATTGCTGATTGTGTAGTGCTGAGGCCATGCCCATTAGTTCGGCCGTGAATATGGATTGGTTGTTTGGGAGTCGGTAAGATTGTGTGTCTTTGGTTGGTTGTGCGATGTGGACTCTGAAACCTGTGTGTTTTGAGATCGGATCTGAGGATCCGTCTGTGTATATGTGACACCAATTTGGCCAATTTTCATGTATGTATGCTAGTGTAGTGGTTTTAGTGATGTTAGGATCGGTCTGTTTATTTAGTGTATCGGCTAGTGTTGTGTCTATTTTTGGTATTTTAAGTTTTGGAGTGAAGATATTGGATGATTTATTGTTTTGTTTAAGATTATTTATTTTGTGTTCGTTTAGGTAATTGGTTATTCTTTGGGAAATTGGAGTAAGTAGTGGATGTTTCCGGGCTAGGGCTTGGTTTCTAGGGCTAATATTTTGTTTTATTAAGTTTTCGATTAGTGGGTTTGATTGGGACGCGGCCCAGAAGTTTAGGGTCAGTTGTTCCCTACGTAGTTTAAGTGGCATTTCTCCTGTTAAGGCCTGGAGTGAGGTGGAAGAGGTGCCATGTTGAGTTCGTGTGATTAGGTTTAGGGCCTGATACTGGATTGAGTCTAGTTTTTTTAATGAGAGAGTTGTTTAAGGTGTCGAAAATGGCACTGCCATAGTCTAGTTTCGATCTAATTAGTGATATATAGAGTGAGAGGAGGGTGTTTTTAGAGGCCCCCCAGTTGGAGCCGGTTAGGCATCTTAACGTGTTTAGGTCTTTGCTGCATCTGGTTACAAGGTTTTTAATGTGAGCATCCCAGGTGAGATGTTCATCGAAGATTAATCCTAAGAATTTGGTTTGTTTTTTGGAATTTGATTGGTTTGTTGTTTAGTTGGAGGTTTAGGGTGGCGGGTTGCATATTTTTGTGTTTAAATACTATTCCTGTGTTTTTTTCTGAGTTTAGGGAGAAGCCCCATTTGTCAGCCCATTTTTGTATTTTATTTAGAGATTTTTGTAGTAAGTTTTGGGCCATTTTAATGCTTTTAGTGCGGATCCAGAGGGCTCCATCATCCGCGAATTTTGATATGTTTACTTTGGGGGATAGTCCCTCGAATAGATCGTTAATCATAATATTGAAGAGTGTTGGGCTTAGGATGCTGCCCTGGGGAGTGCCATTTTCTAGGGGACATTGGTCCGATAGCGTTTGGTCTATGCCCACGGTGATTTTGCGGTTTGTTAGGAAACTTGGATGTAGTTAATTATTTGACCTTTAAGTCCTATTTTTTGTAGTTTTTGTATTAGACCGTTATGCCAAACCATGTCGAATGCTTTGGAGAAGTCTAGAAAGATGCCTGTAGTATATTGTTTGTTAAGTTGGCCTGTTTTAATGTCCTGCTCTAGTCGGGTTGAGCGTCCAGGAGTGAAACCGCTTTGGTCTGGATTTATTATGTTGTTTTGTTCTAAGTAGTGTTGTAACCTGTTTTTGGCCATTGATCCCATTACTCTGCATAAGTTAGAAGTTAGGGAGATTGGTCTGTATGAATTAGCCTGGTCAGCTGGTTTATTGGGTTTGGGGATTGGTATGACCAGGGCTTCTTTCCAAGGTGATGGGACCTGTCCGTTTAGATATATGAGGTTATAGAGTTTCAGAAGAGTTTGGAGTAGTTTGGGTGGTAGTTGTTTAATTATCTGGTATGAAGTAAGGTCTAAGCCTGAGGCTGTGCCCTTTTTCCTATTTTGTAGGACGTGGAGTAATTCTTCCATTGTGAAATGGAGATTAATTTCTAGGTTATTATCTTTTGGCTCTTTGGTAAATTTGGTTTCTACTTTTAGTTGTTCCTGGAATTTTTTTGGTTGAAGTTGCTATTGCTACTGACGGCCGAGAAGTGATTTGCTAGGTTATGAGCTTTTTCAGTGGGGTTTGTTGAATTGTTTACGTTGGGAGTTTTTTTACGACGTTTAATGCCCCTAATGGCGTGAATTTTGCGCCAAACTGTTCTGGCGTCTGTATGATGGTTAATTTCTTCACAATTTTTTTTCCAGTCTCTTGTTTTAGCTGTTTTAACTAAGCTTTGTACTTTGTGATTTAGTTTATGTGCTATTTTTAGGTGTTTGAAGTCACGTTTGGCTTTATTGAATGCGGATTTGCGTTTACGCCTAGTTTGTTCTATCTCCTCGTTCCACCAAGGAACCGAGGGTTTGCCTATGCTGGTTGTTTTGAAAGGAATGGAGTTTTTAGCTGCGTTTATTATGTAGTCAGTGAGGTTTTTACAGTAGATTTCGGGGTCGTTACTTTCTAGGTCAGCTAGGTTAGCCTGGTTGCAAATGTCCTGAAATTTGTCCCAGTCGGCTTTGTTGTAGTGGAATTTGGGTTCCTGGTTTGGGGCTGGTGTTGGGATGTTTACGTCTCCTATAGTTATATTTATGGGTAAGTGGTCACTACCTAGTGGTACCCCGTGTACTTCCCATTGAATACTTTGGGCTAAATCTGGGGTGCATATGGTTAAGTCGATAGCCGACATTTTGTGGTGTATTTTGTCGTATCTAGTAGGTTGGTTGTTATTTAGTAGTATTAGGTCATTTTGTTCTATCCATTCTGAGATGAGCTTTCCGTGTTTATCTATTTTATCTTCTATACCCCAGGTAGGGTGGTGGGCATTAAAGTCTACTAGGAAGATTGTAGATTTATTGCCTATTTGGAGGAGGGTGTTTAAATCCTCAGGTTTGACCAGTTTTTTCTACCCAGTGGTATATATTTATGATATTAATTTTTTGGTTGTTATTTGTTATTTGGATACCGTTTGCTTCTAGGTTTGGTGTGTTTATTTTTAGTTCTTTGTAGCTTAAATCTTCCCTGACGTGTATGATTAGGCCGCCTCCGGCTCTACCTGGGTTTGTTTTGGCTCGGTCAGTTCTTATTGAGTTATAGTTTGTTAGGGTGAATTTAGATCTGGTAGAGAATTTAGTTTCCTGTATACAGACTATGCGTGGACCTTTGTCTCGTTTGAATTTAGCTTTTAATTCCTGGCCGTGGGAGGCTAATCCGTTGGCGTTCCACTGAAATATATTTAGTCCTTCCATTTTGGGGGATGAGAGGTTATTAGTTTGTTTTGAGTTTTAGGTTTTGTTTAATTGGTAGCTTCCCTAAGTTGGGAGAGAAATAACTCAAAGGAGAGAGTTGTGAGTTTTAGTTTTTGCGCTACTGAGTGAAAAGCTTTAGTACTAGCATTTGGTGAGTTTTGCTTATGCATGTAGGCTAGGAGTAGTGTGAGGTTATTAAGAGTTTTAGTGCTGGTTAGTTGAGGATTTTTGCGCCTGAAGTTTTTGTTTGTTTTAGGGGCTGAGAAAGTGATTTCATTTATTTCCTCGGTGGAAGAATACTCGTCTTCGGCGGTTAGGTTGGTTTTTATTGTTTGAGTTTTCATTGGGGAGGCTTGTGGAGGTGTTTGTGGTGTGGGGTGTTGAGTTTGAGCTTGCGTGTTGGGTGTAGCTGTGGTTTCCTCAGTGATAAACATCCCAGGTGGAGGAATATATACAATTGCATGACATGAATCAGGTGTTCAATGTATGCACATCACTTGACACGCCAACAAGTTCAGTAGCCAATGGAGAGTAGGGTGAAAGTAAAGTTGATAGGACATGTCAGTCAAAGCAAGAGGCGAGAAGAACTGCAGCAGTCAGACTGTAACGAACTGGAACAAATTTGTCCAGGAGTAGGCGGATGTTTTCCAATTATATGGTCAGTTACCGCCAGGTTTAAACATTAGTTCCCTGAGAACGGGAAGACAAAGTTGGAAAATTCGGGGTTAGAAATCAAACCCTAAGACATGACATTTGTGGATCCCAGGCCAGTGGCCAAATAGTCGAGCGAGCCTGCTCGTTCCGTCTCAAAGTGTAGTTTTGACAATGAATGGGCATGGATTGTGATTGGCTTTGCTACATGTACTGTGCATTCAGAAAATGAATTCCCTCGATTGTAATATTCGGATTCCCCTAAAATTCGTAATAAAAGTAGTAATTTATGGTGGGCACGGCTTCGTTTTTAACATTCACTGGGAAGAGAATGCAATAACACGTGACCATTTCAGCTCATCAGAGTGCCGGGATGATAATGACTACAACAAAAAGTTAATTATATTGCCATTGAACATTGTACTACCACTCTATTGTGTACTGACATGGTAACTGATGTGAATAAGTTGTATTGATTTGTAAATCTTATGCATTTTTGCTACACATTTGTTAATTATATTCCTGTTTGTTGCTTGTTTGTTGTTGTTTTTTTACCTACAGATTGCTGTTTCAATTTGGGAATCGACATGTACCAGGAATTAGTGGGATCGTCCGGGACACGCGTAAGGATGATGTGAAAAAATGATCACTTACATGGTTGAGTATGATGATGCTTTGGCTTTAATAGAAGACAATAACTGATGTTTTGGCTTTAAAGACATTAGTATTTGAAAGTAAAGAAAGAAAAGCAAACATTGAGATTTGGAACCTGAGAAGATAAAATTGGAGGGTGGAAGAATTTTGGATTCAGCAGATGGAAATAGATAAAGTACATAGGCTGAAATAACTTGAATTACACAATTATCTCTATCACCTCTACAAGTAATGAAATGTTTGATCTTTCCAAGCAGATAACACTTGTTCTGCCATTCTCTAAAACTAGATGTTGAGAAGTATTTCCTACATTTTAAAAAGTTGGCTAACAGTTTGAAATGACGACAGGAACAGTGGACCATGTTATTGCAACGTGTGTTGAGTGGAAAAGCTCAGGAAGTTTTGTTTTTTTCTGCTTTACCTTATGACAGGAGTTCTGATTATAAGGTTGATGAGGCCGAATTTTTGAAGGTTTATGAATTGGCTCCTGAAGCCTACAGGCTAAAGTCCCCAGCACCCTGTGGCTGATCAAAAGGGGCAACCAAATTAGGCAACCTGTTTGCCGTTGGTTGTGCGCTCTGTCGGTGGAGGACGGGATATTGGTGGTTGAGGGGACTTGAGCAAGGAAACAGGTGTTCCTTTGTCCAAAACACCACTTTACCCTAAATTCTCCTAAACAGATGGTAGAATGGGCCCCGTTCTATCAATCAGCTGGTCATGCCTTTCCATGTGCACAGTCAACTTCTATTTTATTTATTGCACATTATCGCATTCTGCATATAATATAAATTTGCCTAGATTTCTATACCAGAAGGCTGAGGCTGATGAGCCAATCTGGCATTATTGACCTCGAAGTTCATATTGTCTTCAAATAACTGTATAGGGCAGACTTTAATACTTTTTGAAATTGTTAGCTACCTCTGTTGGTATTGCTTGAGTATAGCACCCCTGTAGCCCCAGTGTATGTAGTCGGTTCTCTTAATTGTCATATATAATGTTTATTGCTATCCCCATTGTAGTTTTGTATTTGATACTGACCATTGCCATCATATTATGAATTGCAGATGAATATTGTACTACCACCCTAATGTACTGCCTTTGTTATTGCTGAGGATTAGTTTGTATTGATTTGTTAGTTAATTTTGTAATACATTGTTGATTGTATACAACTTCTGGGCTGTTTGTTGGTTTCACGCTAATGTGTTTTTACATACATATTTTTGGGTTAACATTGTGTCAATTTAGGAATCGATGCTTTACAATATACATACCCGAGGGTCACAACAATAATTGAAACAATGGAACAGTTGCCGCCCAAAGTGTGATGCTAAATAAAAAAATAATGACAATATATTCACCTACATTCCTTTTACTTTAGTAGTGCAGGGTTTGTGTGGATGAGGCCCATCTGTGAACTACAGACCCTGTTACCTTTCCGTATCATCCTGTATGTGCATGGTAGCTCTGAAGAAGGAGATCCCACACATGCTGGCCAATGACATTACAGCCAATGTTGAGGGTGCTTGAAGCCTACGTTGACGATGTCATCAATTATTCAATGTGAGACGAACACCTGAAGAGGATCTGTGCCTTCTACGAGAGACTGACTGAAGCCAGGTTGACTGATAATTTAGTGAAACGTGAATTTGCGCAGGCGCATGCATAATGTTATATCATAGGTCCAGGTCAGGTACAGCCTGTACAAGTTAAGGTGAAATATATTTCAAAATCCAAGTTCCACAAAACAATAAATAACTTACGATTTTTGGTTATGGCTGGTTGCTACCGTACATTTTTTTCCAAATTTCTAAAATATTTCCAAAGATCTAGCTTTAAACATGAGCAGTGTTAACAAAAGACCGACTGAACAATTCTACTGACTGTCCTAAGAAAAGGTTGCTTTATTGATGAAGAGATAAAGTGTTGAGTTCCACAAGCAGTTGATCAGTGAATATTTCACACAAACTGCAGTTTCAATTTTCACGTCTGCCAGAAATTTAAAGGTACATTCAGATCGAATAGCAGGAGTGCACGGGTGGCCCAGTCGTCTAAGGCTCCGCGATTCGCTGTGCAGAGTTGCGTCCCTTGGGCACGCCAGAAACCTAAGATTGTTGGTTCGAATCCCGGTTCGCCCCAATTTGGGTTTGTCAGCACCACACCCGTGCTCGTGGTTTTCACCGAAGTGGTAAAGGTCTGAGACCTGCATCACTTCGGGTTTTCCTCCCACATTAAGCTAACACGCCGTGATATAACTGGAATATTGTTAAAAGCAGCGTTAAACCTAACTCACTCACTCACTCGAGTGGCAGTGTTGCATAAAGTATATTGGTTGGTGTACATGTTGATGCACTCGTTGGTCAGAGCACTGCATCTGTGTATTGATTATTTTTCATCATTGACTGTGTACTCTGGTTTATAATTCGTACATTTCAATATCTTTGAATGTTAAACGGTTCAGTAGAATATACAAATCATGAATAAGAGGTAGATTGAATCAGTATGTTTCTCTTCCTCAAAAGGCAGCAGTTGAACAATAGACGTCTCTTCAAGCCATGCTGATTCCAGGCACATGTCTGATATTCCGTGAGTAAATCCTGTCAGTACAGAATTTTGTTTCATTGCCTCAACGAGAACTGATAAATACACATGTATAACAAAACATGTCCAAATTATCTTGATATTTCTACATCAACGAAATAGAAATAATGGAATTCTTAATCCCACAAGAACATTCACAAACAATTTCCATTTGAAAGATCGCCCATATATGGCAAATGATTCAACAGTAAACACTATTCCTACATTGTGCTGTACTTATAAGAATGACACTTAATCTGTGATAATATTCCTGTTCGTAATGGTTACCTGAATGTAAACAACGTGCTATCTGCTGGGTTTCTACAAACAAAAATTCAGGGAAACATGCCCTCAGACACAGTATCACTACTTTATATGCGTTATTTTTAAACAGGTTCTGGGTTTCTCTCATAGCTTCGTTCATGTTTATTTCTGACATTTTCAGCAGTACTGACTCATGCAGTCACAGCGTGCGAGTGGGGCAAACATGGTGATGATTGTGACAAACGTTGCCCCCCAAACTGTCAAGTTAACCTACAGAGGAACCTCACACACTGTAACAAGGAAACAGGAGAGTGCTCCGATGGCTGCATGACTGGGTGGCATGCTTCTCAATGTGACCAACATTGCAGCAAGAACTGTCTGGACAACGTCTGCAATCATGTGAATGGACACTGCACAAGGGGATGCAGTGGAAACACAACGGGGGATTTCTGCGAGATCACAAAAGGTGTGATATGACAATCAGTTCCTTAAACTTTGTTAATTCAAAAGCATATTTTAACAATCTGTAATACTTTATGTGGGCTATGTACTAATTATACCGTTGATAAGCATTTGGAAGTTGGAAACACATTTAGATTTGGAAGGTTTATTGATAACAGCTTCCTTATTATTTGTAAGGACTTGTTTATGGCTGCTTCTCTACCTTTCACCAGGTGTATTGTGATTCGTAACTACTGTTGGAAAATGGTTGATTCCCTAAATAATAACTACTGTCACCTTTGCCCAATGGTATTAAAGGTATATTTGTATTACGTAGTAACCTTGTGAGAGGTACAACTTTCAAGCAGAACCTCCTGAAAGGTTTTTAATTTTGTATTGTAAGGCATAGACTTTCCAGTTGAATTGCATAAGCATCTAAGTTTGATTTTTGACCAGTTGGAAGTAGAAAAGAAAGGAAAAATTGGTGATGTAAATGTTTTCTATCTTACATGTCATGACTTCAGTTCTCTCCATGCTGTACGTTGTCTTGCTCTCGCCTGCTGTCAACGGACTCGTTTTTATTTTTGACTACCATTATAATCAGTTTCAATAGAGGGTAGCTTGATGTTGTCCTATTCTATCAGGTATATATTGCATTCAGGTGGTTGGTTAAAACACTCCTCCTCGGTTTTGGTTGGCTCGTGCTTTCTCTTACCTCACTCTTTTACATGTTCATTCTAAACCTAAGAGTCTTCCACACTTCCATACAAGGATTATGTTGTAACTGCAAAGATAAATTATGCATTTGACATCACCCATAAATAAGTTTGTATTTCTTTTAATCTTTTAAGTTTTAGTTATATCTTATCACATGTGCTTGTTGTTAAATGCCGCATTCAGCAATAGTTTACTTATGTCATAGGCTATCTAATATGGGATCCAAAATATACGTTGGCTTTGAAGTTAAATAACACAAATTAAAACTTGCATTATAAACTAAATGCATTATTTAAAAGTGGTTCTGTTGTTACACATAAGAATATATCATCTATGCATTTAACCGAACACACATACATTAGTATGATATTTATCATTGTAAAACACGATTACATCATGCATCTTTATAAAAACATTGAAATATAGCATTATGAACATACATCCATGTGCAGAAGGTTCATTCATCACAGAATGTATATTAATAAGATGATGTCATCATACTGATGTTCACAAACAACGTTTATTTGGACAGTGTTTCCAAGAAGATACGTCAAGACAGACGAAACATCAGGACTGTCAACGGCAAACATTGCTTTAATTCTCAGCTTTGGCACTTTGGCAGCTCTTATCTTCATCGCCATACACTTTTTTAAGTAAGACAACGTTTCATATAACTGTTAAAGGACTGTTAAAACACAAGGGTCTTAAAACATATTCAACTGACTTATGCAAGTTATGTTTCTTTGACGCAGTGAACATATTACTGATTACTTGCATACGATTGGTTGCTAACGAGCTGTTCAAATATTATATATATGGCATTACATCGCTTACATCGAGCGTCTAAAGAACCTCTTCTTTATAAGATAGTTTGGGATTTGCTGCCTCCCTTACCCCTGATGCTATACACAAAGCAGTCAAGTGTCAACCTTACTGCTTGTGACCTTTACATCATTGAATGTGTACATGTGTTGACAGCCAAGAAATAACTATGGCTGCATTTATCAAATTACTTTTATAAATAATAATGTGTTGTTTTTAATTGCAGAATAAAATCAACCGGCTGTCAGAGAGGTAATGCAGCAAACAACGCGATGAGAGTTAGATGTAATTGGTGTAGTTGCCCCTGGCGCATGGCGCATTGCAAACAACACATACTAAAGTGCTGAAATCAATAAACTCTGGGTTGCAGAATTCTAATAATAGCAATGCTCATGCTTGTGTGAAGACCTCACAGCCTTCATCGTCATCCAGTCGCATATAAGATCATTACTGGTTGCAAAGAAGTCACCATACAATACTTATAATACCTAGTGACTATCAAAAAGCCATTTTGGGGTGTGAATGACCTCCAAAGCGACCTTGACATTTAACATATGAAAGGTGTTTACTTAGACTTCACCTTTACTTATTTTAACCTTTGACATCATTTCTTATATGTTTTTTTACGCATCTACCATATTACCATTTGAATCATGAATTCATGTGAAAGATTTGTTTGCGAAGTTTCTTGATTCTGATCCTAGAAAGTAGGATGTAGGTTTTCCGCCCTTTTCTATCCGTTTTGCTGTTGGCCCTATACTAAAACTTTTAGTTTTTATCTTTATAATGTCTTCAAGTTCCTGTGTCAAAGGCTGTATTTCGGTAATCAGGTCATTTTTAACCGATTCATTTTCAGACTGGTCCAGTTGAATCTCTGTTCTGTATGTAAAATATCAGAGGGGGGATTTTTCCGTTTGTTTTTCTCTTACCTTCTAGAATAACCTTTTAAAATTGTGTAAATTTAATGACTGTCTAGTCGTGTCGATTGTAGCAAAGTAGATTTAACAGATATTTTCAGTAAAACTTGCAGTATTTTCTTCCGGTTCATCAGGGATGCTACAGATGAGAAGATTTATTCTTCTGTCACAGATGTGTTTCAGGGTAACTTGTCCTTGAAAGGTAGAGTAGCTTTGTTTGAATTTAGTAAGTCTTCGCGTAGTTCTTAATTTCGTTGGTGTGTGTTGACACAACATGGTCGGTTGGATCGATTTCAATTTCAGCTTCACTTAATTCCGTTGTTTTTTAATCGAAATGAGCCTGTAGATCTGTTTTCGTATTAACTACAACATAATTATGCCAACCTTTTCGCTGACGCCTGTTTATCTCCCATCGTTGAACTCGACCGTGTGCTTCTCTAGGGGACTGGCATGACACACAAACTCTTTCACAAAATCTCTTGAAATACACCAGGGAAATCAAATAAAGTTTGATTGACAGGACAATATGAGCAATTAGCGAGCGTGTATTGACTGAATGGAACGTCCGTCCAATTGCAATAATTCACAAAATAAATAGGCTAAATTAGGTTTGTTATTTAAGACATAAAATTAAGATATCATGGTTTGGCTACTGTGTGGTGATCATGCCGTTGGAATATATTGCATCTGCTTTTGATACTCTAGTTCCAGAATGCTATGTACTTACTTGAAATGGTGAACTTTGCATGCGTTTTATTCATTTAAATATTGAGTAAACGTTTTCAGAGAATCATTCAGAATGAAAATGTGTGTTTATACTAGTTCAAGGCGGTTACCTTGTCAGGATTGTGGAATGACAATTTACACACATGTATGAGGTTGTTATGCAGCCAGTTTCTTTTGTCATAAATGAAGAGTTGTGTAACCATAGCCCTGCTTTCAAATTACATCTTCAAATCCTCACTTAACATCATCCATTATAATTCTGAGAGAAAGGCAACGTCTGAGCTGATACATGATATGCAATATGTAATCGACAAAACCGTTTCAATAATCATCACATATCTCCAAACAGCAGAATCATTTGTACAACCCGACAATATCACGGAAAGGTGAAAGAAGCCTGCTCAACCGGTGGCACCCATCACAAACACATGCAAAGGGGAGTTAAATGCATAACATGTCCAAATATAAAACAACAACATTTGTACAAGTAAGTATATGTTTTATTTTATTGTTTCAGATGGGAGTGGCACTGAAGACCCTGCAGATGTGACTGTATGTCAAAGTAGGTGATCCTTCACTTCACTAACAGACTGGCATTTATAGGTTCTCCACCTGATTGCAAAGTTTCACCTCAATGTGGTTGAATCACAGCCAAAGATCGCATTATCAGTTGAATAGCAATGCCGATAGTAACTAAGGAATTGTAAAGCTGACTAGATCAGTCCATTCAAAGCTTGGATATAATTTGATGACAAGTAAATAAATCAAACTGCATCTATACCATATATAGAATGTTACATGTATGTGGACACATACATTAACATCACCAAAGGAAACATTATTAGAAAGTGTGTTTCATACAGTATAATGTTCGTTTTGACTTTTACCTTAATTAGATGCCTAATGAATGGCCTTAAATAAAGTACTCTCTAAATGCCATACATTTTGCATCGTATTGATACTGTAGAGACGTAATAAATGATAAACTAATGTAGCAGCAGCTGTGGATCTACCAACAACTCTTACTTGTGAACTCACGTGCACATTACTGAGTTCGTGATTGCTGATTTCAGCATACACGATGAAGCAAGAATTCAATACACAAGAACAGGACGATTTCAATTGTTCGATAGTCTCACAACTTCCCTATAAACTGTGGGTATGGGTTTGTCTTGATCTATGTCGGTTGAGGGCGATATGTGAGACAACGTTGATATTAAACTATTCTTAAGGAACAAAATAAATGTACTTAATATAAAGTGGTTATGTTATTGAAAATGACACTATAATATTTAGTCGTTCGTTTGATCTATGCAGTATAGCAAGAAATTATTTCACAAAACTCATGCCTAGTAATGGGAGACATAGGGGCACGCCCTTTAAGAGGGATGGTGTCAATGTCGGGTGTGACCAGCACTTGCGTTGATCAAGATATAGGCCAGGCATCATTGATGACACCTGATGACTTAAAACAGCCTGGAGGATGTTGTACCTGCTGGTTCTGTCACAGGCGCTGTAGCATCTCACCCAAGACATTTACTTTGTAGTAGACGTCTGGAGAAACAGACGGTCATGGCAGTACAACAATGTTATGCTGACTCAAACAGTCTCTTACAACACGTTCCCAGTTGAGGCGTGCATTATACAGCTGCCATGCACAGCAAAAAAAATGCAGTTTCCGGTATCCGGATACCTGCCGGATACCACCGGACACTTACCCAAAACGCGTCCGGGTATCCGGTGGCAGATACCAGGCCGGATACCAGATCCGTGGTATCCGGCATGGACACCTCACCTGAAAGTATGCCACCTGGAATCCAGGTATCCGGCACCGGATACCTCACCGGATACCTCAATCTGGGTGTCCAAGGATCCGGCACCGGATACCAAGGATCCGGCACCGGATACCTCATTCTGAGTTTCCAAAAACATGTCACAATTTGGGGGTGCATTTTGTTCAATTAAGTGTGAAACACCTAAATATATATTGGAAACTAACCATGAAAATTGAACATTGCTGAAGGAATCCGGCAGGTATCCGGCAGGTATCCGGATGCAATTTTTCGAGATGTCTTAATCCTGGTAAATGATGTTAGCCTGGGCATATCAGATAGCTGTAGTAACATTCTGTGTCATTTTAGTTGTAAATATCCCCTTAAAGTTGAGATCTATGGGCATGTACTTTTGGAGAAGACAATTTTTTCAATCTTTTTAGATGTTAAGCTGTTTAATGAACAAACATCAGTTCTAATACATGTATGATGATACCCTTAAATTTCATGTTCAGACTTCCAGATTGTTCTGAGTGAAAGTATAAACTCATCGACTGTGTGCTCACTTTGGCCTTTGGTCCTAGTGAGATGATAATATGATTATTTGTAAAGGTACAAGTACTTGTTACGAGCATACCAGCTTCATTTAAGTTTTGAAACACAATATGCCTCACTCTGAGGGTGACATGTACCAGATTTCATCACACTACAGAGAGCTGTTCCTCAGTTACTGTGAACATTTTTACTGAAAGACATTGAAAGCTAATTTGACCTTCAATATCAGTTGCGACTATTTCAAAAACAATTGTAAATTGCTTCATTCAGTATAACATTGACAAACATATGACAATGATATACAACTATATGTATAAGAGTTATTTAGACTTCTGCAGGAAAAGGCACATTAGAGAACAAGAGTCATCAGAAAGATGACATAACCCCCCGGCAGCTGTCTGTAAAGTAACCACTAGTAAATGTGCAATTCTGTATGTAATGAGTCAACAGTTTAAAGTTCTTTAAGAAGCATACATTGTTTATCCACAAAAGATCCACCATGGTCGCATCCATATGAATGCCAAGTTTCGATCAAATACATTGAATGGTTTTCGAATTCTGCCCCAGAAACGAACCTCATCCCCAATTGAATCTATGTCCAACTTCATTCCATAAAAATTTAAAAAAATAAAAATTAGAAAAATCCCAAAATATCAAAAGGCATCACTTCAGTATGTGCCTGATAGCTTTGCCAAGTTTCGATCAAATACACTGAATGGTTTTTGAATTCTGCCCCGGAAACGAACCCCATCCCCAATTGAGTCTATGTCCAACGTCATTCCATAAAAAAAAAAAAATATTTTTTTTTAGAAAAATCCCAAAATATCGAAAGGCACCACTTCAGTATGTGCCTGATAGATTTGCCAAGTTTCGATCAAATACACTGAATGGTTTGGGAATCCTTCCCCTGGAAAAGGAAATGATTACGGATGGACGGACGGACAGACAGACTGGCTGATCGCTACATCACCCCGTATTATATGCCGGGGGGATAAAAAGTAAGTGTATGACCTGTTGCCAACTTCTATCCCTGCCCTAAGGAAGAGTTTGGCCATTAACAATTTTTTTGTCTGGCTATGACATTGACCTTTGACATAGCAGATCAATGTGTTATTCCAAAGATGTCCAAGCAATGCATGGTTTCATCCGATAACTATGGCTATCAAAGTGAGGCAAAATATTGGAAAATCCCCATTTACACACCTGGCTAAAGAAACATAAACAACAAACAAATTATCAATTTCTTTTATTTATATGCCTATATCACACACTGAACATTGTTCACATGATGGTTCCTGATGCAGTATGCAATTTCCTCCTATTCTTCAATACTCATAACAGAGTGGGATAACTGTTCGCTTGAAAGCATAAGCAGACCATGCTCACCAGTTCAGAGTTACTTGCCCTCAAATATCCTTTCCCTTCTATATTGCCATGGAAAAACAGGAACCAGGATGAGGGGAGGCCAGATCGGCTCTATCCCTGTTGCATTGTGTTAGTAGAATTGTGAAAATTCTATTTGGTGTTTGGGTCCACATTTATAGACAAGTAGTCGCAAACATCATTCCTTTCAAGTGATTACCACATGGCCAAAGACAATAATTTCTTCAACGTCCTTGAAGGGTCCCACTCCGACTTGGCATTGGCTGGTCTTCTCACATTAGCCAGACCAGCCTGTGTGAGTGTGTCCCAGTGTCAATTGGGATATAACTTCTTGGTAGGCCCCCATTGAAATAACAGGATTCTCCTCATCACTGTCTGCCTATCACTTCTGATATCTGGAAGGGTCCTTCCAGACTGTCAACCAGTCATCCGGGTATCTCAAGCTGGACTTCAGTTTCTGCAAAATTATGTATAAAGATTGTAGCAATAAAAAAGAATCGTTGCAACATGTACTTACAGATAAAAGGCAGCAAATTCACTTAATTTATCGTCTTTGAGTTTTGTTATATACCAAACATTTGAGATATATATTGTTCCATGCTGATGAGTTGAAACAATCATTAACTGACATCTCTTAAAAATGCTTGCCATACAAGCCAAAGTAATAGATGAGGTAGCAAGTGGGCTCATTGATCGCTCGTAATCGTACCCAATAACGTGGGATGTTGTCCATAACAGTCATCATCGGTGCGTCTTGATCGAGCTCATAACTGGTTTGCCTAGTTGAGATTTGAGATTTGATTATTTATAATCCTTGTCATTTAGCTGAACTATTGTTGGATGTGGTGTTAAATGAGTGAAATGGGAAGAAAGCCCGAAGTGATGCAGGTCTTACATGTTTACCACTTTGATGAAACCCACAAGCAAGTGTATGATGCTACCCTCGATTCAATCCCACGACCATTGGTTTCTGTCAAGCCCAAGAGATGCAACTATGCACAGCAAGTTGTGGTGCCTTTGATAATTAGGCCATCCATGCCAACAGGTGATAAAGAACAAGCAAACTGAAGAAATATTTGCAGAATAGCTACATGAACATGATGAACCAAACAGAATAATTTCAAATATTTACCACTCACTGCTACTCTTCTCTTGTTCCTCATTGCTTCCCTTTTTCCATTGATGCTGTGCAGATGACTGACTCATTCATTTATCCAGACATTCTGCAAAAATAAGTAGCATTCACATTACAGAAATATATTATTTAATTATGAAGCTTATACAAAACAAGGACATAACAGTGTAATTATAAAAATATGTTAAGCGTAAAAAAAGTAAAGTCTTTGGTGGCCATTATTGTAAATTATAGTCTGTATTAGCATCCCACAAAAGTTTAGAGTTAATAATCGTTCCTAGATCTTTGTACATTTCTTCATTATCTATAAAAAGCCGATCTAATTTGGATCATCTTGTTTTGACCACAAATCCATTACGCCCCTTATGCAAATCCTTGTCGTCATAACAAACAGTTGACCATAATACTAAAAAAAGGACCCTTGGCGTTTACAGTAAAGTATGTAGAGCAGGAAAATATCTAAATCAATCCATTCCATAAGATCTCTGCACGGAAATCATAAGGTCACGAAGCCCTGCTACGTACCTGGCATCCGCATTTGCTGCCAATCGCCTTTCCAAATACTGTTGACTTCCGCGTTGTGGATGGCTCAGAGGAACTTCGGCCGGCATTTCCGTGGTGGAGGTGAATGAGAACAATCTATCGATACACGAGGTAAGCTTATCGTAATCAAGCATCACGGTGTATATCTATACACGAGGTTTGTTTACATCCATGTTCTAAAATGGCGCCCTGGACCGCAGGGGAATATGGGTAAATTGGCTTGTTCCGGGTTAACACAAAGCTGGGCCCCCGTCTCTAATATCACAATATTGTTTGGCGCAAGTTGACGACGCGCATAGGGAGCCGGGAACTAGTTTAACACGACATAAGCTGGTTCCCGGCTCTCTATGCGCGTCGTCAACTTGCGCCAAGTTATATTAGAGACGAGGCCCAGCTTATACACTGAACACAATCGGTCATTTCGTCAAAACTGGCCAAATATTGAGATTGCAGCTGAGGTAATGCTGGCAGCTGAAGTGACGCATTAAGGTAAGGAATATGTGAATATTACAATGATCACGTATTAAAGTAATTTACCACATGTAAGCCTGTCACATGTGACACATTAACTTTCATAACCAACATGTAAGTAAATGTATCAGGATATAATTATATTTTTATATAACAAGTAGCCTGTCTATCATATGTTAGTATATGCTTATGTATATAATGAAGAAATATGTTTACTTTAACTGGATAATTTGTATGCTAATGTGACTCACTGTCTTATTTCATATACTCCCTTTACTCTGTGAGATGATTAATAGCCTCAACATATTTTTCCAGATGTGAAGAATCAAGAACAGCTTTAATGACAGGGAAGTTTTGCATCAGAGATCATCGTGAAGTGGAAGATAAGACATTTTAAGGGTATGAACATTTTCACTTGAACTAGCTGAACAATAACCATGATGACAACTTTATCATGGGGGAATTTTGGGTGGTGGGGTAGCCTAGTGGTTGAAGCGTTCACTCTTCGTGCTGAAGACCCATGCAGGTTTGATTCCTGCCACATAGCTGCGATATTGCTGAGTGTGGCGTTAAACATCAAACAAAGCTAACAGCCGCATACATACTCACATGGGGATTCCAGGTTGAAGTTAGTCCCCATCAACATGATCAACCTATGCTAGTTGTAAGAGATAACTTAATGGATCGGCTGATCAGGCTCGCTGACTTGGTTGATCCATGTCATTGTATCCCAATTGTGTGGATGGATGCTCATGATGTCAATCACTGGATAGTCTGGTCCAGACTTGATTATTTACAGACCGCCGTCATTTAGCTGGAATATGGCTGAGTGCAGAGTTAAACAACAAACACCAACATGATTCTACAACCTGCTCTTGTGGATACCATTTTGAGGATCCTACACGTAACTTCTTTTCGGGTCTTAACTATTGCAATATGTTCTACTACATGTGTTTTAAACATATATTTATTTCATTGGCTTATCTAAATGATGCTCAAATACAAAATAATTATTAATAAAATACTAATGCTATACTATTGCAAACTATCAGTTGAGCAATAATGTAATCATCTGATTATAATTAGATAATGAAGGAGAAGTCCATATTGATTAAATCTACCAGATTCTGAGATAAATGCACGTATTGATTGATTTATTTCAATGTTTTCCTGTACATAATTTTCAACAATTCCATATAAAGCTTTCTTATATCCATGCTGTATAATAATACCTATTATTTCTAATAATAGCATAATTTGGACACACAAATAAGTAATGAATGGTATTTTTATAACAGGTGCCACACGTGCGGGATAGGTCATTTCACATGAATCATTTTTATGTGAATTTAAATCACTACAAGCTGATCTGAGTCCTGAAAGGATATGCCTTCGATTCTGTGAAAATGGAAATGCTTAAACATCTCCCAATATTAACCATGCTATTACAGAATCTGTTCACTTGTTTGTGTATGTAAAATATTTTTTCAACGATTACATCCATCTAATGATTGTTTGTATGTGTGCTGTGCCAGTAGAGGTATATATGTACAAGCATGTGCATACGCGTATAAAAATTATGTATGTTTGGCTAGGTACCAGTATATGAATTAGTTGTTTTGTGCGACTTGTATATTAGCATCATCATAGTTTCAACAGACAGTTTATGTATATCAAATGTTAAATGTCTTTGTAGGGAGAATTGCATATCAAAACTGTCATTATTTTATTACTTATGAGTAGAACTTTTTAAGTATCTGGCAAGATACATTTCCTTGGTCCACAGAAACATGTTACTAGTAAACTGTAAACTGACTTGTCAGTGTGGTTGGAAACTAACTAAGCCGTCACTACTCAATTAAGTAATTAACACATAATTGCAAGTGATAATACCCACCTGACACTAATTGCCCTGTTAATCCCTAATCCACCATGAGTTGACATTGAGTTCATCTTGCTAATGAGCTGTTGTGAGCGTAACAAGATGATAAACATCAAAGGTGGGGCAGGCTTTGATCAAGTGTTCTGTAGAAGAGATTATGTCATTTGTTTAATGTTTATTTAGGATTAGCTACATCCCTTGATCCTACCAAGACCATACTTGAGATTATCAGACAGTTTGTCTGGATACAACCTGATGTCTCAACTGTACTTATTGGATTCTGCCTTGTAGCAAACTATGTGTGTGACAAGGACTTTGACCACTCTGTGCAGATGCATAACAATGCACTTGGGGTATGATTCAATTATGTCACACAAGTCAAAGATGCGTTCCACTGTATTTAGAAACAGACGATAGATGCAATACTGTGTAACTTTATAACAATCAAACGAGTATTCAAATAGGAATACACATATATTTACAATGACCCTTGAAAAGTTCCAAAACCAAATAGAACTACTTAAATTATGATTACACTTGACCAATATATTTGGCAGCTTTTCCCGTTATTGTTAATCTTAATTAAAGATAGGATAAATGATAAAAATATGATAATGATTTTACTCATGACTAATCATGGGAGGATACAGCTTTTTTACAGCTATTTATTGTCTTTGGTGGAAATTTATACAGAAATAAAGATTTATTTTCGAAATAAAAAGTGGGGTGCGCACCACAGCAACCCCCCCTCTGTATCCGCCCATGCTATTGCCAGCAGCCGAAATAAGGTCCCCCAAATGTAATATACATAGTTTTTAGTCGATTGTTCAGGTGGTTCTTTTCAGTTGATTTTTTGTATCAGTGTCTATTTTGGCCTACCAATTAATGGTAGATATTAATTATCAATAATAAGTGAGATAATTATTTTCAATGTGGCTCCCATTGCAACTGAAGCAAGGAACGATTCAAATTAAGCCTGATTCAGCTGCTACATTTATATGTCCTTGCTTCTCTAATCAGTAATTCAATCAGTTGTATAGTGACTTGATATTTGGAGAAAATATCTGTTGTATGAAATCCTAATGTTACTTACTTTTGTATTTGAGATGATATTTGTATTTGGTAGCCTAGTGGCTAATGCGTTCTCCGAAGCACTGGGTTCTGTTCCCCACATGGGTACTGTGTGAAAAGCCCATTTCTGGTGTCCCCGCAGATATATTGCTGGAATATTGCTAAAAGCTGTGTGGAACTATACTAACTTGCACACTCGTTATATAATATTTTGAGATCACTTACATTACTTGTGTGATTGAAAGTTTTGATAATTATGAATACCGTATTCGACAGAATAAGCGCCCAGGGCGCTCTCAAAATTTCCTGCTTTATGCTGGCAGCCTGAAATGTTAATGTACGACAAATATATTTTTCCAGAATGAAATACCCCATAATTAAGGGTGCATATCACACACGAATGAGTATTATATGCAAATAAATAAGTCTTGTATACATTGATCAATTGGAAAGGGTGCTATTTGGGATTGTTAACGAGACAATATATTAGCAAATATTCCCGTGGGCGCTTATTAGAGCGAGGCGCTTATTACATCAAATACGGTAGTTCTGTTTTATGTATAAGAACCTATTTTATGCAATTTGCATTGCCTTGTTTAACCTTCCTTATGTTTTGATGTAATGCAAACATTTGAGAAAAAATCAGGTGAGCCTGCCTTATGGCACTACAGGAATTGTTTTCAGAAGATCAATTACAATTTTGTATTTTCTGTAAAATTTACTGTTTGCTATGGCTTTTTTACATTGATTAACATGGTTTGGTTAACAGTTGCTTGATAAACTGTCATTACCTTACTCATTGAGAAACCAACTTTTTACCCTTTGTCAATATATGTGTGTTTCTTATATTTTTAATAACAAGATCTTAAAGATGTTATAAATTGTTTCAGGCACCTGGATTTCACAATGACACCAGATCAGACAAGTCATACAAAGGACTCTCAGGGTGATGAATAATCCTCCCCAGAACAACTAGCAGGTTCACCTCAGAAAGTGATGATTCTGAATGACTAATGCCACATCAGTGTGATTCTGTAGGTTGTTTTATTACGACATTAATCAAGTCTAAAGGAATTAATACCACAGCAGTGAGACTATGTTTATGTGGTGTACACTGACGCTGACTATACAAATCTGAATGACTTTTGTGGTTTACTGCACAAACATAATTGACTTTAGATATTCTTCTCCCTTGAAATTCTTCTGAGATTTGACCGATTTGTTTATTTAGAAAATGGCATTGAAGCATCTGTTTCTGTTTTTGAATGTTCTTGCAAACACCTTTGGTTACTGAACCAATGAAATGTCATAAAATCAATAAATATGATTTGTTATCTTAACACATTTTTTTGTTTTGCTTCTTTAAAGAAATATGATATTGATCATTCATAACATAGGTGCTAACATATATCAAATATACTAATGCCCTGAATGTTTTCCAACAATTAATACAGCTCACTGAATGAAGTTTTTAGTTCCATGTCAGTAGAAAAATTACATTGATGTTTTTTATGTACCGGTACTTTATTAGGTGTTTTCTGTGGATGCACCCATTTGGGTTAATGATATTCTGTTTCAAACTTCAATGAAACTCGTCTGCCAAGATGTAACAAGTACTGATACAGTTCCAAAATAATCTTTTAATCTCACCAGGAACAAAGGCCCAAGTGAGCACATAGCCAATGACTTTCATTTGTTTTGTCAGAGTGAATATGGTGTCATGTCACTTTATGAGCAAAATTCCAACAATATCATGATGGGTGACACCAAGCAATGTACCGATGTGGTGAATCGAGCGCTTCAACCACGAGAAGCTAGAACAAACTGGGAATATGAAGATGAAATGTAAGGATACCATCATACCAGGACTGAATGCTTTTCATTTAATACGCTGAACATCTAAAATGAAATATATATGAATTTGAAAAATGTTTTCACCAAAAGTACCTGCCCATAGATCTCAACTTTAAGGGGATATTTACAACCAAAATAACACAGAATATTACTACAGCTATCTGCTATGCCCAGGCTAACATTATTTACTAGGAGAAAGACATCTCGAAAAATTGCATCCGGATACCTGCCGGATACCTGCCGGATACCTTCAGCAATGTTCAATTTTCATGGTTAGTTTCCAATATATTTTTAGGTGTTTCACACTTAATTGAACAAAATGCACCCCCCAAATTGTGACATGTTTTTGGAAACTCAGAATGAGGTATCCGGTGCCGGATCCCTGGACACCCAGATTGAGGTATCCGGTGAGGTATCCGGTGCCGGATACCCGGATTCCAGGTGGCATACTTTCAGGTGAGGTGTCCATGCCGGATACCACGGATCTGGTATCCGGCAAGGTTTCTGCCACCGGATACCCGGACGCGTTTTGGGTAAGTGTCCGGTGGTATCCGGCAGGTATCCGGATACCGGAAACTGCATTTTTTTTGCTGTGATGGGACGTTAAGTCTCTCAATTTGCACAAAGGGTAAAACATGATCTCGAACGATCTGGTCGCAGTAGCTTACACAATTGAATTTGCCATTAACAATGATTTGTGTTCTCCAATGCGAAGTGATTCCACCCCATACCATTGCTTTTCCACCCCGTAACCGACGCCGTAACGCAAATCCATCATGAACCCTGGTCTCATCCGTGACGATTATACTATCGCAGCCTTGTTCTGCCAGTGGGCTCAACCCACTAATTGTCCGAACTTTTAATGTCAAAGTTTGATATTGATTCCGTAGATGCACAAACCGAACATGGATGTCTTTGTGACGTGACGTCACACTTGGACGACCGGCCCGTGGCATGTCTTGAGACTCGCCCTGCTTTAGATAACATCTCCAAATAGATGATATTATGTTCAATGAACATCAACATTTCTGGCAACTTCGTTTTGCGGAAATCCTGTTTGCAGCATACCGACGGCGGATAGATGTTGATTTTCAGCAAGGCATGACATTGCATAAGCCTTATTTCCAGTTAAAAGGTTTTTTTTAGGAACACCTGATAGCTAAACACTGCTGTTCATAGATCCACGTGTTTAAGTAGCATGTCTCCCATAAACATGCAAACATTTAAATTGTTGGCTGTTCATTAAAATGCACGTGGAAATTGTGAATTAGGACATCAAAGCCGAGGAGATGCCTGTAGACTCTTGCTCAACCATGATAGCTGTTCAGATGAATCCTGGACTCATCAGTGAACAGTATTCTGTCCTAGTCTTGCCTGAACCTCAGAAATTGAATCAAACTTGGGCGGATCGCTGGACACAGGGCACGATTCTACCACTAATTGGTCTCTACCCCAGGTATTTTCCGAGCTGTTAATGTGGAAGCATGGTATCGATTCTATGGATACACTGACATAATATGGTCGTTTTATTGACGTTGCATTAAACGTGGACGACTGCCCCGAGCAGGTCATATGTGTTGTCAGCTGTAGATAACGTCTCCAAAGATATAAGATCAATAGGATAGGATATATAAATCTATCTATCAGATAGTTAGATATGAAGGTACAAGATACTGATAACTGGATCATAAAACAAATTGTACATATATACTCAAATTAGCTTAGGCTTATATTGACTTTTTTTTATAATTACATGGAATATTGTGTTTCAAGTGGAATTGTCATTTTATTTCCTCTTTCCAGATGAGGGTGACTCCGGGGATCCTGCAGGTGTGCCTTTAAATCAAAGTAGGTAATCATTCATCACTTGACTGGCAGAATGGCATTCACAGGTTATCCAGTTGAATGCAAAGTTTCCGCTCGTCAACCCAGCAAGTGAGAGCCCGTCATGACTCTTAATCTACCTCCTCCAGTCGGTCTATCTACTACCCACTCCGCTAGTCAACCCAGAAAGTGAGAGCCCGTCATGACTCTTAATCTACCTCCTCTGGTCGGTCTATCTACTACCCACTCCGCTCGTCAACCCAGCAAGCGAGAGCCCGTCATGACTCTTAATCTACCTCCTCCAGTCTGTCTATCTACTACCCACTCCGCTCGTCAACCCAGCAAGTGAGAGCCCGTCATGACTCTTAATCTACCTCCTCCAGTCTGTCTATCTACTACCCACTCCGCTCGTCAACCCAGCAAGTGAGAGCCCGTCATGACTCTTAATCTACCTCCTCTAGTCGGTCTATCTACTACCCACTCCGCTCGTCAATCAAGCAAGCAGGAGCCCGTCATGACTCTTAATCTACCTCCTCCAGCCTGTCTATCTGCTACCCACTCCGCTTATCAACCCAGCAAATGAGAGCCCGTCATGACTCTTAATCTACCTCCTCCAGTCTGTCTATCTACTACCCACTCCGCTCATCAATCAAGCACACGAGAGCCCGTCATGAATCTTAATCTACCTCCTCCAGTCTGTCTATCTACTACCCACTCCGCTCGTCAACCCAGCAAGTGAGAGCCCGTCATGACTCTTAATCTACCTCCTCCAGTCTGTCTATCTACTACCCACTCCGCTCATCAATCAAGCACACGAGAGCCCGTCATGAATCTTAATCTACCTCCTCCAGTCTGTCTATCTACTACCCACTCCGCTCGTCAACCCAGCAAGTGAGAGCCCGTCATGACCCTTAATCTACCTCCTCCAGTCTGTCTATCTACAACCCACTCCACTCGTCAACCCAGCAAGCGAGAGCCCATCATGAATTTTATTCTACCTCCTCCAGTCTGTCTATCTACTACCCACTCCGCTCGTCAATCCAGCAAGCGAGAGCCCGCCATGACGCATGGTGCGATATGGTGCGATATACACGTAAGGTTGACATACTCATCAGACTAATTAATATTTATACCCTTTCAAAAACCAGGAAGAGGGCCTTGACACCCAACCATGACACAAGTGGTATGTTGTGCGGAGATGCGTTGAGATAGTGTTGCATTGATACATGTATGGTGACCCGTAATTGACGTATCAGTTTATTGTAGCCTGGTATTTTGTCGTTCAAGTAGTTATGTGGCATGCCTCGCAGACATTTAAGACTGTCTGCAGTTGTTGTACGTGAAGATTCGGCCGAATTCTGAAGTTGATGTCACTCTGTATCTGGAGGTATTTACAGGTATAATGTCCATGTCACCACATGTCCCTTGCCAGCATATCCATTCATCCAATCAAAACGAAGGGGAACTCTTATGTTCATTGAGGGACTGGTGAAGTAGACATTATTGCCATGAGAGTCAATATCGCAATGAATGTGGCAATGAAGACAAGGATCGTTGCAATTGCTGAACCTGTGAGAGCGACGGTTTTTAGGAAGCTAAATATTGGACCATGTGAAATGTGTGTTAAATAAATCATCCGGTAATGGAAGTCACGTCGTATATGAGAAAATGGCATCATCAACTCCTGGTAAATCTATGACTGATGGCATGACCAACGTCTTGTAAATCAGTGGCTGATGGCATGATCAACTCCCGTTAAATCAGTGGCTAATGGCATGATCAACGTCTGGTAAATCAGTGGCTGATGGCATGATCAACGTCTTGTAAATCAGTGGCTGATGACATGATCAACTCCTGGTAAATCAGTGGCTGATGGCATGATCAACTCCCTAAATCAGTGCCTGATGGCATGATCAACATCTGGTAAATCAGTGGCTGATGACATGATCAACATCTGGTAAATCCGTGGCTGATGACATGATCACCTCGGGGTAAATCAGTGGCTCGTAGAGTGATCAACTTCCGGTAAAACAGTGGCTGATGGCATGATCAACATCTGGTAAATCAGTGGCTGATGTCATGATCAACTCCCGGTAAATCAGTGGTTGATGGCATGATCAACGTCTGGTAAATCAGTGGCTGTTAGCATGATCACCTCCAGGTAAATCAGTGGCTGATGGCATGATCATCCCCAGGTAAATCAGTTCCCAGTGGCATCATCAACGTCTGATTAATCAGTGGTTGATGGCATGATAAACAACCGGTAAATCGGTGGCTGATGGCATGATCAACATCTGGTAAATCAGTGGCTTATGGCATGATCACCTCCTGGTAAATCAGAGGCTGATTGCATGCTAAACCTCTGGTAAATCAGTGGCTAATGGCATCATCAACTCCTGGTAAATCAGTGGCTGATGGCATGATCAACATCTGGAAAATCAGTGGCTGATAGCATGATCGATTCAAGATAAATCAGTGGCTGATGGCATGATCAACGTCTTTGAAATCAGTGGCTGATGGCATGATCAACGTCTATCAAATCAGTGGCTGATGGAATGAGCAACTCGAGGTAAATCAGTGGCAGATGGCATGATCAATGTCTGGTCAATCAGTGGCTGATGGCATGATCAACGTCTGGTAAATCAGTGGTTGATGGCATGATCAACTCCCGGAAAATATGTGGTTGATGGCATGATGAACTCCCGGAAAATCTGTGGTTGATGACATGATCAACTCCCGGTAAATCAGAGGCTGACGGCATGATCAACGTCTGGTCAATCAGTGGCTGATGGCATGATCTACCTCCGGTACATCAGTGGCTAATGGCATCATCAACTCCTGGTAAATATGTCGCTGATGGCATGATCAACGTCTGGTAAATCAGTGGCTGAATGCATGATCAACTCCTGGTAAATCAATGGCTGATGGCATGATCAATGTCTGGTCAATCAGTGGCTGATGGCATGATCAACGTCTGGTAAATCAGTAGTTGAGGATATGGTCACCTTTTGGTAAATCAGTAGTTGATGATATGGTAAACTTCTGGTAAATCAGTAGTTGATGATATGGTCAACTGCTGGAAAATCAGTAGTTGACGATATAGTAAACTTCTGGTAAATCCGTAGTTGATGATATGGTCAACTTCTGGTAAATCAGTAGTTGATGATGTTGTCATCTGCTAGTAAATCAGTAGTTCATGATATGGTTATCTGGTGGTAAGTCAGTAGTTGATGATATGGTCGACGGTAAACGTCTAGTAAATCAGTAGTTGATGATATGGTCAACTTCTGGTAAATCAGTAGTTGATGATATGGTCATCTGCTAGTAAGTCAGTAGTTGATGATATGGTTATCTGGTGGTAAGTCAGTAGTTGATGATATGGTCGACGGTCAACGTCTGGTAAATCGGTAGTTAATGATATGGTCGACGGTCAACGTCTGGTAAATCAGTTGTTGATGATATGGTCAACTTTTGGTTAATCCGTAGTTGATGATATGGTCAACTTCTGGTAAATCAGTAGTTGATGATGTTGTCATCTGCTAGTAAATCAGTAGTTCATGATATGGTTATCTGGTGGTAAGTCAGTAGTTGATGATATGGTCGACGGTAAACGTCTAGTAAATCAGTAGTTGATGATATGGTCAACTTCTGGTAAATCTGTAGTTGATGATATGGTCAACTTCTGGTAAATCAGTAGTTGATGATATGGTCATCTGCTAGTAAGTCAGTAGTTGATGATATGGTTATCTGGTGGTAAGTCAGTAGTTGATGATATGGTCGACGGTCAACGTCTGGTAAATCGGTAGTTAATGATATGGTCGACGGTCAACGTCTGGTAAATCAGTTGTTGATGATATGGTCAACTTTTGGTTAATCCGTAGTTGATGATATGGTCAACTTCTGGTAAATCAGTAGTTGATGATATGGTCGATGGTTAACGTCTGGTAAATCAGTAGTTGATGATATGGTCAACTTCTGGTAAATCAGTAGTTGATGATATGGTCAACTTCTGGTAAATCAGTAGTTGATGATATGGTCAACTTCTGGTAAATCAGTAGTTGATGATATGGTTATCTGCTGGTAAATCAGTACCTGAGGATATGGTCAACTTCTGGTAAATCAGTAGCTGATGATATGGTCAACCCTTGGGCATGAAGTGGTTTATTGCGTGGTAAATTTCAGGTAAGCAATGGTTGATGACATGATACATTCATGGTAAAACCATGGTCAATGGCATTGTCAACACAGGTAAATCCGTGGTTGATGGCATGGTCAGCTCCTGGTAACTGGTGTTTGTGGAAAGAGGCGACCACTTAGGGCAGCCTGTTGGGACTCGGAATGAAAAGTGCCCCAAGCACCCGGTGTTTGTGGAAAGAGGCGAACAAATAGGGCAGCCTGTGGGGACTTGGTGTTAAAAGTGTCCCATGCACCCGGTGTTTGTGGAAAGAGGCGACCACATAGGGCAGCCTGTGGGGACTAGGAATGAACAGTGTTCCAAGCACCCGGTGTTTGTGGAAAGAGGCGAACAAATAGGGCAGCCTGTGGGGACTTGGTGTTAAAAGTGTCCCATGCACCCGGTGTTTGTGGAAAGAGGCGACCAACTAGGAAAGCCTGTGGGGACTCGGGGTGAAAAGTGTCCCAAGCACCCGGTGTTTTTTGGAAAGAGACGACCAAGTAGGGCAGCCTGTGGGGACTCGGGGTGAAAGGTGTCCCAAGCGACAGTTGTTTGTGGAAAGAGACGACCAAATAGGACAGCCTGCGGGGACTCGGGGTGAAAATGTAACATATGTTCATTGTGTTCATTTTAATGGGTATTTATTTTGTACCACAATACAATATTTAATTATGATCTCAATTTGATTTGTTGTGTACATGTCCTTCTATCTATTTCCAATTGAAACATTTAATAATCAATACACATAAGAACATATGTACTTGTCAATAAACACATGCACGGGCAAATGAATGTTAACCTGGATAAACCCGGGATCATGTGATAGGAGTGTGCTAGGGAATTGTATCAAACATAGGTTTGGAAACTAAAGTTTCAAATGTGGAAATATCCTCATCATTTCTACCATGAAACTTCTTTGAAAGCCTACTTAGGCCTTGGATGTTGTTACCCTGATCAAACAACGGTTAAGCAACTGACCTATAGCGTGTAACACATACACATAAAATAAATCTTTCTAAACAGAGGAGATGCAGTAGCTTTGGTTCATTGGATAAATTGGAAGACAAAGACTCAACGTGTCAAAACACAGAAACAGTCGCCCAGACCATAGTGTGTATTATTTAGCATCAAACTGTCAGCATATAACTTAAACATCACGCCACATGCTAAAATGCAGCAATTAATTTAGTTGACAGAGTGACAATGTTTAGATATTTGATCCGAATCCGTGGTCTAGTGGTAGAGCGTCTGCCTGAAGAGCGGACAATCGGGCGTTCTATCCCTGGCCGTGTCATCCCAAAATACATTAAAATGAGATACTTTGATAATCCTGCCTGGCACTCCTTTTTAAGGGGCTAAACAAACACTGGTCAGCTCGGAGCCAGTAAATTGGGTCTGAGTGAGCATTCCTTGTGGTTTCTCGGTGGGCTAGTCCTATAAACTCGGCATTAGTCAGGACTTGTACAAGCAGCAACACACACCTTGATACGTCTATGATTAAGGTAAATGTTTTGTCACTCTGATTGCCATTGCTGAAGTTAAGTAGTCGAGGTCTATGTATATAAGTGTCATATAATTTTTCAGTGTCATTGTTACTGTACAATATCATTCGTAATCTATGGGTACTGATGCTACGGTCGGCTTCTCTTATGCATGTTATCCACAGTGGCGGCGATCCCTCTCCACGTATACCTGAAGAATACACCTGGTACGTAACTGGAGACAAATCCACATGAACAACTGGACAACCTTATAAAAGAAGTACCAAGATTAATCGTCTGTCGGTATGACACTTTACCTCACAGACACAGACACAGACACAGACACAGACACACACACACACACACACACACACACACACACACACACACACACACACACACACACACACACACACACACACACAGACACACACACACACACACACACTGAATAAGGGCCTTTGGGTGTAATTATTCACATTAAAGGTCTGCATCCACTCAAAGCCACCTGATAATAGAGACTCATATCCCCCAAATACAAACTTGTTAGCGTCGATATATAATATGTGTGTAGTAGGTTTACTCGAATCATATCCTTCTATTTATTTATTATTAGCATTAGAATATATTTTCGCTGCCGTTGCTTTACCACCTCCTAATCCTTTCTCAATAAAGAAGTGCATATGACAATAAGTAAGTCTTCGTCAACAATGCATCCAACGAGAGTCTGGGACTGGACTAGGACCATGCTAGATCCAAGTCATCCTAATTTCAACAGGTATATCAAACACGCCATTGTCTGTCATTTTAATTATTACAACATCATTCACACATTAAGTTATTTCAGATTATGATTAGTTACAGGAACATGATTCAAGGTATCCATTCAAGGATAATTTAGTTTCGTCAAATCTAGACCAATCATCCATACATTCGTCAGGATATAATCCTTTCTCAACAACAAATGCCGAGTTAACTGATCAGGATATTGTTTTGTTATTGCAACATCGTCATGATTGTCTGCATTAGCTTAACTGCGTCTATTCCTTTGTCTTGTTCTCGCTTTCCCATTTGTTTTGTGTAGTGAATAGTTTTAGAAAAAGAGAATGATATATATATTTACATGTATTAGCTTAAAAAGCCATCAGTCTTTGAGATAAAGTTTCTAAGATTATGAATTACAACTAGGGATTGGTGTTGTTGGATTTATTTTAAAGGTTTAAGTAACACTTATAATGTGCGCTCCTCTGTGATTACCTGTGATAATGATCTCTTACGCAATCCCCAGTCAGGGGTTTATTGCAAACATGACAACTTGTTGCCTTCGTGTAGGCTCTCCAATCACCCTTTGTCATACACAGGGATTTTTCATGCAGTACATTTTCCCTGACTTTTATCTCTTCATTTGTAGAAATTCTAAGATGGTTACTGTTGTATCAGGACCTCTATATATCACGGGAGCATTTGTCCTTGTTCATCATACCTTACAACTCTATATCCGAACCAACGAACCTAATGTCCTGCATCTTCTTATGTATAGCTGCATTCTCTTTGTGAACTGTGTTCTGTACTTGCTATCTGTGTTTTAAGAGCTACAGACTCAGTGTAAAATATGTCTGGTACTTGTATTTGATTACAATAATGTTTAGATTTTAAAATATTGATATCCTCCTTAGGCATATGGACCCACCAGCAATCTGCCCAACACCACAACAGTCTGCCTTGTGTGATTCCATAAAATCTACTCTACAGTATCCATGCAGACATCTCTCAAGGAAATATTTAGTTTTGTTATGTGTTGTTTGATCATATAATATTCTGCTTGAACTCTTCATCCATATATATTGATATCTACCATATTTTTTAACCAGAAATAAAGTATTTCTGGGAATATTTTCTCAGGCAGAGCTTCTTTTGTGTACATTTACTTTAGAAAGTCCGCAATCATACATAGCTAAATGTTACTTTTCTATCTTACCGATTTGTGAAATTGGTGTAGGTGCATCGGTACCTTCAAAGTTTAGTTCATCATTTTGGTGACATTTCGAAGGCTTATATGGATGTTTTTTTCTAGTATCTGCAGGGAATTCCATTATATACAGTTAGCATCATTACATTAAGGGAAACAAAGGCTTTTTTTCTCTTATTATGGAGGTAAATCTGCATAACATATACCTTTTAAAAGCATATCAATGCCATGTCTAAGAATAATGTATCAAATCTATCCACAACCCAACCTAAAACTCTGTTAGTCCATCGCCAAAACGTTTCTTGTATCTGTTGACATGATGTATCTAATGATTAAATCATATAACTCAATTCAGTTATTACTTTTTGATTGTTCCAGAAATAAGGTCCAGTATATTCAACACGGTCACCTGTGTTATTTATATTTGGACTGTGAGCTGATAATTTATACTTTTCAAGTCAGCTAATTCCTCATCCATTCTGTACTGAAAGGATGTACTCACTGAATATGAGACATGTGTCTGGTATCAGCATAGCTTAAATATATCAATGTGTGAAGCCCATTTGTGGTGTTCCCCGCCGTGATATTGATGGAATATTGCTTAAAGCGACGTAAAACCATACTCACTCACCCACTCACTTAAATATATATTTTTTTGTTCAAATCCTGCCTGTCATGGAAGGGATGTCAGTGTGTACGAATCATATACCAAAGTACACAGTCACCTGAAAAATGATCATAAAAACACACAGATATACTAGTATGCTCTGATCGAACGAGCGTCCATCATTTAGGTCTCGAGTAGTACAATTATATCTATTTCCTATGATAATAGAAACTGTTTTGACCTATTTCTTGTAACACGATACATGGTCAAGATACATGGGTTTCTGTTTTGTAGTTCTTGCCTGGGACTCTGGCTCACCTCGATTTTGATTTGAAGTACATTCGGAAAATTCTAGCTGTCGCACTAATTCATACCACATGGAGCCAACTGGTTGTTGAGTATCCCCTTCCTTGGGCACTCGTGATTCTCCACCTCAACCCCGGGCCTCCCCACTCAACCCTGCACCTCCCTATGCAGTGTCTAGTTAAAGTGTATTTATGGTTGTATTATCTGCCAAGTCGGGTGACGTGTCTCCAGGCCAGGAGCAGCTTGTTATCTTTGGAAGCACCTGCTCAAGATAACGAATAATACTAGCAGAGTCGCAAACACTTCTACTCAATGTGTACTTTGCAGACTTGGTAGTCATAGACAAGGGCACAGTTAAGACATTTAGGGCATATTTGTTGTACTGTTCTGATCTGTACTGATCAACTCTAGGTTAATTAGCGGCTGATGACATGATCAACTCCGGTAAATCAGTGGCTAATGGCATGATCAAGGTCTGGTAAATCAGTGGCTGATGGCATGAGCAGCTCCTGGTAATTCAGTGGCTGGTGGCATGATCAACTCCAGGTAAATCAGTGGCTGATGGCATGATCAACTCCTTGTTGATCAGCGGCTGATGGCATGATCAACCCCTGGTAAATCAGTGGCTGATGGCATGATCAAGGTCTGATAAATCAGTGGCTGATGGCATGAGCAACTCCTGGTAAATCAGTGGCTGATGGCATGATCAACTCCAGGTAAATCAGTGGCTGATGGCATGATCAACTCCTTGTTGATCAGCGGCTGATGGCATGATCAACTCCTGGTAAATCAGTGGCTGATGGCATGATCAACCCCTGGTAAATCAGTGGCTGATGGCATGAGCAATTCCTGGTAAATCAGTCGCTGATGGCATGATCAACTCTGATAAATCAGTGGCTGATGGCATGATCAACTCCAGGTGAGTCAGTGGCTGATGGCATGATCAACTCCTTGTTGATCAGCGGCTGATGGCATGATCAACCCCTGGTAAATCAGTGGCTGATGGCATGATCAACCCCTGGTAAATCAGTGGATGATGGCATGATCAACTCCAGGTAAATCAGTGGCTGATGGCATGATCAACTCCAGGTAAATCAGTGGCTCATGGCATGATCAACGTCTGGTAAATCAGTGGCTGGTGGCACGATGAACGTCTGGTAAATCAGTAGTTGATGATATGGTCAACTTCTGGTAAATCTGTAACTGATGATATGGTCAACTTCTGGTAAATCTGTAACTGATGATATGGTCAACTTCTGGTAAATCAGTAGTTGATGACATGGTCAACTTCTGGTAAATCAGTAGTTGATGACATGGTCAACTTCTGGTAAATCAGTAGTTGATGATATGGTCAACTTCTGGTAAATCAGTAGTTGATGACATAGTCAACTTCTGGTAAATCAGTACTTGATGATATGGTCAACTTCTGGTTAATCAGTAGTTGATGATATGGTCAACTTCTGGTAAATCAGTAGTTGATGATATGGTCAACTTCTGGTAAATCAGTAGTTGATGACATGGTCAACTTCTGGTAAATCAGTAGTTGTTGATATGGTCAACTTCTGGTAAATCAGTAGTTGATGATATGGTCAACTTCTGGTAAATCAGTACTTGATGATATGGTCAACTTCTGGTAAATCAGTGGTTGATGATATGGTCAACTTCTGGTAAATCAGTAGTTGATGATATGGTCAACTTCTGGTAAATCAGTAGTTGATGACATGGTCAACTTCTGGTAAATCAGTAGTTGATGATATGGTCAACTTCTGGTAAATCAGAAGTTGATGATATGGTCAACTTCTGGTAAATCAGTAGTTGATGACATAGTCAACTTCTGGTAAATCAGTAGTTGATGATATGGTCAACTTCTGGTTAATCAGTAGTTGATGATATGGTCAATTTCTGGTAAATCAGTAGTTGATGATATGGTCAACTTCTGGTTAATCAGTAGTTGATGATATGGTCAACTTCTGGTAAATCAGTACTTGATGATATGGTCAACTTCTGGTAAATCAGTAGTTGATGACATGGTCAACTTCTGGTAAATCAGTAGTTGATGATATGGTCAACTTCTGGTAAATCAGTTGTTGATGATATGTTCAACTTCTGGTAAATCAGTGGTTGATGATATGGTCAACTTCTGGTAAATCAGTAGTTGATGATATGGTCAACTTCTGGTAAATCAGTAGTTCATGACATGGTCAATTTCTGGTTAATCAGTACATGATGATATGGTCAACTTCTGGTAAATCAGTAGTTGATGATATGGTCAACTTCTGGTAAATCAGTAGTTGATGATATGGTCAACTTCTGGTTAATCAGTAGTTGATGATATGGTTAACTTCTGGTAAATCAGTAGTTGATGATATGGTCAACTTCTGGTTAATCAGTAGTTGATGATATGGTCAACTTCTGGTAAATCAGTAGTTGATGATATAGTCAAGTTCTGGTCAATCAGTAGTTGATGATATGGTCAACTTCTGGTAAATCAGTACTTGATGATATGGTCAACTTCTGGTAAATAAGTAGTTGATGATATGGTCATGTTTATTTCGTGGTTAATTCCAGTTAAAGCAATGGTTGATGACATGATACATTCATGATAAAACTGTGGTCAATTGCATTGTCAAAACAGGTAAATCCGTGATTGATGGCAAGGTCAACTCCCGGTAATATAATGGTCGATGGTATGGTCAGCTCATGGTTAGTCAGTAGTTGATGGTAATGTCAGTTCAACTCCAGGTACACCAGTGGTTGGTGGTATTTCAATACCTGGTAAATCAGTGGGTGATTGCATGACAGACTCCAGGTAAGTCAGTGGATAATGTCATGGTCAACTGCAGGTAAATCGGTGGCTGACAGCATGAACAACTTCAGGTAATTTAGTGACAGACGTAACAATTCAGTGGTTGATGGAAGGAACAACTCCAGGTTAGTCAGTGGCTGATGGAAGGAACAACTCCAGGTTAGTCAGTGGCTGATGGAAGGAACAACTCCAGGTTAGTCAGTGACTGATAGCATGAACATCAAGAGGTAAATGAGTGACTGAGAGCGTTTGCAACTCAACGCGCTGCTGTGGGGCGATAACGTGCAGTCCAACAGATCACACATGTCGATTCACGAAGCACATTTCAGTTGGCTCTTAAACTATCAAGGGTATGTCTGACATATTCAAATTTTAAAAAAAATCAGTTCAATTTATTGATAAGATGTGCCTACATTATATTTCGGTCACATACTATTTGTATTGTTTGACTGTTACATGAATATTTAGACAAACTTTGGGGTATGGACCTGTTCCCAGACAAAATGTGAATAATTCTGACCAACTATACGTTGACACTGCACAGTACTAAAGCTACTAAAGCATCAGATACTAAAACCCTTTCATACAGGCGGTGTATAGTTCACGGGCAGGCTTGCCATTAACTCATCTGACAAACAAACAAAACAATCTGGTATTGTGTTTTGTTTACTGTTGATGTGTTTAATCTCCCCTTGGGGTAGAATGTGTCACCAGCACCCTGCTGCTGGTGGAAGGAGGCGACCAACTAGGGCAGCGTGTGGGGACTCGGGATGAAAAGCGTCCCAAGCTCCAAGTGTTTGTCAAAAGAGACGACCAAATAGGGCAGCCTGTGGGGACGTGGGGTGAAAAGTGTCCTAAGCACCCGGTGTTTTTTGAAAGAGGCCACCAACTAGGGCAGCCTGTGGGGACTCGGGGTGAAAAGTGTCCCAAGCACCCGGTGTTTTTGGAAAGAGACGACCAAACTGGGAAGCCTGTCAAATACAGCCAATCAAATGGCTGTTGAAATGATTACTGCGTATCCTCATGCAAATAATACAGAATACACTTACATTAAAAATAAAGGCCAAATTTGGTCCACTTCGGGTTTTATACATAAGATTAAGAGCCAGGTCACATTCAGCTCATCAAATTACATCATGCATTGGATACTAAAGAGTACATATGAAAACTTTCTTGGTGCTGTAACAGCGTGATAATGCGACATTTCATCAACATATGCTGTTGTCGCATTGCCGGGCTTGTAATAATAATTGCATATTTCAATATTTGGACAAAACGTGATCTATTGTTATCAATGAATGCGTCCAATAATCGAACTCAGTCACAACAATTAGAAAAGTGCATACATACGTCAGTGAACGAGGTAAGACTTTGAGTTAAAGGGTCGTCGGTCAACTGGTATTAACTCTGTTTAAATAAATAGCACTCAAATGTAGACATCACAAACACATTATTGTACAAATCGTCAGTGAGTACTGCTAAATGCTGCTCTGAATAGGTTTGCTATATAGTTGTGGCGTTTCAACTGGAAAGCCGGAATTGATGCAGGTCCAACACGAGAAACATGACATGCCTTATTCAAGGAAGATGTCAATTTACCCTCAAACTACAGACCAAGTGTTCGAAAATTGCATCAGAGATTTGTGTATTTATTTTAATATGAATAATATCCTATATTTATCAATATGGGCTTGTTTGTATCAGGACATTCTACTACTAAATCTATCTCGTTTTTATTGGGCCTATATTAGACAATGTTTCAGATGTATCGGATAAAACTGTTGTCGAGAAAACACTGCTGCACTTGAAATGATCTAACTAGAAGCAGCTGGCATTGTAATAGGTATCCCTTAATTCTCTTCAAGATCGAGCTTAAGTTTTATGACAAGATGGGAATCACTACCTAATCAAAGGGAATCTTTAAAAAAAGTTTTACAGTATACAGTTTTTAACAAATGTTTTGTCCATCATATTTACAGGGCATCTTACCACCCAAACTACTACAGAACTGCTGGAAATATATGTACAATCTTAAGGATGGATGTACATAATTATGTATAGATAACTGAAACATTATAATTTGTCACATTGTAACATTTAACAAGAAATAAATACCTTGATGACAAACACTTCTTTCATTTATTTCACTTACACAGGGATACATAGTAGATAATTACGGGATTCTTAGACAATAGTCACACTCTCCCGTATGCGAATGAACTATACATTTTAATATTTCATATGCAAAAAAGGGGTCAACTGTATACTGGACAATGATTTACTTGATCGTCTTCGAAAGACGGCAGACTGATCTTGTGTACCAAAATGAGAAGTGGCATATACACATTCTCAAGCACACATTTTCAATAAAACATTACTTTCCACTCTCAGAACGGGTTATCACATACAATCGACACCCTTGGTAATTACGAAAAATGCAGTATTTAATTGCTAGCTCCAGTGTAGAGCTAGAACTACAATACTAACCATCCTATGCCATAATAGGATTATACCTTTTTACAAGCAGTCTATAAACCAACCTGGTGATCACTCTACTGACTCCAACCTCACTTCTCGAGCTCTCCAAACGCAATGGAAGCCGATAGAAAGACGTTGTACAATCTAGGTGAAGCAGTAAATCCAATCAGCCAATCAACATCCTCAATAATATGACTCCACGCTGCCCACTAACATGAAATTCACATGCTATGCATATTCATTAACCTCGTCTAGATATAGAACATGTAAAGATAATAACACGAATATTACTGTAATAAAACAAGCAAGAATTTTTTTAACTTATTGTTGGCTTTTTTATATACAGAAACCACAGGATACAAAAGTAATTAGCGCCTCCCCCATTAACCCCACAACCCCTATGTGGTGTCTACTTGAAGTATTTATGGGTGTATTAAGTCAGGAGACATGTCTCAAGACCTGTGACAGGATGTGATCTAGAAATCAGTTGGGGCAGATAATGGAGTCGCGAAAATACACACATGCATCGACGAGCACTCAACATGTATTTTGGTATTTATATCTGCGAAGTCAGGTGACATGCCTCAAGACCAGTGACAGATTGTGTTCTAGAAATCAGTTGGGGCAGATAATGTATCGCGAAAATACACACATGTATCGACGTCCACTGTATTTCGCTGACATGGAAGTCACAGAGAAGGGCATAGTTTAAACCTAGTCAAGGCTCCTTATTCCTAAATAAATACTAACATGAAATGCTATTCACAATACAAAACCTGTCCTAAACATGGAAATGACAAAGGGAATATCATGAATATGTTAACCACAGAACTGTATAACGCAAGCAAGACACTTGTTGATATTGACTTTTATATCAGATAAAATACAGTACACTAAAGTCACTGATCATACATAAACATATACACACGTATACACATACACGCACACTTTGCAATGCAATGTACATATTAAAGATACAATGCCTGTTTACATGTAATTGGAGGGAAGTAAAATAACATTTGACTAATCCCATTAAAAACATATGTCAATAAAATATACCCATGTATATTAATACAATTATTTTTTGTCGTTTTGAAATTGATTGCCCCGAGGAACGTTATGCTCAGTAAATCTCAGTCTAGGACATATCTGTCCTTGATTCATTTAGTTAAATTTGAAACCATGTTTTCTTTGGATGAGTTTGTCCATTACCCTTCCGTGGTTCAAAGTCTTTGGAAACTGTATGGAGTTCTTCCAATGCTTGAGCAGCAGCATAGACGCGACAGTTAATGTCATGCAAAGGACAGTCCGCATTGAGAGAAACAGAAATAATGTCATTTAGTTTATCAAGTTGACTATGAAATTGTTCTATTTGCTCCTGTTTCTTAATCGGTAAAGCACGGATTTGATTATAAAATAACATAAAGAAAATATACAAGGGGTCATTAGAAAGATAATTGTCAGCAGAAGGGTCGGAAGAGGGATAAAACGTGTTTGCATTGTCAGAGTTGATAAATCAGTGGTTGAAGGCAACTCCAGGTAAAGCAGTAGTTGGTGACATGATCAATTCAAGGTAAATCAAAGGATTATGGCATGATCAACTCCAGGTAAATCAGTGGTTGATGACATGATCAACTCCAGGTAAATCAGTGGTTGATGACATGATCAACTCCAGGAAAATCAGTGGTTGATGACATGATCAACTCCAGGTAAATCAGTAGTTGATGACATGATCAACTCCAGGTAAATCAGTGGTTGTTGACATGATCAACTCCCGGTTAATCAGTGGTTGTTGACATGATCAACTCCCGGTAAATCAGTGGCTGATGGCATGGTCAACTCCAGGAAAATCAGTGGTTGATGACTTCATCAAGTCAGTAGTGACATGATCAACCTAAGGTAAGTAAGTGGTTCAATACATGATCAACTCAAGGTAAATCAGTGGTTGATGACATGATCAACCCCAGGTAAGTAAGTGTTTGAGTACATGATCAACTCCAGATAAAGCAGTGGCTGCTGACATGATAGGCAACTACATGTAATGCTGGGGCACGATGGCATGCAGACAAACGGGGCACACATTGTGTCGTTTAACAGGTAAGCAGAGAATAATTGTCACCTTCCTTAAGTCGCCACTGCAAAGTACTTAAGATATTAAGCCAACATACTGTCTTTTATTTCGGGCACTTTTTGACATTTTACTAATATGAGTAACAAGAACAAGTCTGGCCTTATGTAACCAATGAACACCTTGACAAAGAACACAAGTATCCGGTTTGAAAAAGGAAATACCGTATTTACATAGCCTCAATGTGTTTCTCTGTCTACTTCATACTTTTATTGTTACAGATTTATGAGTTGACAGGGACACCAGGTAATGTTAGTTGTGTCATTTTGACATAACCCACTTAATGCATGGTCAATATAAGAACAGATGCACACTGTCATTTCCAATGTCACATAGAACACCTAGATCGAAATCTGACCTTATTCTAAAGCTATTTAACACAACATTATCTAGACCCTCCTCCACTGCACACTACGCCACCCTCCCTGCTCCACTTCAACCTGATATAGGCGGCGGTCACCATTTGTACTTGGTGTTGTACTCATATTGTTATCTCTAAATCCCAACCATCAACCCCGCCCCCGGCCACCCAACCCCCACCCCTCCAGACACACATACACACGCGCTCCCGCGCACACACAACACACACACGTGCACGCACGCACGCACGCACGCACGCACGCACGCACGCACGCACTCACGCACGCACACACACACACACCTAAAAAAAATATTTTAAAAAATTAAAGAAAAATAAAAAAACAAAACAATATCGCACTAGTTTGCGCCCGCCTGCTATTTTTTAAAGGGACGGTCTGGTAGCCTAGTGGTTTAAGCGTTCGCTGTACAATTTGTGAAGCCCATTTCCGGTGTCCCCCGCCGTGATATTGTTGGAATGGTGCTAAAAGCGGCGAAAAACTACCCTCACTCACTCACTGACTCTTTTTTGAAAATAAGTCCCCGTACTCATACCGATTGTTTCTCCTAGATGGTAAACCTCACGCATTTCAAACGCTGGTAGACTTTTTTGATTCGTGTCAATGTGAACGACTCCGTTTAGGTGCCTCACAAATTCGAAAGGTGTCGACTTGCAGAATTTAAAGAAGCATGTGTTTTAATCGTGTGCCCGCCTGTTTCCGCCACATTGGCGTTCAGTTTGTAGTTACACCACCATTACACATACAGGGGCACGGAGGGTCAGTCGTCTGAGGTGCCACAATTCACTGAATTCCTGATTATGTTTCTAGGTTTGTGAGCACCATAGCCGTGCTGGTGAGTTTCATAGTATCCATACTCATAATGATTGATTATCCAAGACAGTTAACGTCTTTATCTGTATTGCGTATATATGGCTCTCCTCCCACGTTAAAACGCCTGTGATACAGATGAACACGGATATGAAACAACCGCACTCGCTCACTCTCTCATTTCCTCTTGGACATTTCATATAACCATATTTGCTTGGGTAAGTGACTGATTGAGCGAGTTATGTATAAAATAAATTTAACCCTTGCACAGTTCAGTTAGCATTGGTTACATCCGTCTACCTGTGTGCGAGGAACGCAAACATCAATACAACAACCAAATTAATATGCTGCTCACAGTTAAGCTAGAATTGACAACAAATGTCATCACATCATATCTCAATAAGTCGTAAGAAAAGAAGGAATTTATAACCAAGAATAATTAGAAATGTTCAGATAGGGTTGAGGGTGTCGTTCAAGTACGATTCCATTAAGTCCTCTTCCAGCCATTCGCATGTCAGTAAACACATTGCTCATTTCCTGAGTAGATATATACTGGCTCCAACGACCATTAGGAATAACCGTAATGCTGGCCTAAGTGTGCGACGGCTGACGCGCTGGCTGATTCAGTCCATCCCACAACCCACCCCACCCCCACCCCGACCAAACCCCTCCTACCCTTGGCCTCTACTCCAACTAGACCCCCTTCGTGGTTTGTAGTTTAGTGAGTTTGGTGTCTGACTGATATGAGGAAGGTCGGGTTTCGGTCACCTTGACGAATCATGCCAAAGGACATTAACAATGGTACTTGTGATCCCTCCTGTAATGCAATATACACACTTCCGCTGACTTTATTCAGACATGTGAATGCGTTTTCCACATATCATGCCTTTTTAGTTTCATTCCGGGGAAAAAAACACAAAGGTGACTTTGAAACAGACAAGGAGAGGATCGTGTGTCTTTCACCATGTACCTCAAGATACAAGGATACGTCTAGTAGTCTGCCCAGAGACCGGAAGGTTCGAGCCCTGGCAATGTCTTGCCAAAAGCCATGAATGAAACTGCACTTGGTGTTATCCTGCAGACAAGGAATTGTCGGCTCTCTGTTTTTTGGCTGC
Organism: Haliotis cracherodii; assembly: GCF_022045235.1. NCBI lineage: Eukaryota > Metazoa > Mollusca > Gastropoda > Lepetellida > Haliotidae > Haliotis > Haliotis cracherodii. Next base: position 1,979,422 of record NW_027266269.1, on the reverse strand, counting down.
ATTCGTGGTCTCCTATGGAAGAGCGTCCGCCTGGAGAGCGGAAAGTCGGGCGTTCTCTCCCCGACCGTGTCATACCAAGAGACATCGAAATATGGCACTTGTTGTCCTGCCTGTCGGGGGCTAAATAAGCACTGGTCGGCTTACTGTGTCAGTATGCTGTGTCTGAGTAGGGTATTATCTCAGTGGACACGCGTGCACTCACGCACGCACGCCTATATGTACGTCTCTATAACCCTGAACGTGACGTTCAAATCCATTTAACCTCACCTTTTCTTCAACTATACTACACCATTCACCTTCTGAGTGGCGGTAGGGTAGCAGAGTGGTTAAAGCGTTCGCTCGTCACGCCGAAGACCCGGGTTCGATTCCTGACATCGGTACAATGTGTGAAGTCCATTTCTGGTGTCCCACACCGTGATATTTCTGGAATATTGCTAAAAGCGGGTAAAACCAAACTCACTCACTCACTCACCTGCTGCACCCGGCAACGCCCACCGTTCTCCCCTAACTCTGTCTTCTCCCGCCATTCCACTTTCAGTGACACATACTGTCTGTTATACAGTCACGCTACTCTTGCCCGTTCAGAGATTACCTCTCAGTTGTGACGGGTCACACAGACATGTCAAGCCTCATTTATCGTGAGCGCGCTTACTGTGTGTAGGGAAAACAGTATGTGTCAATAAGGGAATAACCTGTTTATTTTGCGGAAAATAATTAAGTATGAATATGAACACATATCAGTTGTGAGTTTGGTTGGGTTTTTTTTATGTTGAATATGGAAAATGGCGACTATAGTAGATCTTTTCGGATAGTTATACCTGTTTCTGAGAAATGACATAAAAAGAGTTTACACAGCAGGGACATTTGACATTTTTTTGTGAAAATCTAGCAACGTTGAACGAAAAGACGTGCAAAAGTATTGTATAAAACTGTCGACAGGGCACGTCATGAGAACATCAACGAAAGAACAAAGACAAGATGTTACGTTTAACCGCTACACAGAGGGCGAGAGCCGCAGCTTGGAGCCAGGCATGCCGCCATTGCAAGAACGTGTTGATCCACCCATGTCACCATTAACAGATTGATGCCACGTTTACCACAGACAGGACATACATCAGGCAGGCGAAGAAGCGGGAGACAACGGGTGAATACGCCCATTGAAGACACAGGGTCAGTCGACAGACAGTGTATGTGTGATCAAGAGAACGTGGCATCGTAGCACGTCAATCCTACCGCTGAGTACTGTTATCACATCAAAACAGATAAAACAGGATAACACGGGGCAGGCGAGTCTGACGTTGGCAAGTGCGAGAATGGGACACGTCATGTCCTCCATTGATGGTAGGTGGACGTTTAGCACTCATTCATGGGAAACAAACACCTCAACACTCACATCATAACACACTCATTGGATACAAACACCACAACACTCACATCACAACACACTCATGGGAAACACACACCACAACACTCACATCATAACACACTCATGGGAAGCAAACACCACAACACTCACATCCCAACACACTCATGGGAAACAAACACCACAACACTCACATCTCAACACACTCATGGGAAACCAACACCACAACACTCACATCACAACACACTCATGGTATACAAACACCACAACACTCACATCATAACACACTCATTGGATACAAACAGCACAACAATCACATCACAACACACTGATGGGAAACAGACAGCACAACACTCACATCACAACACATTCATGGGAAACAAACACCACATAACTCACATCACAACAACTCAATGAAAACAAACACCACAACACTCACATCACAACATATTCATGGGAAACAAACACCACAACACTCACATCACAACACACTCAATGGAAACAAACACCACAACACTCACATCACAACACACTCAATGGAAACAAACACCACAACACTCACATGGGAAACAAACACCACGACACTCACATCATAACACACTGATGGGAAACAATCACCAAAACACTCACATCACAACACACTCATGGAAAACAAACATCACAACACACTCATGGGAAACAAACACCACAATACTCACATTACAACACACTGATGTGAAACAACCACAACACTCACATCACAACACACTGATGTGAAACAAACACCACAACACTCACATCACAACACACTCATGGAAAACAAACACCACAACACTCACATCACAACACACTCATGGAAAACAAACACCACAACACTCACATCTCAACACACTCATGGAAAACAAACGCCACAACACTCACATCATAACACACTGATTGGAAACAAACACGACCAACACTCACATCACCACACAATCATTGGAAACACACACCACAACACTCACATCACAACACACTCATTGGAAACACACACCACAACACTCACATCACAACACACTCATGGGAAACAAACACGACCGACACTTACATCACAACACACTCAATGGAAACAAACATGACCGACACTCACATCACAGCACACTTATTGGAAAACAAACACCACCAACACACACATCACAACACATTCATGGGAAACAAACACCACAACACTCACATTACAACACACTCATTGGAAACAAACACCACAACACTCACATCTCAACACACTCATTGGAAACACACACGACCAACACTCACATCACAACACATTCATGGGAAACAAACACCACACAACTCACATCACAACACACTCATGGGAAACAAACACCATAACACTCACATCATAACACACTCATGGAAAACAAACGCCACAACACTCACATCATAACACACTGATTGGAAATAAACCCGACCAACACTCACATCACCACACAATCATTGGAAACACACACCACAACACTCACATCACAACACACTCATTAGAAACAAACACCACAACATTCACATCACAACACACTCATGGGAAACAAACACCACAACACTCACATCACAACACACTCATGGGAAACAAACACGACCGACACTTACATCACAACACACTTATTGGAAAACAAACACCACCAACACACACATCACAACACATTCATGGGAAACAAACATGACCGACACTCACATCACAGCACACTTATTGGAAAACAAACACCACCAACACACACATCACAACACATTCATGGGAAACAAACACCACAACACTCACATCACAACACACTCATTGGAAACAAACACCACAACACTCACATCTCAACACACTCATTGGAAACAAACACGACCAACACTCGAATCAAGTGTTAGATGGCTTTAGTTGGTGTTTGTGAAATATTAACATTTTAATTCGGTTGTGTCGCGGAGTTATTTCCGTTGTTAAAAACCAGCAACACAGAACAAACCTTTTTTATTTGAAATATACATATTCGTTTTATCTTTTAACAAATCTGAGACATTGCTCAATGTCATAATTTTAAATGAAGTACTTTATGAAAAAGTTTGATTGATTCGAAAACTCAATAAGCCATAATAGGTATTGTAGGTCAAGTATCAACACAAACTATTGAATCTAGGTCGTGTCAAACATTGAACATCATCAACATGCCTTACACATTGCGCGCCTGGTGTGGGTCAGTAATAAGGAAGTATTTACTGTGGCTTCTACAGAGGACGTACCAGGCGGACGTTGATACACCGACAGCCCACACGGCAACTGTGGAGGAAATATTGACTGTGGCTTCTACAAGGCACAGACGGACGTTGATACACCGACAGCCCACACGGGAACTGTGGAGGAAATATTTACTGTGGCTTCTGCAAGGGACAGACGGACGTTGATACACCGACAGCCCACTGTGGAGGAAGTATCGAATTTCTGTTCAACTAGAACAAATATATAACTGATAACACACACTTGTGTTGTTGCTTGAAAACCATACAGGATGAATACATGGAAATTAAAATGGCTGCGTCATAATGTAGTTTAATTTAAATTTAAACAAAAATACAACACGGGCTATAGGGTAAGTATGCTAATTATAGTTAACATAGAATCCAACGTGGTGTATGTTTCAGCTGTCCACATACAACTGGTGCGAACATACATACAAATTAGAACAGATAGGATTGCAACTTAGGAAGGATGGTGGAAGGTGTACACGCGGGTTGTCAACGTACTAGACAGTGGAGGAGATGTCCTCACTGCCAGATGCACGGTTAATGGGTTAATCAAGAACTTAAACATTGGAAGGTGTTGTGTCTGTTGTTGTCTCATCAAGTCATCTGACATGACATGCCTGAGAATTAATCGGAGAACATGTCCTTATATATGTGATATGTCTCATAACACCATGATTTGTCTATGATTGAGGAAACTGTTTTGTTGCTTTGATTGCCATCGCTGAAGTTCACTAGTAGAGTATATACACTATGTATACAAGTGTCATGTAATTCGTCAATGTCATTGTCGCTGTACAATATCATTCGTAATCTATTGACACTTATGCTACGGTCTGCTTCTTTTCTGCATGTTATCCACTGTGGCCACGATCCCAATGTATTTCAATCTGTCACACAGACACAGACACACACACACACACAGTCAGACACAGACACACACAGACACAGACACACATACACACAGACACACACAGTCAGACACAGACACACACAAACACACACACACACCGTCAGACACACACACACACACAAACGTTCAGGCACGTCACTATCATATTTAAAAAAACGTTAAGCACTGCTTCACCTCACCTTTAAAGATGCATACTGTATACATAGATACTATGTATCTATATATGTGCGTGTGTGTCAGAGAATGTCTCATGTAGTGTGTTTTGTCAGGTTTACCTTGTGAGAAATACGACACTCGACTGTACCAAGACCTGATGATCGAACTCGAATTTAAGCCTGGTTATGATTGCTGTCATCACCATACGTGTAGTGGCTGCTACACCAAAGTACTAAGTGTTGTTCTTTGGGCAAAATAACTCCATTTTAAAAACAAACAAACATATTTTAATAACAGTTGTTATTGGTTACTTGACAATGAATTAAACTAATACAACACGTATCCAGTATATCAAACAGATATGACAAACATATTATGGCTCATTTCGTAAGCGGAACATGTTTTTTTTGCAGCTCGTTAAACTGAACATATACATTGTATAACGCACGGAGACTGACCACGGGGAAATGTTTCCTTCTGAAACCACAAACATCCCACTGACTGGGTCCCTGATTTATCTTCGACTCAGGGTATGGATGGCATGTTTGTGTGTGATTTCTTTAGGAGGCCATGTCATGCTCTCTGTATCAAGGTGTATTGTACACTTCGTCTCGATGTATGCATGGCGTGTTCGTCTGGGATAAATTCAGGAGTCCATGTCCTGCTCTCTGTTTCACGGTGTATTGTACACTATGTCTCTGTGTATGCATGGCGTGTTGAAAGAAGGATTTGTTGAATTCCCCACAGTTGTGTTCACATAGGATCTATGGTGGCTGAAGATTACATCTAACGGTATGAATCAAAATGATCAGAAGGGGCACACACCCATCCATGTGATTCAGCATATCTACTATTTTAATATTAGTTAAGGGCCTTTAACAAGTCACTCTTAACGATTATATGACGCTTCAGTACCTTCCTCAGACCGTTATGCTTGTTTGAAAGAGCTTGCCCAATGAGTTAATGACCACTCTTTGTAGAACCCTTTCTCTATTCATCTACTCACTCCCCACTGATATCCAAGCTGTTTACAGAAGCCACTACTCTGTTCATGGTGTATTGTACACTACGTCTCGGGGTATGTACAAAATACAATCTCTAGAATGTAATGACCTGATCTTTGACGTCAAAATATTGATTAAAACGCGTAAAATGTGCCTTTCCACAAAAGTTGAATAATGTGTACATTGCTCAGCATGGAGGGAAATTCATGATTCGAACTCTTTCCTTTGTCATGCCGTTTGGTAACAGGGCTTGCCATCATTTTGAATTGCTATGCATATATTCAAATAGGAACATGACTGTGATTACATGATACCAGTCACTGACTATGACCTTTCACTAAAGATGCATCTTAAACTGTCTGTAATGATGTGATGAAACCGGAACACATATATTCCTTCTTCACCTGCTAAACTGTGTTCTACTGTTTTCTCTGATTTTAGAATGTGATCCTTTAAGTGGCGCATAAACCAGGACGGCAGCGAATGTTCCAGTGTGGGAGTTTAGAATGTGATCCTTTAAGTGGCGCATAAACAAGGACGGCAGCGAATGTCCAGTGTTGGAGGTTAGAATGTGATCCTATAAGTGGCGCATAAACCACAACGGCAGCGAATGTTCCAGTGTGGGAGTTTAGAATGTGATCCTTTAAGTGGCGCATAAACCAGGACGGCAGCAAATGTTCCAGTGTTGGAGGTTAGTATGGCCGCATATGGCATGATCCTCAGTAAGGTATACCACTTTTTTAGTTAACAAAATAGAAAAGATGAGTTAAAATGTTAACTTTAAAGCCATGTGTGCACACACCATGTTCCACAGAGAGATTCACTCAGTTGGAAGAGGCAAATTACTATAAACAGTCCACCTGTAACCATTAGTTATCAGAAAACGGTGTCAAATGAACGCTTTCAGCATTTTTTTCACTTATACATCGACATGCATGCACTTGTGTCTGGCTGTTTGTATTAGTCCTAACTGTAGTGCTAGACCATTGAGGACTAAGGACTGACGCTTCAGTGTCCTCCTTTAGTATAAATTAATTACCCCTTATTATAACTCATTCACCCAACGTTTACGCGAAGCGTCTTTAACATATATTTTTGTCACCCTGCCTTTCCATCACGTGATGTCTAAGAGAGCAACTGACTCGAGGAGGTAGAGGGGAAGAACTCCCGTCGTGGGAGAAACATGAGCACGCAAGAGCGATACCATGGTACACATGGTCACCCAGAGAGAGATAGAGATAGACACAGAGAGAGAGAGAGACAAACAGACACACAGACAGACAGAAAAACAGACTCAGAGACAGACAGACAGACAGACAGACATACATACACTGAAAACGATTGCTTTCAGCATTGATATTTCGATATATTTTATAATACAGAATAATGTCTTAGAAAATGAAATAAGTAGCTGTTTACCCATAATGTTTCTACATATGCTAACATTATCATATTATTGTCGCTGTGTGCACAATGGATATATCATAATGCAGAGTTGGTCACACATGACATAAAAACACATCACTTATCTTTTATTTAACCAGGGAACTAAACGTAATACGCCAGTTTTAATATTAACGATTTACAAGGAACAGAACGGTGTTTTCTTAAGTATGCGGATACATTTAACAAAGAGATCAAACTTGTTTCAAAGAGCAATGCGACTCTGGTCATCTAACACCTCTCTGATCTTGACTCGGAATAAACGAATTCAAGTGAATGAGGTAGCAGTGTCCTGATGGGAGAAACCAGACATTCACTTTACACATGTCAGGATTCGAACTGAAACCTTGCTCGATGAGTGAGCATGGTTTTACGCCGCTTTTCGCAATATACCAGCAATATCATGGCGTGGGGCACCAGCAATGGGCTTCACACATTGTACCCATGTTGGGAATCGAACCCGTGTCTTCGGCGGGACGAGCAAACGCTTTAAGCACTAGGCTACCCGACTGCCCCGAGTGACGAATGAACGGCATAGACGTAGAATAATGACGACATGAAACGCAAGAGGAAATGTATTCAAGTTTCGAATTATTTATTGCTAATTGTAAAGTATACACAAACTGTCGTAACCAAGACATAAACAAGATGATAACATTCTGGTCCGTGCTCTGGCATATTGTAACGATTCCATAATATACAGCATATGGCAAAACTAAAATGAAACATCAACTTTACAAATCCCTTCGTATCAAACACCATCTGTTGTGAAAGTATATGACATATAGTAAATTGATTAGCGTTTGTTCTGTTACCTTGTGATGCAGACAATCAGGGTTAGTTACCCTCAACAGTTATCTAACACCCTAAAGGAAGCATTGAATTGACTACAAATATAAATACAATACTGTAACACAATATGCTAAAGTTAATGTTATAAAACAATCAGTCCTTGCTCGATGCTGACTCCTCATAGATCTAGAAGAATGGATTTAAGAAATTTGAATGTGTTGGCTCAAATAATGTTATTGAAGTTAATCACTAATACAATTCCAAGTCATATGCCACAAAAACACTTTTGATGGTGGACAAATGGGACGAGATTGAATGTTTATGTTCCATGGTCAAATATAAACAGGGACAGTCGGGGAATATGTTGACACTCCATTCTGTTTTAAACACCGGCTACACAAAAAATACAACAAACAAAAACAGTTTTACATTTTCAAATGACAGAGTCCAACAAAATTTTGAACAGGAAACTAAATGTGTATGCTGTTCTTCAAAACAGTCGGTCTAAGACCACGCATGTATCCGTGTATAATTATGGGCAATTAAGTGTTACAACACTTATCTGAGTCGCAAAGGAACTCATTAATGGTTATTTACGCTGCACAGCTAATTCTCGTATCAAACATTTCATCTGGTGTTTTTTAGTAAGTATTAGTAGAAATGTTCAAATAGCATCTGGTGACAGTTCAATAACAGTATATACAGTATGTGGCAAAATCACATGAAACAATTATGATTTATCCTTACAAATCCCTACTTATTAAACATAATTTCTGTACAAATCAAAAACATAGTAACATGTTTAGCAATCGTTCTGTTACATTGGTATGCACACATTCAGGGTAGATTACCCTGCACAGAAATCTAAAACCCCCGGAGAAGCACCTAAATTATTTACAAAATCCAAATAAAAAAAGTTTCAATTTTCTAAATGACAGTATCCAACACATTTTGAACAGGGAACTACATATATATTCTAGTGGGTCTTCAAAACAGTAGGTCTAAGACATTAAACCACGCAATTCACATCAAATGTATCCGACAAGGAGACTTGTTATGATATGTTTTTTTATAAAAAATCATTCAACGTATGACTATTTGATTCTAGCACAGATAATACTTCCTAGAAGAAAGTGTTCTGATATATTTGCTTCCGGGATAGATCATGTGGATGTGTAAGTATAAGTGGAACATATAAGGAAATATATCGGTTATTTACGCTGCACAGCTGATTCTCCAATTAAACATTTCATCTGGTGTGCTTTGGTAACTATTAGTAGAACATATAAGGCAATAATAAATACAATATTCAGATAGCATTACAGTAGATATAGCAGATAGATATTCGGTGGCAGTTCAATAGCATTGCAGTATATACAGTATGTGGCAAAATCACATGAAACAAATTATGATTTATACTCACAAATCCCTACTTATCAAACATCATATACTGTACAAATCTTAGTAACGTGTTTATAAGTATCCTGTTACCTTGGTATTCACACATTAAAGGTTGGTTACCCTGGTTAACGCCACACTCAGCAATATTCCAGCTCTATGACTGCAGCAAATTGAGTGAGTGGGTTTGGTTTAAAGCCGCTTTTAACAATATTCCAGTTATATCACGGCGTGTCAGCTTAATGTGGGAGGAAAGCCCGAAGTAATGCAGGTCTCAGACGTGAAACCCACGGGCACGTGTACGGTGCTGACAAACCGGGAAACATAAGGCATACATCTGGGATACATTAAGTTGGTAGAATGGTGGACATTTAATTGTAAAACAAACATAATCTGTGTCACAAAGGAAATAAATACAGGTTATTTACTATGCATGGCTAATTATCGCATTAAAGGTATTATTTTGTTTCTTGTGGGAGGCATTAGAAGACCGTATTATGAGGTGACAGTCCAATAACATTGCAGTATATACAGCATATGACAAAATCACATGACATAAATAAAGACTGTTCTTTGCAAATCCCTACTTATTTAACATCATATGCGGTACAGACCTAAGACATGGTAAAGTATTCAGTGTTACCTTGGTATGCACATACTTAGACTTAGTTACCCTGCACACTTATCTAACATCACAAGAGAAGCATACGAGTTAATTACAAAGTACATCTAAAATACAACAACACAATATGGTAAATATAACGTGTTTGTAACATCACAGCTCCTGAATGTTGAATGTTAATATATAGAACAGAGTTGCTTTCTGCTGTATTTATTTGTTGATTTTGTTAAATGACATTGGAGTCAATAAGTAATACCCTTTCTTGTTATATGTCCCACAAACTTAAAACTGCGAACAAATGGGACGAGATTGAGTAGTTATTTGTCTATGACCAAATCTAAATATTGAAAGTCAGAAACATTTTGAATCTTCATCTAGTTTTAAATAAGAGCAGCACAACCAAGAAGGGAAGGTGATGATAAAGCAACATAGAAATAAAATAGAACGTAATACAACCTGCAATTCTTAAAATGTCAATTAATAGCAAGAAATACGTCCTTGTTATGCACCGAAACAGGATCAATGACCCTGCAAGGCTATCTAACCCCCAGGAGAAACATTTTAATTTATGACAACATTGACATGATATTGTCATTGCGGAAACATGTATAGACATCAAATATTACGCACAAAGGCAATACACGATTACACATTATGTTAGGCACAGAACGTTTCTATACATGTCTTGGTATTATTATTTGATTCTAGTACAGAAGCTATTATTTTCAGAATAACGGAATCTGATACACCTGCTTCTGATATACATTACATGGTTGTGTGGAGTGCTGGGCAATTACCTCCATATCATAAAGACACCAAATAAAGATTATTTACATTGCATAGCTAACTATCCCGTTACTGTATCATCCTGTGTGTTTTTGGACGTATTGGTATAACATATAGTGAAAGGATAAATACAAATGTCCAATGGTAACACTAAAGTAACATTGTGTATACAGCATATGACAAAATCATCTAATGTAAAGATAAAGTAAAGTATATATCATGTAAGGAAGCCCCTATAATGTATCAGGTACGACTGTTTGTTTTGTGGGTGTACATAATGCTGGGTATTCACCACCAAGAAGGAGTAAACTGTCTGGTGGTGGCCCTGGTACCTTGAACATGGATTCCTCCACGGAAGCTGTATTTCACACATTGTGATACAGCTGCTTCTGTTAGACATGTGCCATGTGTAATGCTTCTGTGATAATATGTGTCATCGCTATACAGCTGCTTCTGTTATACATCTGCCACGTGTAATGCTTCTGTGATAATATGTGTCACTGCAATACAGCTGCTTCTGTTATACATGTGCCATGTGTAATGTTTTTGTAATATTATGTGTCATTGCAAGTCAGATTAGGATTCATAGTATATACAATATTTAGACTAATACATTAATTTATCCCAGCACAAGAAACAAAACAATGTTGAAGCTTTTTTTCCGGTATTGCATACATATAAAGCTTATAGACGTAACTAGTTATAGACTATCGGTTTTACATAACTACTCATCTAAAAAACCCAGCCTTATCGCTGCTGCATTCATCGCTGGTGTCCAGCCCTTGTCACAAAACACGGGAAGTATATTAGCATGTTTTGTTTAAAACATATTATACATGTGTAATGCTTTTCACACAGGAACCCGTGCACAATCCATATTGGTATGCATCCCAATATCAAACAAAAATGATTTTTGAAAATGTTTCTAGTTCAACACTATCAAAACACCTTCGCAGGTATGACTGTCGGGGGCAGAACTACTTGAAAATAAGCTTCATCACGTGTATCTCAAGACTTATCCAATAGGTACTTGACAATGTCGTCGTTGTTGCCACGACGAGCCAGGGAGGTGATATCTTCCCCTGTACTTGAGACTAGAGACAGATCTGCCTTGTGAGACACCAGCAACTGGAAGACATCACCATGGCCACACACAGCCGCCATCATCACCGGCGTCCAGTCATAGCGACCTCGGACATTGATGTCATAGGATGGGAGCAGATACTCCACACACTGTCTGTTCCCTCCTCGACAGGCCAGATGTAGTAAGCTATCTCCAAATTGATCTTTCTGAACAAGGTCAGGACTTAGTTGTGAATATGTCTTTAGGTAGTCCACTTGTGATGTCACTAGTGACTTCATCAATTCATTCCATGGTGTGATGCTCTTGTCTGAATGTTCCTCTCGTCCTAACTCCTTGATGATTCCCCTGCTTCCTCCCTGGAGGGCCAGAGTATACACATCATCTCCTGCCCTGTCTGCCAGTGTCACATCTGCTCCTAGGCCTTTAAGATATTTAAAAACAGCATAGTTTCCCTCTACAGCTGCCATTGCCAACGGTGTCCAACCAACGTTATCTTTCAGGTTAATATCAGAATATGACATGACATCCTTCACCATCTTCACGTTTCCTGCCTCACAAGCCAAATGGAGGAGACCATCTCCATCATTGTCCACCATGTTGACGTCAGCACCATGGTCCACCACAAAGTCAACTACATCAGTGTGACCTTCACACACAGCTAGCATCAGTGGCGTGTGGCCATTCTCTCCTCGTGTGTTGATGTCAAAGTCACCAATAACATGTCTAACGATGTCAATGTTTCCACCGTCACAGGCTGCATGGAGTAGAGTATCATTATCATCACCAGTGAGTGATGGGTTAGCTCCATTTAACAGGAGGAGATCAAATGTATCCTTATTCCCACTGGAGGCTCCTTTCATTAAAGGTGTCCAACTTTTGTTCCCCCGACAGTTGATGTCAAAGTCACCAATAAAATGTCTAACAATGTCAATGTTTCCACCTTCACTGCAGCCATGTGGTCGCCGACTATCAATGATAAACAGTGGCAGTAGATATTCTACAATGGACCTATTTCCACCTTCACATGCCAGATGAGGAACAGTGTCATTGTCATCATCAGTCAGTGTGAGATCAGCTCCCTTTGACACAAGCAGGTCGAAAACATCCTTATTTGCACTCTCAGCTGCAACCATTAACGCAGTCCTGCCATGTTGTCCCCGACTGTCAATGTCAAATGATGACAGTAGATATTCTACAATGGCCCTATTTCCACCTTGAGAAGCAAGATGAAGTACAGTGTCATTGTCGTCATCAGTCAGTGTGAGATCAGCTCCCTTTGACACAAGCAGGTTCAAAACATCCTTATTTGCACTCTCAGCTGCAACCATTAACGGTGTTCTGTCACATAGTCCCCGACAATTAATGTCAAATGATGGCAGTAGATATTCTACAATGGACCAATTTCCACCTTCACATGCCAGATGAAGTACAGTGTCATTGTCGTCATCAGTCAGTGTGAGATCAGCTCCCTTTGACACAAGCAGGTCGAAAACATCCTTGTTTGCACTCTCAGCTGCAACCATTAATGGTGTTCTGTCATATTGTCCCCGACAATTAATGTCAAATGATGGCAGTAGATATTCTACAATGGACCTATTTCCACCTTCACATGCCAGATGAAGTACAGTGTCATTGTCGTCATCAGTCAGTGTGAGATCAGCTCCCTTTGACACAAGCAGGTCGAAAACATCCTTGTTTGCACTCTCAGCTGCAACCATTAACGCAGTCAGGCCATGTTGTCCCCGACTATTAATGTCCAATGATGACAGTAGATATTCTACAATGGCCCTATTTCCACCTTGAGAAGCGAGATGAAGTACAGTGTCATTGTCATCATCAGTCAGTGTGAGATCAGCTCCCTTTGACACAAGCAGGTTGAAAACATCCTTATTTGCACTCTCAGCTGCAACCATTAATGATGTTCTGTCATATTGTCCCTGACAATTAATGTCAAATGATGGCAGTAAATATTCTACAATGGACCTATTTCCACCTTCACATGCCAGATGCAGCACAGTGTCATTGTCGTCATCAGTCAGTGTGAGATCAGCTCCCTTTGACACAAGCAGGTCGACAACATCCTTCTTTGCACACTCAGCTGCAACCATTAACGGCGTTCCGTTATATTGTCCCCGACTATTAATGTCAAATGATGGCAGTAGATATTCTACAATGGACCTATTTCCACCTTGACATGCCAGATGAAGGACAGTGTCATTGTCGTCATCAGTCAGTGTGAGATCAGCTCCCTTTGACACAAGCAGGTTAAATAAATCCTCAAGCCCAAGCAGCACGGATATGCCGGTTGGCGTGACACCATCTGCCCCTTTACTGTTGATGTCACAAAAAGGAAGGAGTTGACGCACAAGGTATATATTTCCCGAGTAGCAGGCATAATGAAACATGTTGTTGCCATGTTCATCTGTCACTGATGTATCAGTCAGGAAGGGTTTGAGTTCAGCAAGGATCGTATCCACTACATCCTGTCTTTCCAAAATAGGATGCATGATAGACATCCGATAGTTCCCCTCCCTCACAGCCCCAGCCAGTCTTGAAGCAATGATGTCATTGTAGGCATCTGATACATAGATGATATGACTTTCCTCATCAGTCTCGCATGCAGGTACTGTTTGGGCCTGAACACGTTCGTACAGGAATTGTATGCTGCAGTGTTGTAATACAAAAGCACAATTGATTTTGTAATAGACAAAGGCACAGGCATCATAGATTGCTGGGTGTGAAAAACTTGTATTGTCTCTTCTGGTAAAAAATGTACCGAAAAATCCCTTCACGCAACTGATAACCTTTGCACGGTCAACACCACTAACTACACTTGAAACTGTGGAGAGATGTTTCTCCAGAGCTTGGCTGCCTGATTCCAAATTGCAAAGGTTCAGGTTACCTTCACAAAGCAACATCAGGATCAGTGCTGCTGACTTGTTATTCCTTTCGTTTAGCAGAGATTCCAGTTCTGCCCTGAGATAAGTTAAAGGTGTCTTAAAAAAAACTTCATATTGATCATGTGATTTGGGAAAACTGAAGAACAGTTTGCATGTGAGCGGGAAGCCAAACAGTTGATCCTTAATGTCACATATTTTGTCTAAATCAAAATAACTACTGTTACTGTTATAATTTTTATGTTTTATAAACATCTGTTTCTTTTCTTCGACTGTGTAGCGACACTCAGTCTGTGTAAGATCAATTACAGAATCTCCTTTGAAAAACACACACTCTTTTTCTCCCAAGTGTGATTTTCCCAGCTCAAGATTGTATGATTTTGTGGTAAATATGATATGAACGTTTCCCATGTTTTTCTCTCTCTGAGCTGAATGCGACTTAAGTTTTCCATTAGATTGGAAGGGTTTAGAAAATTCAGATGTCATTTGCTCCAGCCAAGAGTTGAGAATACCTAAAATCCGTCTGAGGTGAGGTGAATCCGTTGATATACCAACTGTTCCAAATATGTCATCAAATATGAAACACATATATCTACCTTTTCTTGCACTACTTAATTTGAATTCTGAAATGCTGTTGACAAAATATAGTTCATATCCTTTCTTCTGGTATTCTGACCCCAACTTCAGCGCCATTGACGTCTTTCCTTCCCCTGAAGCACCAGATATTGTCACATGTCTAAAGTTCTCTAAACATTCCTTGACTTTATGGTAGATAGCAGTCTCTTCAAATAATTCTTCTGTCTTCTGGATCTCCCACTCAAGCATACCTGGAAGACAACATGGAGACATTTAGAAAACAAAATAGATAGACAAGGTAATCATAATCTGCAAGGTCCACTCAACCCCTAGGCTCCCGATCGACACTACTGTTTTTCACAAAACACCAGACATGCAGAGAACATCATTGACGTGTTTTACTTGAATAAGTCAGTTCCGTCCGTAGGTTTTTGCTGTTGCTTATAGCAGAACTCGCAAAGAATTATGTTTGAAATATAGATAGTGCAATGACTCTCACTTTGCATTGTCCACGTGTGGGTGTCGTGGAATTATTGAGGTTAACAGCATCAGTAAAACACAAAACATCATTTCGAACGATCCTCACTGCAGACCAACAGTCATTGCCGACTACATATAGATGATATGCTTACTCCTATGAAATCGCACAGCCAACATGACGTCACGAGATCGTCTTGCGGGCTCCCCTCACAGTTGGCCTTCACAGAACCGAATTGGAAGCTGACTTTTCATTGAATGCAGATGTTTCTAACTTGGTGATGTCTGTGTATATAACTGCTTTTATGAACATGATTTAAGAATCGGCATCTCATCGTTTCTTATAAATAGTCTTGGAGAAAGCACCGCACATTCTATGATCGAATCATCAGCTGAGAATGTTGCAATGATAGGCCATCCATAAGCAACCCATAGGCCATCCACAAGCCATCCATAAGCCATCTTAATCCACCCTCAGTTTTGTTTTACAACGCTGATTTTTTATAATATGTTTTTGATATAGTTTAAGTCAATTATAAGTAAATTACTACACTCGTTGTGGATAGACACCGTTTGTATTACAACACGCGTTATTCAAGGCGTTTCTTACGAGCAAAAGTGATTTAGACACGTTTTGAAATACACGATTTGCTTCCGCTAGATTCATTCGATTTGAAATACACAACACAACACGTAAATAAACATGGCATCTAACGCGGCCTCGTTTAGTTATCTATATATCTACATATAGCGTTCATATATCATACACATATAATAAACTGAACAAAAAACTTCCCTCCGACATTGAATAAGGTTTAATGCAAAGTTATGTTTTTACCAAATCTGAATAAATTTTGGTTGGCAACAGATAAAAGACTTCTGTGTGTGTCCAAATGGTTTAATTTGCCACACTGACTTCAGAAAATGTGTGATTTTATAAAAAAAACAAAAAAACATGAACATGCCAATATATCAATATACAAATCACAGTGCGTGTGTCCACCTCTGGTTGCGATGCAAGCAGCACATCTTCGTCTCATGGAATGGAGCAGGCATCGCACAAGTCCTGTGGGATATCTGTCCATATATGCTGGAGCATGTTTCGAGGTTCCTAGAGTTCCTGTTGAACGCATGGCTGACGTCGAAGGTGCTGATCCTGTGCTCGATTGGTGAGAAGTGATAGAGGCCGGTAGTACAGGACTGCTCCTGGCTTCTGATTGGTCGGTTGGGTCACGTGACCTCTTATGACGTCACTTCCGGTCACGTGACTGCACATGCGCGCAGGTCATTGTGGGTCATGCGTGCGCATCCAAGATGGCAGCATATCCATTTCAGGTGGCGCGAACCTCCAAGAGGACGTCACGTCCGTTTCCGGGGAGGACGGGGAAAACCCAAAGAAGCGCTCGTACAAGGTGAAAAGATCAAACGTTGAAAGAAGCGGTTATACTTTTTTTTTCTCTAAAAATAGAAGTGGTGGTAGTTTTGGTGGAGGTAGGAGGAGGAGCAGGAGGAGGAGGAGGTGCGTTCTTTGTATTGGTTTGAGGGTCGTCAAAGCAAAGGATGAAAGCGTTCTTTCGGGAGAGATGGGTGGCCCTGAAAAGGGCCGTTGGAAAACAAACTGGAAACAAGCTGGACAAGGGTTGTCTCCTTGATTACATTACTTTCCTTGATCTCGATACTAGTCCATAATATGGACAACCCCAACAGTCAGGTGTGTCAAATCCGCATTGAATAATTCGTTGTAATGCTGCCATAGCCTCAGACTTGTTCTAAAACCAGTGTGGGCTCTGCGATAGTCTCCGATTCACCCCATGGGTAGGCCACTATTGTCCACGAATAGACTTTCCTTCTCCGCCAGCTATTGTTGACTGTTGGTCTGGCACATCATACAGCTGCATTGAGATGACATGGTTGATCTCTCCTTCAGTGCTCGGACTGTGATGGTGTGCGTTGCTTCGCTCTTTTTATAGGAGAGACACTGAGACCCTGCTTCCTGATTGGTCGAAAATGCATCGTGGTGATGGGTCCATTCCGACACCTGGTCTGAGCCCCCGGTTTTCTAAACCGGACCGACCATTGTGTTTCTTTTTTCATAAAAAATTGTATGGGTCATGGGAGAGATGGAAAAAACATGGATAAAAGAGAAAGGTCATGCTTGAAAGGATCAGTTGCCAGGTGTCAGTCAGGCAGAACACAGGATGGCATCACATGATGATGAAGAGGTCATGACCACCCCTTTGACCCTACGCCAATCTTTTACGATGTCCCCTGCGGGACCCATGGGATCAGGAAAAAGTTCCTTTGTGAAATCATGTATGGAGCAGATGCATTGCCCCGAGGTGTTGGATACGCCACCACATCGCATCGTGAGCGTGTACAGTGAATGGCAACTGCTTCATCATGATCTGGAAGAGATGGCAGACCAAATAGGGGTCGCTCTTGAGTTTGTGCAGAGCATGAAAGCAGCAGATCGTGCCTTACCCAAAAAAGGGGTGGCCCCGCATTGGCTGGCCATCGATGATTTGCTTTGGGACAATACGAAAGGAGAAGAAACGGAAGTGCTGTGATGGTTCACCAAGAAAAGTCATCACCGAAGTACATCCGTGCTGTATTTTACTCAGAACTTGTTTGCTCAATCGCTGCAACATCGCACCATCAGTCTGAATGCTCACTACATGGTTCTCTTTAAAAATCCGAGAGATGCATCGCAGATCGACAGTCTGGCTCGCCAGATGTTTCCAGACAAAGTTCCTTTTTCTGCGTGAAGCCTATGAAGACGCCACCCAAACGCC
Organism: Haliotis cracherodii; assembly: GCF_022045235.1. Lineage (NCBI taxonomy): Eukaryota > Metazoa > Mollusca > Gastropoda > Lepetellida > Haliotidae > Haliotis > Haliotis cracherodii. The sequence goes on along the minus strand of NW_027266269.1, from coordinate 1,960,881 downwards.
TTACACTTACCTGTTCTTGGATTTGAAGCCCACCACGTTTCAAGACCATCGTGTACGCGCACCCGCCTGTTTTTGAGATCCGAATTCCCTCTCGTGTATGTGCCGATCCTATGAGATGGAGAGACTTTCATAAAAGCAGGTGAACCCCCAGACCTTCCTTTAGTTGACGTACATCCATCATGGGGCAAAGACAGAAACAGTTTCATCCCCAGGATCGTCCCCCTCTTCAATGGTACCCTTGAACATGCATCATCAGCAGCAGCCACCACCACGTCCTTCAACATCATCAGCACCCTCGCCACCACATGATCTTAAACGCTTTCAACCTCTGCAGCAGCAGCAGCACTCTTCGATGGTACCCTTGAACAAGTATCGCCAGGAACAACAACAACACACTCCCTCATCAGCAGACCCGCCCCCTCTCGATCTTCAACGCTTTCAACATCTGCAGCAGCAGGAGTCCCCTAAAAAGAAGACAAAAGACACGAGACCGTCTATTTTTCCGACAAGGGATGAGACAACCCTTGCTGTCAATGGAAGAAATCGTCTTTTGCAGTGCTTTGCGATTGCCATGCAAAACCTGAGTGCAGGGCACATCCCATTGAAAGCTCAACATAAGACGTGGTTGCAGAGACATAATGATACCCTGACTAAAATTGTCATCCACGTCTGCCTATGGATGAACGTCTTGACTACCTGATGCAACACAGTGGCAGTGGAACACTTGCAGTGGTCTTGACACACACTCTGTTGCAATGGCAACACTATCTTCAAGCACCACTCCTCAAACAGGGTAACACAAGGCGCCACCGACTTACAAGAACAACAACAACGACAACTACTAAGCCAAAAGTAAAGGTTCATGAAAATCACATGAAAGCTTAACAAGCTGTTGCTCTTGGACGATTGGCACACATGCGGACCCAAAGAAAGTCCAAGAAGGCAGATCAACAGTTGCAACTCCCTCCTGCCACTGCCTGATAAAAGAGAGAAGCTACAGATCAGGTGCCTCATTCAGGCTAACACCTCCATGCAAGAAAGATGTCTCAGTGCCTCAGGAAACAGAAACACACTCTGTGTCATGTGTGTGCTGCTGCTCCAGTGATGTGCAAAGCCGCTCTCAAACATGCTCCTACCAATCTCATCCGTGCCCTTTGTGAATGTGTGGTGCACTTGTATGCAGGCAATATTCCCATGACCATGACTCAACGTCAAAACTTGCAACGACACGGCAAAGTGTTGAACACGCTCATGAAAATTCAAGTACCTCTAAGCAAGAAACGTAAACTTCTTCAACATGGAGGAGGATTATTAGGAGGACTCATCCCTCTTATTGGTTCTGCCCTAGCCTCTTTGTTTGGAGGAAAGTAATAAATGGTCTAACACCAGGAAGGTTGGGATCAGTGTGTGGTGTGCCACGCACGCATGATGGTGTTGGTGCCTGAAGACACATGGCAGAAGTCTACAGGCCACCACACACTGTCATCATCAGACACTTCACACCCCTCTCTTGGAAAAGAAACGTCACCAAAATTTGGAAGAGATGGATGCAGAGGTCACAGCAGCCTTTGCACATGCGGGAACAAGAATAAAACCAACTGCTGGAACACATGCGAGAGTTTCAGCGCCAACAGCACAACAACAACAACAACAACACCATCAAACCACTACCCAAAGTGACACTACCACTACCGCCACCATCACCATCAACGATAGACACCACATGTAGACCAGCCCCTCCTCAACAAGTGATAGACGAAGTGGTCATGAGAGTCCCTAAAGCCATGTCCAGTAAAGCCATGAATTTGATGACAAGGATTCAAAACAATCCCGACTTGAGTTGGACTCCAGAGGTAACCCTGACAGTGGAAGGGGAACCTGTCCCTGGCACACACATGGTGGACTTGATCAACGATTTAGTGCATCACGGGAAAACCAAAGAGGGGCCTGCAGGTTGGACCATTTTGGGTCACCATTTTGCCAACAGTCATGTCCCTCATGAAATGATTGGAAATCCTCAACGATGGCAATGGATGCAGAAGCAGCAACAACAACAACAAGACCATCCTCACGCCACACCAAAAACACTCATAACCCAGTTCCCCCGCCCCAAGTTCTCTCTGCAAAGTCACAAAGAGAGAAGAACAAGAAGGAGGCGGCAGGTGGATCCACAAGTGGAAGAAGAAGAAGAAGATGAGATGCCACCCCCGCCTCCTTCGTGGCAACTGGATCCACCAGTGAGAGAAGGAAAAGATGAGATGCCAACCCCATGGTTGATGACCCCACCTCCATCTGATACCAAACAGGACAGATTCATCAACAGGCGAGGTTCATGGATACCATTTAGCACCAACTAAGAAAAAATCAAAAAAAAATCTCTCCCCTCTTTATAAAAAGGCCATTCATGTAACGAGTGGCATCAGTCTGAGAGAAATGAAGCGACAAAACCAAGACGCGACAGACCAAGACGCAACAGCGCATTCTTCCCTCTGCTGCTGCAAAACAAAGGATTTCCTACTTCCCTTTGGACGGCCTGGTTGGAAAAAAATACTTTCATCCTAAACATCCTGCAAGTTTTGGAGGCTGGCGACCTTTGTGGAAAGCAGCACACATCCACGCTCAAGATGCAAGAACCAATAAAAGCAAAAAGAAAACCATGCCATTGTAAAGTCAAATCAAGCGTTGGCTGCAAACCAAAAGTACCTACACCTTGCACAAACCAGCCAGACGGTCCTATCCGAGAGACCACTATCGTGTGGGAGTGGTCGATGAATTGTGGCAAGCAGACTTGAGTGACATGATTACCTTTCAAGATGACAACCAAGGATTCAAATATCTGCTATGTGTGATCGATGTGTTTTCAAAGATGGCATGGGTGCAACCCCTGAAGTCCAAGAGCAGTTCTGCTTTGACCGAAGGTTTTCAAACCTTGCTGATGCAACAAGCCAAAGGCCGACTCCCTGCTCAATTGCACACAGACAAAGGCAGAGAATTTGTCAAACGTCCTTTTCCAGGCTCTCATGACGAAGCATGGCATTCATTTCTACACCAGTCAAAATCCTGAAAGAAAGCAGCCGAAGTGGAACGGATTCAAAGGACTCTGAAAAATAAAATGTGGCGATACTTTACACAGCATGGGACCAGACACTATTTGAAAATCTTACCCCAGTTGATTAAGTCGTACAGCCGTCGTGTGCATCGGACCATTGGCCAGCAACATGTGAACGTCCTCCCAGGAGATCCCCTGTCAGAAATTCGTGTGTTAGACTACATGGAGGAACAACAACAACGGCTGCAGCACAAAAAGAAAATAACAACACAATGACTGTCGTCCCCCAAAACAAGATTGCCCTCTCTTTTACTGCCGGGCATCCGTGTACGTCTGAACAAAACCAAAGGCACCTTTGAGAAAGTTTATCTCCCTAATTGGACCACTGAACTGTTTACGGTGGACCGGTTGACGACAGGGAGAACACCTCCTGTGTATCGGATCAAAGATGATCATGGTGAAGTCCTCCAAGGAACCTTTTACCCTGAAGAAATACAACCCATCTTGAAAATAGACGATGTGTATGCCGTGGATTGCGTGCTGAAAAAACGCCCAGGACCGAAACAGGGTCAAGAAGAGGTATTGGTGAAATGTACTGGCTACCCTGCCAGTTTTAATTCTTGGATCCCTGCAGATCATCTACAGATAAAATAAGGAGCATGCTGTCACTCAGACTCATTCAGAGGGTGGACACACGCGATGACAGAACCACCACCACCACCGCCACCATCTCTGCAGAGAAGCCTCTCAGCATCCGTGGGTACCAATGAACCTCCCCTTGCTGCTCCATCAGGTCATCACCAGCACCGACCTTGGTGTTGTTTTGGCATGACATTAACCTGCATTGAAGTTGTGTTTTTTGCTCAGATCTTTGTGATATATGGCGTGATCATCATGAGCATGGTACAGTTGGCCTTGGATCACGGAGAAAAACAGTTGTGGACAGCCCTGCTCTCCAGTTGTTTGGGATACATACTTCCACCACCCACCTTGGCCGCCTCACCAGGCATACCCACAATGACCCGGCCTACCAGAAGACTTCAACTTGATACCTCATCCACCCAGAGTTTTCTACCTTAACTCACGTCATCATGGCTGCCACCTTTTTTTCGAAAAATACTTTTACATGACCCTACCCAGTAATGCCTCCATGGACATCTATCCAAACAACGTCAATGCATATGAAATCAAGTTGCTTTATCCTCTGCATCTGGATCGCCAACAGTGGGAGGTAGGCGTCAGCAAAATTCACTTTCCGATGACATGGTAAAACGTCGCCCCACCCTTTGACTGGTTTGCGCTGAACCTCTCACTGAAAAAAGACACCAATGTGTATAAAAGTGCATCGGCGAGTGTACCCCAGACACAGCATGGTGTCGTCCATTACGAAAGCAAGAAGATTCCTATCGAGAAAGGAGTCTATTCATCTGAAGAATTGGTGAAAACCCTCAACCGTTTGATTCAGGAGCATATTACGGGTGTCTTGAAGAACAGTCCTCAGACAAATTCCAAAGTGATGGTGGACAATTTAACATTGATGTCAAGTATCCCCAAGGTAGCTTCGATTTGACATGCTTGAAGATGCAAAGGTGCGATTCCAAACCCCTCTAGTCTATGCCACGGTACTCTATGCAACAGGAGTGATCTTACCAAGTCCACTCTCGAGAATGCTTGGATTTGTTCAACTACCGATCCTCGATGATGAGGAATACAAAAGCTACACAGAGACTCCTGTTCCCTTGAGTGTTTTATCCCAGCACCAAGTGGGGGCTCAACCCATGACAGTGGGGGGAAGTGAATTTAAACAAATCACAGGTGATACAAAAGCGAATCGCCTGTCAGGATTTGATACCGTGTACATTTACACCAACCTGATCTAAGATCAAATTGTGGGCAATACAATGACCCCATTGCTGATCCGTGTGCCTGTGTCAAAGAAGATGATGCAAGACAGTGTGGTGATTAAAAGCCCTCAGCACATTCGCTACCTCGGACTGCGTCATGGTTCCTTTGACGGTATTAAACTCTATATCATGGGCGACACTGGGCGACCCGTGCCATTTCAAATGGGGAAAGCCATCGTTACACTTCACTTCAGATGCCGCTACTAACGCAGAAAGCAACATGTTGGGACACTCATTTGCACACCAGATGAATCGAGGACAGTTCGGCCAGCGAGGGAGTGGCATCAAAGTATACAAAGGACGATATCATCGTGGCAGTGGTCTCGGAGGTATCTTGAAGATGGCGTTGCCTTTCCTTAAATCTGCCGGAACATAGATGCTAAAGATGGGTTAAAGGATCCTACCCAGGTTGGTGAATGATGTGGTTGCAGGCAAACGCAAATGGTCAGAGAGTCTGAAACATTGTGGCACAGCAGCAGTGATGGATGTCTTGGAGGAACGTGAGGAGCCGAGACCCCCTAAAAGACGGAAAGTCGTCCCAAACACCACCACCACCATCACCCACTAGTAACAGCGTAAAAGGAAAAGAAAAATGGTTTAAAGGTCAGTCCTCATCAGACTTTCAACCTGACCAGACATCCTTCAAGAAAGAGAAAAGGGAGGAACATCCATTATCATGATGCGCCGAGATGCTTGCCAATGTTCAAAGGCCATCTTTACTGTACCTCCTGTGTCCACCTCGGTGCAAGATGGTCAGTGGATTCGCTATAGTCCCTTGGCGCCACCCTCTGTGGCAGGACCGCTCCAGTTTAACATTTCCAATCCCGTGAATGATTACATTGATTTGAAACAGTGCTACCTGAGAGTATGTCTGCGTGTGACGAAAGGAGATGGCACGGATACCGTTCTAGCGGATAACCCTGTATCAACAGTCAACAACGTGATGCATTCCCGGGTAGTGTGGCTGCAAGTGGGGCACAATCACTTGGAGATCAGGCCCCAAATAGGCACTTACCCTTACAGAGCCTACTTGGAAACCCTTCTGAGTTATGGTACAGGAGCCAAAACATCTCACCTTCAATGTCCTGGATGGTTCACCGATAGTGCTTGAAAAATGGATGTCTTCAATCCTGGTGCAGAGGCGAATGCAAGAAACACAGGTGTTAGAACGTGACGCAATCTCAACGTGCCCACCAAAGAAGTGGAACTGACAGGACGTCTACACTGTGACCTGTTTCTTCAAGAACGCTATCTGTTGGATTGTGTCCCTATGAAACTGGAATTGCTATGAAGTCCCGATGAGTTCTTCTTCATACGTGCTGCTGATGGTGTCTACAAACTATCCCTGACCAAAGCCAAATTTTATGTTCGTCAACTCAACATCGATCCTGATGTTTGAGAAACACACGTGTCCAGTCTGAATGCAGGGGTGACTGCCAAGTATCCCCTTTCACGTGTGCGAGTGACAGCCCATGACATCCCCACAGGTGGTAGAGACTTTCACAAGGATCAACTCATCGGTGGGCAGTTACCAAAACGTGTGGTCCTGCGACTGGTGGACAATAGTGCCTATGTAGGAAGCAAAGAGAAGAATCCATACAACGACTTCAGCAACAACAGTGCCAATTTGAAACAAATCTACATGAATCTGTTCCGAAATACAGGACAACTGTGGCGACCTGAGACCTGTGAGGTGTCTGTCAAGGCCTTTGCTCAAGGTTACACCTTGTGGGTGATGGATCTCACACCATACCTTGGTGCTGATGAAGGCATCAACTATCCTCGACACACTGGCAAGTTGGTTTTGGAAATCCAGTTTGGACAAGCTCTCGAGAACCCAGTCACCCTCATCTGCTATGAGGAATACGAAAATGTTCTGGAAATAGATTGTTTCCGGAATGCGATGATGGTATAAAAAGAGCAGAGACAGACAATCATGGCACACTTTTCCCTCTCCTACAAGGAACCATGGATGAACCACTCGGGTTGAGCACCTTGGATTTAGAAGCCCTCGTGGCTGATGACGAACCACTTCATGCCATCTACCGGGGCACCCAGGCCAGAGATGACTTTGCCAGACTAGGATGGCAACAGGATGACCCCTTTTATCCCAAAGCCTATGTGGTCAACACAGATTTAAGCGATCAACCTGGCACACACTGGGTGAGCATCTACCGTCCAGCTGCTGGATCCGTGGAAATGATGGATAGCTATGGACTGTATTCATTACCCCTGTTTAAAGAGACATTGAATCGCATGGGTCAGATTCAACAACGATGGATTACACACCCCTCACAACATGGATACAGCACGCTGTGTGGCGTGTACTGTCTCTACATGCTGACCTATCGCGTGCGTGGGTGGACTTTTAAACAAGTGTTAGATACGTTGGACTGGAAGGACACCACCAAGAATGATGCCACGTTTTTAGCATGGTTTCATACCCAAGTGTCTTCCTCCGTTCCCGTGGATGAGATGCCAGCCTTTCGACTGAGTGCCCAGACGCGTACCCTACATCAAAAGAACCAACCTTTCTGCCCTTATTGACCTGACACTTGTTCACTGAACCTACGATAAACTGACTGTCATATTCCTGTTTGAGGAGTGTACATACGTTCACTGCGTTTTAGGAATGTACACACGTTCACTGCCAAAGTGGCAAAAGTTCACTGCATACTGCATACGTTGACATACGTGTACATACGTTCGTGTTCACAAAAATCACAGGGACGCCCCTAATCCTGTGACTTTTGTTTTGTTGTGTTGGTTCATGTGAGCAGGGGATTAAAAAAAATAAAAAAATGTTGAACAAACATAAGTGTTATATTGTCTTTATAGGTTGGAAATCATCATGCACACCCCAGTTAAAAACAAAAGATCGACATCTGACCGCTTCCTGCATTCCAACACCACGTTCATGTCTGTGCCTGTCGATTCATCTTTAGAAATTCAGGCAACACCTTTAGAATTCTACACCATGATTGTAGCACTAAGGTGATCGCCACTCACCGACTTTTAACCGGCTGTCATAGTGGGCTAGAATAAACGATCGCCTTGAGGAACGAAACCTTACACCTCAAAGTTTACAATCACATCACCATATCTAATGACATGATTTGTGGAAGGTTGTTGCAAAATCCTTCCCCGATATAACGTCAACCTAGCAACAAAGTGCCAGAGTCGTCGACTGTGCATGATAAGCTCGTCTCAGTGAGCTATCATTTCCACATGCCATCGCCACACACACACCCTCAAACCCAAACAAAGAACCCACCTCTTCCTCCTCCTCCTGCTCCTCCTCCTCCTCCCTCCCTCCTCCTCCTCCCTCCCTCCCTCCACCACCAAAAAAAAAAAAAAAGAAGAAAGATTTGATAAGCGCTTCATATTGTTGTTCATGTTGTTTTGTTGAAGAGAATCCTGAACAAGTCGAGCAATATGAGGACGGGCATTGTCATGTTTAAAGGTAATGCCTTGGTCATGACGATGCAAAAACGGTAGAACAACAGGGCCGATTATCTCGTCGCGGTACCGCTGTCCATTGAGATTTCCCTGTACCGTTATCAAAGGGGTCCTCTGTCTTGCTGTTATCCCACCCAATACAATAACGTTGCCGCCACGAAACCAATCTTCTTCCATGACACAATGGTTGTTCACCTCGACGTCGGTACACTCGACTCCCTCCATCGCTGTGACTGAGGTGAAAACGAGACTCGTCAGTGAATAGAATTTGTCCCCACTGCATGGCCGTCCAGCGTAGACGCTGTCTGCACAACTGTAGACGTGATTGAAGGTGGTTTCCTGTAAAAATGGGACGTCTGACGGGTCTTCTAGCAACAATACCTGCACATCTGAGGCAACGACGTACGGTTTGAGAAGATATTCAATCGAAGGCAAGGGATGCTTCTTGAGGTCACTTTTGCTGGCTGGAATCGATTTCATAGGTGTGTTGTTCGAATCCAGTTGTCTTGTCGACTATTGGTTACGTTTGGCCTGCCACTCCGAACATTGTCACTGACTGCATAAAAGTCGACTTTTGAATGGAATGCATGTTTTTTCTGTAGCAGTTGCGTTTTGTGACTTGATTCCATACATGTACTACACTATTAAAAAAACAAAACGTTACTTGTTTGAAAAATACACTAAAATATTGGTGTCACAGTAACTTTTGTTGTTGAGTAAATTATGAAGAGGTGATATTCACCAGTGTTCAACAGCACAAGTAAAGAGACATTCACCATATACAAAACATTGTTCTATATGTTTCAGTTGTAGCACACTGCCTCCACGGCCTAGTGGTAAAACGTCTGCTTGGAGACCGGAAGGTTCGGGGTACGATTCCTCATACAAAAAGATGCCAAGAGCTCACCATGTCTAAAACAACGACTGGAAAGGATCGGAGTGGTGAATTCATTTTAAACAACAGTATCTCACTGAGATAACTCTTTTTTGCATAAGTCCGGACTACCAGAAGCGGCAAAACACACATACATGTTCATACTATTAAACCCCAGTTTACCTTTTCTTCAGTCTTATCAGTTTTATCTTTAGGGAGAGTGATTGCAGTTACATATCTGTGCCTGTACAACCATGTTATAATTATCTACTTAAAGGTGGACACAACATGTCAATGATTTATTTTTGTCTTTGTCTCTATGCATGCCAATAGCAGTATTCATTATCTTGAATGACGAATATCTTAAATCGTATTTACTTTTCCAGCTGCATATTTGTTGAGCGCTCTAGGGTTCATACCTTATTTTGGGGTCTTTTTTTGCCGTCGCATGACAGGAGTACTTCTCTGCGGTTTCAGGCTATAAATACTTACCTTTATGATGCACATCCTGTGAATATGCGGATCTTACTTGTAGGGTAGGGCGTGGTCACCCTTTTCGCGAACAACTGGTGTTGTAACTTACTTCCATTCATATTATTTTCACATTCATTTTTACACCACACGTCAAATGGAATATTTCGTCAGAAAATCTGGAATGATTATTCTTTTGCATTGACAATTTATATTTAGCTGTTTGTGGATGTGCATTCTGTACGATAAGCACCCTGTTCGCCAATGTGCTCGCCATGACACCCTTGGGATTTTATAACATCTTGATATGTATTGTTGAAGATGCAGGTTAGAGGACACGTGAAACTGTTTCCTTTTTGTGAATTTTATACATGAAATTTCAACTACATATTCACAAGTTCCACAACGTCCCCATTGACATTTGATACACTGAATTCTGTGGACATAAATGAGTCAAATTTGGCGGGTGTTAATATGTTTATTTTAAGCTATGGCTTTGATGCTTACTTTTGATTCTCGTATCATTAGCCATAACTTGATTCATCAGCAGTTTTAATCGGAATATTTTGTCTGATGTTATGCACAAGTTAGGCATCCAAGCTAACGAACAACAACAGGCAGGCGAGCCTCCTGTTTCATTCATTGTGGACCATGGATATGCACGAATGTCGCTTAAAGGTCATGTGGAGAAATAGAGGACTATTCCCTCTACTGTAATATTGGGATTCCCTGACATCAAATAGTAATAGTGTTCTGCGGCTGATGTTTTTACATTCATTGGGAGATGAATGCAGTATAACGTGACCAATTCAGCTAATCAGAATGCAAGATTACAATGAGCACAACGAAAATAAAGTTTATACCAACCTCTCTCCATGACACCTGAATACTCCTCTTTCGTTTGATTATTGCCGATGGAAAGTCCTGCTGAAAAAAATATATATGTATGTACACATGAAAACACGATATCCACCTTCTTGTTACACTGTTTCAATATATCGTTGGAATTCACATTTCATTGGTTGCAAGGTATAAAGTAGCAAAATTATTTTCAACTTAAGCAACCCACATCAGGACCTCTGCATGGTAAAGTCAAGTAATCAGTGACATGAAATTGTTTTACATATTTTTAAAAAGAGATTACATGACTCTCTCTGCCAAACTTGGCACCTATCCCTATACACTTCATAAATGTCAATACTACTCGCAATACAAGTTATTATTCAATGCTGATATATGTTAATCATCATCTGAACCCCTTGTATTTCAAAATAATTATCTCAAGATTCAGATGTAACACCTTCAGACTAACAATTGGAAGTGGAAGACACTCGAAGACCCCAGCGTAAGGAACAACTGTGCCTGTACAGCCTTGATAAGAATGTTAACCTTATCGAGGACGAATATCATGTGTTTTTAGTGTTACCCACTCACAGCTCAGCTGTGACGTGCATATCTCTATTGTCCACTGGTTGCATAGGAAACTCTTCAATGTATTCGCCTATTTCTATCCAAAGTTCCGTGGCTCTAATAACGTTTAAACTACAAACTATTAAGATGTCCCTAGATCATATCAAGGCTTTGCGCGCATGAAATGTATCATGTGCTTTTGTCTTATTATCCATAAGGTCATGAGTACTGATTAAACTCTGTCTGTCTAATTTAAAATCAAATTTACTCAAGGGCATATTGTCATTGAACTGTCCTCAATGGCCAAAATCATTCCCAACATTACCTTGTCTAATGAACCGTTTCACTCCACTAATTGTGGAGGAAGAGGACCTCACAGATATCATAAGGTTGTGAAATGACTTAAGCCACTCCAAACACGAGGTATAAACATTTCCGGTTTGTAACATTATTTTGGTTTGAATATGTACATGTCCATTGTGGTACTCTTTTAAAACAGGAACGTATGTTCCTGTCGCAAGCACGATGCCCTATGACTCAGCATTCCCGGTTTAATGACATCCCTTCTGGTTTTGAAAGTGTTTGCCGAATACAGTAGAACTTCGAAGGTTCAATTCCTATATCAACCTCAGGAACAAAGGTATTAGCACTCCTGGTTTATCGCTATGCCTTCTCTTTGAGAAAATGCATGTCCAATTCAATAACTCAAAGTGAGTGAGTGAGGTAAAATTTAAACTCACATAGGCAATATTTCGGCCATATCGTGACTTTCAAAGGCATAATAAACATAATAAGTACATGTAAACTATAAAAACCTGTCAACAAGGGACAGTAAATCACTAGACTTATCACAGAGTATGATTTAAAACTAGCATGGAATATTGCATAATAAAAAGGGCTATAGATCGCCAGCAACTGAAGGTAGATCACCTCACTAGGGACCATGGGGAATAACTCCAAGATTCAAATAAACCACACAAAAAAACTTTGATAGTAAATATCTTCCTTCAGTCTCACATACTCACATGCATCCACCTTTAGCAACATAGATCAAGTTTATGGGGAGCCTTTTGCACCTTCAAAACAAATGACAATTACTTCTGATTGATTGCACAATGACGCATACTTTAATGCGTCATTCTCCCCATTTTTAAATGTCCTTGAATGAAGGCGGGAATCAGCAACCACCAACTCATTAGTGTACACACGAGTTCACCAGTAACATGTTGTTCCGTGTAACCCCAGCTGCTGCTCCACTACTTATAACACATATACCGTCATCATTGTCTACGTCTCTACACCTGCGGGGCGGGCGGGTAGCCTAGTGGTTAAGGCGTTCGCTCATCAGGCCGAAGACCCGGGTTCGATTCCCGATATGGGTTCAATGTGTGAAGCCCATTTCTGGTGTCACCCGCCGTGACAGTGCTGGAATTTTGCTAAAATCGGCACAAAATCATACTCACTCACTCACTCACTCCCTACAACTGCAGTGCTGAAGGAAAGCTTCCATTTGGCATTGGCAAGGTGAAAGTCAAGACACTTTCTAGTGATGTGATGTGAGTTTTCCTTTCACAATGTGACGAAATATGTGAGAATACATACAACGTCATTGTTGTTATGGTTACCTACTTGGCAGTAAAGGCATGTCTTCAGGATTCTCAGGGTCAGCACCAGCTGGAAAAAAAGAAGAAGAAAGGAATATCAAATAAAGGCATGACATGCGATTATATTATTAGGAAAATAATATAACAAATATTTTTTTTAATTATTTAAACTAAACTATTTTACGATTCAGTGGAATTAGACAAAAATGCTTCCAGATTGTGCTGATTCAGTGGGTAGGCTTATCAACATAATAATACTATATATTATATATTGACAATGGAAGAGAATAATTCGCCTAGGTTTTCTACTAAAACAGATTCATCTTGGCGTAAGGGGCAAATGACAGATGAAATGGAGAATGGACCACTGAAAATCAGTGATTATACCAGGTGTTCGCAAAAAGGGTAAGCATGTCCTGACCTACCGGTAGCATCCGCCATTCATACAAATTGCATAACAAAAGTTAGTATTTATTTCCTGACGCAACACAGCAGTACCCCTGCCATGCGACGTTAGCCTGTAAACCAACCAGACAATCAAGTGATCGATGAACCAGAAAATGTAGTGACACGAGAGTACCATTGCTGATCTTGATGAAACTAACTAATTGTTAGTCCTTTCTTTTTGCGAGTTTGTGTTCATAATAGTTGAAAACATGCTTAATACAACCTTTATGACTCAAATATTGGCAGAGACCTGACTACCTGTTTTGGGTGAATTGACGTCATGTAGTGACTGCTACACGTTAAAGTAAGGATATGCATCGCCTATAAATATTTATAATCGATGGGTCAAATTTGATGATGTCCTAATTATGAAACATTGAAACATGTCAATAGACTCAATTCAAGTGGATTATGGTGTTTTTTGCATTAACATAAAAGTGTTAATATATTGATTTTGACATATATTTATGATTTATGTGTGAGGGTCTTTGTCAATCTTTTTGTATTTCAAGAAGTGACTGACTCTGATGACGAGGGTTTTCCCCGGGGCTATGATTTTGGTATGTACATAATTGAGACTGGAGCATACAATCCTATGACTGACAACATGAGTATCGATCTCCGCGAATGGGGAACGACGGTATGCACTTCTTAAAGTCAGCGATGCTGATCACCGTTCCAACAAGCATGAGTTGCTGAAGACCAATTATATCCCAGTCCTTTACAGTAGTAGGTTACAAAGAGGACCGAAGAGATACAACTAACATCAACCGCCAACCCGACCCTACTCTGTACATCAGCCACTCAAGGAGATAACAGAAATGCATCTTGCTAACTATGGTTGTTATTTCATCTAAAAGAACAAAATAGAACCGGGCTTCTTCTTCTTATATATTTAAAGAAAGCCTTTGATACAATTTCCAAATCATTCATAATAGACGTACTTAAAAAATTTGGTTTGGGATCCTATATTGTTGATTGGGTAAATATGCTTATAAACAATAGTTTGTCCTGTGTCATACAAAATCGCCATCTTTCGTCTTTCTTTGAAAATGAAAGAGGATGTAGACAAGGTGATCTCATATCCCCGTATCTTTTTATTCTAGTAGCTGAAATCCTAAGCATACTTATTAGAGAGAATACAAACATTAGAGGTATAGAGATGCATGGAAAAGAACATAAACTTGGTCAATATGCTGACAACACTGAACTATTCTTAGAGGGTACTCCAGAATGTCTTAATGCTGTAATTAAAACACTTAAAGATTTTTACCAAATGTCAGGGCTAACAATTAATATAGATAAAACAAAGGCTTTATGGATAGGCGCCCTCGCTGGGAGTAGATTAAAAATATGTGACCAGCTCAACTTAGAGTGGCACACTGGAGACTTTGAAGTTCTAGGTATTACTCTTAACCCGCAATTAAAAGATTTACGGGTTATCAATACGCGTAAAAGATTAGAAAATATCAATAAACTTTTAGCAAACTGGAGAAAAAGGCTTTTAACATTGATTGGGAAAATTACAGTTATTACAACACTTGCTTTACCACAGCTAGTTCACATATTCACGGCATTCCCAAATCCGCCTGATGCTTTTATTAAGAAATTAGATACAATATTTTTTGATTTTCCTTGAAATGGAAAAACAGATAAAATAAAAAGAGAACATATTAAGAGAAAATATAAAAATGGGGGACTTAGAATGCCTGATATTAAAACTTTTGTGAAATCTCTAAAAATCTCCTTTTTAAGTAAATGTATTAAACATAAAAAATGTCAACAATATGACATTCCAGTAAAAGATTTACTAAGATTAGGTTCAAATGCCTTTTATTTGTACAAAAGCTTCCAACCCTTATTGGAACGATGTAATTAAAGCTTGGTGGGAATATTTTGGAAAATATGAATTAGACATTTCTCTTATTGAAAATTTTATGAATCAACCATTATGGTTAAACCACTCCTTAAATTCCCCAGGGTTTTTCATAAAAGATTGGTATAATAAGGGTACTTGGTCCCTAAAACATATTTGTCAGGGAAATAGATTTATTCCAATTGAAATTCTAAAAGAAAGATATTAAATATTAAAGGGACCTTTTTGCATTATGTTCAACTTATTTCAAATATTCCCCAAGCATGGAAAACAGCAATTAAAAAACAATTTGATGTAGATTTTTACTTTGACATGTATATTCTTCCTTGTTATCAAGACTTATTGATTTGTAAAAAAAGGTTCAAGACTCTTTTATGATAAACTTATTTTTTCTGACTCACAACCTAAAATATGTAAGAAATGGGAAATTGAATTTGGTGAATGCTAAGAATGGACTATTTTTTTTGTCTCTTTTAGAAAAGACATTATAGATGTAAAATCGATAGATTCTTCAATTTAGATTTCTGCATAGAATGATATACACAAAAAAAGAACTTTATAAAATGAAACTTGTCGATGATGATATATGTGAATTTTGCAAGATAGAGAAAGAAAACTTGATGCACATATTTTATGACTGTGAATATGTGTTCGAATTCCGGCAAACCTTGGAGTCTTTCTTGAATTCTGTTGGAAAAAATCACATACCTTTTACAAGATTTAATGTATGTTTTGGTGAAATAAGTGCAAAACCTGCAAATAATCATATTATCATGTTAGCTAAGAATTTTAGTTCTAGTTTAAATAAAAGGACACCCTCATTGGACGTTTTTAAACAAGTATTAAAAGATGCTATTTATTTGGAATATCTGTCAGCAAAACTAATAATAAGCTTGGCACTTATGACAAAAAGTGGATATTGTATTATGGTTTACATGATGCTTTGAATCTTACATAGATTGCTGACTGTGTGTTATTATTGACTGTTTCCAATCTCTTTGACTCTATTGCCAAAGAAAGACTGCAATGTTTCTCCAAGATAAGGATTACAATACTATACTATGGTACTGTTTATTCTTCTATTATTAGATTATCTTTCTACGATTGCTCATACTTATGGTGTTAACTACTTTCATGCCAGAACATCTTGTTTGATCCTACAGGATCAAGGTCTATCCTCCAAATAAGCGGTGTCAAAATGTTAATAATACTATATATGTATATATCACTGTGTATGTAACCACTGAAACTTGAATATAAATGATTTGAAAAAACTATTACAAAAAAAATATGGTTGTTGTTGTGTTGCATAAAATCAGCCTCAAGCCATCATTGTGGGACAATGGCATACTGAGTACAGTTCTAGAGTTGTAAATGTACATGTTCGTGCTGGATGTAAGTTTAGGCCTACTGTTGCCATCGTGAACAAAATCGACCAAAGACACACAACAACCCACAAGCATAATATCCTACTAAAATAGGTTCACTAAAAGCAGGCCTCTGTTCGAGTACAACTGGTAATATATTTCCGAGTCAATTTCAAATAGTGACGATGTTTCGAAAGGTTTTGGAATCTGTTTCCCAGAGGGCAGAATGCAGATTTGGGAATCAAAATAGCGGTTTCCCAGGGGCAATTACCCAGTGGCAGTTACCATGTGTGAAGATATCTAACCCTCTAATGTTGTTTGCTACATTACCTTTAGGCCTCCCGGTTGACTTTCTTCTGCAATTAATAAGAACCTATCATTAGTTCTGAGAGTAATTTGATAAACACAACAATGGTCATCAAGTTGATAACAAGTCCACTATGCGTCCACTGATGTAAAGGTCACAAGAAGTAAGTTTATTGTAAGGAATCAAGACTGTCTCATCCACCTTTCCCCAAACTCGAATTGATTTACCACCTCGTGACATTGAGGTTATTCAGACGTTTATTGTAAGAGATGTAAAGATAAACCTATTATGGGAACAGCTCTTTAGGAAAAAACAACAACAACATCAATTAGACAGCGCTGGCAAGATGTCATTCATGTCCACTTTACTAAGGAACAATTGTTGTCATACATATGTGAAAGAACAATTATTATTACTGGTTCACTGGAAAAAAATAGAGGGTATTTAAGCTGTGTATAATATATTGCTTATATTATTGGCGTTTTTCAGATTTTCACTTGTGGCATCGAGTACGGGGTAATTCCAAATGATAACCTGTTTTGCGAAATGTAGTAGAACTGAGTACATGTATTAGAAACCCACTGTCACCATTCTCGACAGTAACAATAACATTTCATCATGACTCGTATTTTCACTGCAACAAAAACATAACTTGCATTTGTATTTTTACACCCAAGTCTCAGTACTATCAAAAAGTCATCTTCTTTTAAACCATGTAGGCTTTGTGTAAGGGTACACTGAAAGAATCTTAGATATGTAAGTCACGCGTTCATGAAAAGTATATGCAATGCTGTTTTACTTACCTGTTGAATCTCTGGCGTTGACGTTTTATGACGATAGCTAGAATGATGATAACAATGATTGCCACAAAGGAGATGGTGATGATCACTGCGACGTGTGCCGTTGACAGTCCTGTTGTTTCATCTGTTGTCACCTTGACGTCTGTCCTTGTTGATACTGTCGAAATAAACGTTGCCCATGTACAACCGTACAATTGAGTCATCTTATTAATATAGTTTCTGTGATAAAAGGAGGTTTTACTTGTAGTATGTTATTAATGCTAAATTCCAATGTTGTTGTAACGTTTTGCTTTGTAATAATATTGTACAAATTGATGTATGTGTTTAAACAGGCAGATGATATGTACTAGTGGTTGACAAATACGTAACAATGATACAACTGTTAAACTGTTGTTTTTGTAACATAATACAAGCAGATTTTGTATGGATGAGTACGCATTCAGGAACATACCACATCTTTTGGGATCAAATGTGCGGTAAGACATATTTACTGCAGATATTGCTGAGTGAGGCATTATACAAAATGAGATAATATATAATTCAGACTAAAAGAAAACACAAACATATTTCTAACACGATGGGTGATATTGAATTTAAATTATTTTTTTTGTAAATTGCAAAACCCAACAGTTGTTTGCACTGAGGAATCATTGCATGAAAATTAGAATTTCTATTGTGCCATCAATCAACTTATATGTGGTGCCAATCAAACACATGACGAATTAACAATGTGAAACCGGTTACCATCCCACACCTTCAGTGACCTCACAGAAATCCCCTATTTGGTTTCCACTGCATCCCTTTGTGCAGTGTCCATTCCCATGATTGCAGACGTTGTCCAGGCAGTTCTTGCTGCACAGTTGGTCACATTGAGCATCATACCATCCAGTGATGCAGCCATCGGAGCACTCTCCTGTTTCCTTGTTACAGTGTGTGAGGTTCCTCTGTAGGTTAACCTGACAGTTTGGGGGGCAGCGTTTGTCACAATCATCACCATATTTGCCCCACTCGCACGCTGTGACTGCATGAGTCAGTACTGCTGAAACTGTCAGGAATAAACATGACTGAAACTTAGAAAGGAACACATAACATTGATACTGTGTAGATGTGCATGTTCCACTTGCTGCAGTATGTATAAAGTAGCATATTCATTTCTGTTTACATCAACTTAACTATTACGAGCAAAAATTGCATTATTGATTACAATATTTCTTAAAAACAGTCTTGCGACAAATCAGTCATGCACATGTGTTTGTTAATGTACAACATGACCTGTAATCATAATACTATCACAGGCTTATTGCCATTCCATTTTATCTAGTGCAGCGTACAACATTTCAGGGACATTATTGTAGGAATATTATGGTAAATGGGATATATTGTTGTTGTTTCATTAACAGTTCTCGTCTAGTCAAAGCATCGATTTGAAACACAGTGATGTACTGAAAGGATGAACTCACTGAACATCAGGACCGTGCCTGGCGTCAGCATGGCTTGAAGATATGGCTACTTGTTCAAATACTACCTGTTGAGGAAGAGTCAATTCATAACTAAATTTATATCTTATTCAAGCTTGTATATTATATCCAACCGTTTAATATCCAAATATGTCAGTATGTGCGAGTTCACAGTCAGTAGTGAAAAATAACCAAAACTAAATTAAATGATCTAATCGAAGGAGCATTCATCATTGACGTCTCGTGTTGAACAATTATGTTTAAAACATGTACACATACAATTATACTTCATGCAACACTGCTACTCAATCTGGAAGTACCCTGAGATTTCACACAGAAATGAACCATGAACCATGGGTTTCAGTGACAAGTTACACTTATCTGTTGTTCGTTGAACTCGATACTTTGGCTGTGCTCTAGGACAGATAGAGGACTCCCCGTAGTACCTTAGCATTATATAACGGAAAACTTGCCCCGCCTCGCCGTTTGTACTCAAAAGTGTATATCCTGATAAGTACTGTCATCTGTTCACTATTAACCCCCCACCCCCACCCCACCCCACCCCCCCCACCCACCCCTCACACACACACACACAAGACCACAGTATCCTGGTTTCTGTGACTGCTAACGTGATTGCAATGTCAGTTTTGCCAATGGATGCACTAAGCAGGAGGTTTATGCATGTAGATATGGGAACACTATTTCCGAACATCTCAACTACATATGTTTGCCCACCCAAACAGTAAGTAATATTTTTTACACCAGGGGTCAAACTTGTCTTTTGAAACTTTGAGCCTTACATTTGCTCAAATTATATCTTCCCTGACACAATCACTTTTCTCCACCTTGCATGTATGGGAGAGGGTCTTTACCTGATATGCATCATAGATACCTCTGGGTTTTTTTTCTTCTGACATATGAATGGATGAAGCTGGACATTTTATGATCGGAACGTGATGAAACTTGGTATACATAAAATCTAAGGCCGTCTCGACACCTGCAACTTGTTAGTTACATCTGTCTAATCGAGGAACTTTCTGTTTGAAACTTGGACTAAGTTGGTCATGTTTTCCCAAATTGGAAGTGCTGTTATTAAATTGAAAGTGTTTGCTATGTTTGCATTGATGTAGCTAGAAGCATAGTGCTCTCATTTTCTAAACCATATGTTTTGTGGTGGAATTAAAAGGAAGTGATTATGAATTGTGTTCGTCCAGGGTAGATATAGCACCTGGCTAAGTCATATATAACATTAGAGTCAAAGATGAATATAGCTAGATATTGGTTAGGTCAACTGTCACTTCGATAATAATAATGTGTTAT
Organism: Haliotis cracherodii; assembly: GCF_022045235.1. NCBI lineage: Eukaryota > Metazoa > Mollusca > Gastropoda > Lepetellida > Haliotidae > Haliotis > Haliotis cracherodii. Next base: position 1,940,536 of record NW_027266269.1, on the reverse strand, counting down.
GTTTCTTGTGGGAGGGTTTGCAAACCCGCAATGGTGGGGATGGCGCTGCTTCCACAGTTTCTTTTTATACCTATCCATCTCAGGTAGGTAAAGAAGACCCCCGGTTACACATTGCATACTACTTATTATATACTGCAATTATACTAGAGGGGTAATATTACTGGATAATAACTGTACTATACAGAATTAAAAAGCATTATTGGAGACTGCATCTAAAATATGTTTACAGCTAAGTACAGGAAAAGAGGTGAGGTGAGGTGAAATTTGGTTTAACGTCGCGTCCTAGATTATTGCACTTATATAGCGACGTGCATGCACGTGTGTGTGTGTGTGGCTGCTTGTACTCGTCCGGACTGATGCTAACCCACTCAGATACCCTGCTGCAGTTTGACATGAATACCCCCCTCAGACACAGTATACTGACTCTGAGCCAACCAATCCTTGTTTTAGCCCCTTAATGTCGAGAGACATCTTTTGGTATCGAACCCCGGACCTTCTGCTATCCAGGCGGACCTTCTACCAAAAGACAACAGAGGGGGTTACAGGAAAAGAAGGCATTAAACATAATTTCGCTTATGTGAAATATACACACAGCATTGTCAAACACAAGTACAAGAGTAAATAGGGTACAATTCCATGGGCCAAAAATAACGATGTTCTTCAAACAGAACAAAATGTAGGAACCCCACATACACTTTCAATTCATTTTTTAGAATATGTTGATGAATATATATATATATATATATATCAGTGTTTTTTTAAACAGCCGAGATAGGCGTGTTTTGCATTAAGCCTTGAATCTCGAGTTTCTGATAAGCTCAGAGGAAAACTTACTGCTTTTGGTGGATTTCCATCGGCGGATAGATATATGTGCCAATACTGACACGAATGACATAATGTCACAATAAATTGGTATGTATCTATTGTCTATATTGCTCTGCTTACAATGTGATGCTTCGTAATATCTGTTGTTGTTTTCGTGTTGGTGACGTTTACAGTACTGTCGAATGTTTTCATAAAATACTGCTTTGGGTTTGTAAAAAGTCAAAGTCATAATGGAAACACAAACAAATATGAATGGTCAATTGTGACAGGCAAGATAATGACCAAGTGCATGAAACAAAAATGGCAGCAGTTAATGTTCCCGTACCCGCATGCAAGAAGGGATTAAACGATCGAGAGGCACTGAGAGTGTTCATCACATACTATTGTTTGGTATGTGGATGGCATAAACTTAAACAAGGGTACAAGTTTGATTGAGAATCACCGGCAACAAAAGCGCAATGGAAAAATGAATCGCTCTGCACGGCCACGCTTAGAGCCACATTGCCAGTGTTGAATTTATCAGATGATGGATAACAATGACCAGTAAAAATTATTAACGCTCTCCTAAAGTACTACTGAAACAGTGTCAAAGTACAAGTCGAGAGAACAAATGTGGGGAGAATGTTCAAAACAAAGGCGAAAGTGTCAGGTCTATGGAGTATAGGGTACGAGAACAGGCTGCTGACTGTGAGTATGGAGATTTCTGAGACCAGGCGACTAGATATCTTTTTATAGTTGGACTGGCAGATGAAACGCTACAGGCATAGCTTAACACAAATGTTCACAGGGATGAAGAAGGTTGCAGGAATATAAAAGAATATGAATCATCCATGAACACTAACAAACTTATGAGATTGGCAGGAATTTATCGGAGACAAGTAAACTGGACCGGGGGACGAACCACAAATCAGGGTTCAGTGTAGATAAAAGGAATTGCAAACAGCAGTTACAATGGCAGAGTTAGAAGCAATTATCGATTCAAACACACTCCAACAACCGAGTTAATGAATCAGCAGGGAGAGTGTCTGTACTGTGGAGATTTCCCAAGTCATTCGAGGGGCAAGTGCAAAGTCGTGCAACTAAAATGCATCTGTGGAAAGTGTGGGTAGGAAGAACACATTGCATGTAAGTATTGTCGAATCAAAGAAATGTGCATGCTTTGGACAGTGAACAGGAAGTGTACACAAGTGAGCAAGACGTGTGGCACAAGCTATTATTATTATGACATCATAACTTCAGTGTCAGATAAGAAAGGGACAAGTTATTTGCGGAATTAACGCTCTCTGTAGTGAGAGATGAGTTTATGTGGATTAACGTGCAGTTAGACTCAGCATCAACGACCAAGACTGGTGAGGTTAGTAAAGCTGAAGAACTGCATTCGCCTGTATATCCCACAGACAAGTTAATTCAGAGGTCCAATGCCGTGCTTAACACATATAGCAATGGTGTGCTCAAACCAGTGGGCAAGATCACTTTTATGTGCGAAACAAAAGCGATATTCCATGTTCTGAGTAAGGAAAATAGGGAAGGCAAACCTGTTGTATCAGGTTGGGCGTGACGAAAGAGACGGGTCATGACCCAAATAAGGATAAAGACAGCATGATGATCGTTCATGAATATGCATTCGCTGCAGCAAACTGCAAGAAAGCATTAGGTGACAATGTCACAGGGGAGGAGACAGTTCATATGCCGGTCACTGCAGGAGACCTCACTCAGCACAAAGCAATGGAAATCTTCAGCGACGTCCTAAAGGATTCGGACCACTTGAAACACCACTCTCCATGAGCTGCATCCTGAAATTACCCCTGAACACGCGCACCAAAATAGATGTCCGGTGATAAAGGAAAAAAACAAGCAGCAGAGTCTATCAGAGATTGGGAAGTCCACAAGAGAAGCTTGAACCAGAGCAGGTATTCGGTGTTAAAACTCTGTGTGCAATTAGATCAGAACTACAAACAATGGGATTGGAAAACAAATCTCAAGATATGCTACCGGAAAACTAGAGAAAGTGCGCATTGAAACAAGGGTGGATCCATTGATGGACTGGTTTGAAGTGGATATCCTCGATCAGGACACAGCAAAACACATCATATAGTTGACGAAAGCCCATAACAGACAATGGGCGCCAGTAGATATGACTGGAGTGGGGATTCGAACAAATCATAAGATCACCATATCGTGCACAAGCCGCAAGAAATATTTGAAGAATCCAAGTCTGTTTGTTGGTCTACTGGAACACAGTAATACTCCACCTCAGAATCAGACTTACGTGCCAGATCAGAAGTTTCCCTTCTAGCCCACCAGCTCTATGCTGCCCACAGTGAGGTCACTGATGACACAATACATCCCTCCAGTGCGAGTAGTCAGAGAAGAACTGGTCAGCAGACGTCTGAGGGCAAATATGCAGAATGACAGTATTGCATGTATGCTTAAGGAGTTATTTGGTTTCTTGAGTATCCCGTCTTTGTATAAACAACGGTAGAGGTGCTCAGGATGGACTAGCTTCTTCTATATGAGTTGCATTATTTGGTTAATGGGATCAAGCTGTAATGATAACTTCCTGGGCAAGCAATGAACCTGGTCCCCACAGGCTCTTGTGCAATAAGTACTAAAAGGGGTTTTACGAGTTGTGTTAGCAAATGAAACCACCTGGTTGTTTTTACAGGACAGTGTTTTTGACAGAAAGCTTAACACGTGATCTGGTAGGTAATAAGTTATAAATGAACCTTTGACGTAATTATTATGGATTACATCGAGCAAGGCATAATTATGATGTTTCAAACCATCGTAATGAAGCGTTTCCACACATAGTTTGATAGTATTAGGTATTCTCGACTGAACATGTTTCACAATACAAATTTATGTGAAGTTAGTGTCACATAGTAAAATATGTTATTGCTAAGATAGTAGTAGTAGTAGTAGTAGTAGTAGTTGTAGTAGTTGTAGTAGTTGTAGTAGTTGTTTCACACTGTATTCGACATTCAAATCATTCCATGTAACTGAAAACATTGTTTATGTTGAAGTGAATATTTTTTGCTTTTCTTTCACAATAATGCTGTGCACTTATATATATGTGTGGGATCTCATAGGTTTTTTTATGTCATGAATATGAATATTAAAAAAGTGATGATAATAATTTTAGTCGACAAGGTAGTGTTTATCAAGTTGTTTAAGTTGATGTGTTTTCTATGTGTATCAACGAAACTGAAGATCATTACATATACTGTATATTCGAAGAATAAAACAATAAACTAAGTTTCTATGTTTGTATATATGAATAGTTAATTTTACCCTTGCTTCTCGTTGATAGAGATTTCCTATACTAATGGTAACTGTTTTGACACATTTCTCAATCCATCATCAAAACATACGAATCTGTTGTTTTTCAAGCTCTTGGCTGGGACATTCGCTCCTGTCCATTTTGAAATGAAATGTGTTCGCCATATTGAAGCTGCAACTACAGCTGGTCAAGAAGTATCCCCTTAGTTTAGGGGCTTGTGATTTCCTACCTCAACCACCGCCTGTGACAGATTGTGATCTTTGAAATCACTCGGAGCAGACATTGGAGTCGCAAAAATACACATATGGATCGACGTGCACTAACTATGTACTTAGCTGATATGGTGGCCATAGAGAAGGGCACAGTTCAAATAGTCAGGGCGTGTTCCAGGTGTTTTATTTACTGTGCTAGTGTGCATGACGCTGTCAGTTTCAAGATTATGGTGAATGCTGTGTTATGGATGCCTGTAAGTGATTGATTCCACTCTCGGTAAACAGCGGTTGATGTCATGATCAACTCAATGTAAAACAGTGGTTGATGACATGATCAACTCCCGGTAAATCAGCGGTTGATGACATGATCAACTCCTGGTAAATCAGTGGCTGTTGGCATGGTCAACACCTGGTAAATCAGTGGTTGCTGGCATAATCAACTCCAGGTAAATCAGTGGTTGATGACATGAACACTTCCAGGTAAATCAGTGGTTGATGGTATGAACAACTCCCGGTAAATCAGCGGTTGATGACATAATCAACTCCCGGTAAATCAGCGGTTGATGACATGATCAACTCCTGATAAATTAGTGGTTGATGACATGTTCAACTCCTGTTAAATCAGCGGTTGATGACATGATCAACTCCTGATAAATCAGTGGTTGATGAAATGATCAACTCCAGGTAAATCAGCGGTTGATAACATGATCAACTCCTGATAAATCAGTGGCTCCAAAGTGTATTGATGATTACATTACGTTACATGACTCCACGCCCTACTACATACATTCCCGTCAACAGAAGGCGCGTCCCGGCCGCATAGAAGGGTACTGAGACTCATTTAGTCAAATTTAATATGAACGTGTTCAGCCCCACGTTAGGCGACAATGTAGCGGCCATAACATACCGAGTCCTGTGGTGGGATTCGAACCACGGGCATTCAAGTTCGGTTATATATATTTGGACGAGGGACTCATAGTGAGTCATAATGCACGAGAAAAAGCATGTGCAGTATTGAGAAACTTTTCATCACCTCCCACTAGGTAACAAAACTAAACGTATCATGACAGATTTCAGGTTCGATTCCCGTTATCCATAGTGAAACATTGCATTTCTTGTCTTCGAATTCAGAGCATTGGACGTTTGAAACACCCGCTGTATTGCCCGTAAACCGTGAGTGCACGTGTGGCGAAACCTCCAACGATAGGTATAATTATTCATATGGAAGCAATTGTGGGTGAGTGAGTGAGTGAGTGAGTCTCCATGTCGGTAATCACAAGGCAACTTCATCTCTCTCTTCAGCGATTGATGACAGGAACAACTCCAACTAGTCCTGTGGTTGATGGCATGAACACTTCAAGGTAAACCAGTGGTTGATGGAAGGTACAACCAAAGGTAATTCGGTGGTTGATGGCATGAACACTTCCAGGTAATTCGGTGGTTGATGTCATCAGCAACTTCAGGTAATTCAGTGGTTGGTAATATGATCAACTACAGGTGAGTCAGTGATTCATAGCATGCCAAACTCCTGGAAAATATGTGGTTGATGATAGGATCAACTCCAGGTTGATGTCCAGATCAACTCAGTGGTAGATGGCATGATCAACTCCAGGTAGATCAGTCGTTGATGTCATAATCCACTTCAGGTAAATTAGTGGTTGATGTTATTAGCAACTCAAAGTTAAGAAGTAGTAGGTGGCATTAGCAACTCCAGGTACATCCTGATCTATTTGCTGAAACATGTGTTCAAATGGCAGCTAAACGCCTGGCAGACGGGTTCCACACAGTGAGCAATGATGTGCACACATGTTTTCATCACGCGTCTAGAGGAATTGGCTTCCAGGCAATGTTTATAGCATCATCATGTGCGATGACAATTTTGGGATCGAATCCAGAACAAGCAAATAAAATATCGTCATAAAACCAAGTGTATGTCATCATGCCATGTTCGTGACTGTTTCAAGTCATAATCAATGACACTTGACATTGAAATCAGATATATACATTATGAACAGGTTATGAACAGTTGCGGATTGAGTCATAGTGCACGTTGACCTCAAGGTACTTCATATCACTGCAGGTATAATAATGTTATCAAACCTCAGCGTGACACTGATATAGATCTGGCACGTATTGCGACACAAGAATATTCCTGCTATCGCCATAAAGGATTCACACATGCCCTGAACAATGAAATTAAAAACCGGGGGCAAAACCAACTATGCCGCTCAGTTGATTTCAACATGTGGGTGACTTTCAATGAGAAATGTCTCAAGTTAACAACAACTGTACTGAGTACTTCTATAAGGTTAGATTATGTCAAATATAATTTTATTCACGAAACAGATCATACCGAAGGTCATTATAGGGAATTCCATCGAGCAACGGTTGAGAAATAGACCTATGACTTGTAACTCATATTCATAACAATAAACATCTTTCTGAACAGAGGGGATGCACATTGTTCAAAAACAAAATGTGGAAAACAACTAGTATATCATACTGTGATAGCGACGTTTCGATAAAGATCCGCGTTAAAAACGCCGCGCCCAGATAACAACACACAGCAGAGACTACCATATCCTGGGTGACGGTGACCTGTTATTTCACTGCATGAACGTCAAGTACAAGGTCCAGGGAAGCTTATCTGTTGAGTCTCGCCATCATAAGACATGACCCACTTGTGATAACTGCGGGGTATTGTGTTGCACTCGCCTTACTCATGAGGTCTTCTTTCACCAACGACTATGTTTGTTGTTTAACGCCGCGGTCTGTAAATAATCGAGTCTGGGCCAGACAATCCAGTGAATGACATAATGAGCATCAATCTACGGAATTAAGATCCGATGGCATGCATCAATCAAGTCAGTGAAATTGATTTTCCGATCCGTAAGTCGCCTCGATTACATGGCCAATGGAAAGTAATGTGCAGACAGCCGTCAGCTAGCTGGAATAAGTGTAACGTTAAACAACAAACAGTGCCGAAATTTGAATCCTCGTGGTGGTCTATTGGTAAACTGTCCAAATGGAGAGCTGTTTAAGCCGCCAAATATTCTACATATTCTACGTACTACTTCCTTAACAACAGCATATGTCCAGGCAACATTGGGACCTCAAACGGTTTCTAATATGACTGAAATGTAATGTCACAAATTGATGTGCTTTAACATATAATTTTCAATTTAAATTTAAATGAGTCTTATAAGACAATACAAGGTTTAATTGTGATGTCAAGTTGATTTCCGATGCCAATGTCCTTGTATTTACGTCCAGTTGAAACATAGACCTATTCTCCCAGGACATAGTGTGTATCATTCAGCATTAAACTGTGCATTAAAATTAGAACATATGTTTTAAAAATAAACGACACATGCAAAACGGCAACATTAAATATAGCTGACACATTGACCAAGTCTTTTGGCAGTTTTAGAAACAAACCACTGCTGGGATCATTGATGAATATCTGCAGCATCGTAGAACATGCGGTTTCTGAGGAGAAGTGGAAGCATTATAAGGCAGTGGCGTATTTCATCGGTTCAGGTGAGGTAAAATGTTCAAATTATTACAGATGCTAGTATAAGATATGTCTCTACTTTGGTACAAAATATTATTCTCTGGGACTATCGGTTGTCAACAGTTACTGTACCCATATATGTGTTAGTTGATAAAGAAACACCATGTACTATTTTATCGGTGTGGTACAGCATTACAGGATTGATTAAAAATACCATGTCAATGTACCCCAACACAAGGACACAGTGACTGGGGCCGACCGAGATAAGACCTAACACGCACATAGTATGTGAATCAGAAACCTGTTCATGGGGCACATAGGCTCGATGTGAACAGTTTAGTGAATACTTAGAGGCTACATGTCACAACTATTTTTTTTTCAAATTGTATCCCCATTTGTATTAATGCCACTACATGTCTAATGTGTATTAATAAATGTATGTATCAAACACTCCCCATAAAATGCTCGGTACTTAATTCCCACAAGAACTCCATTTTGTTTATATAATAGTACATTTGTAAAGGTGTTTTTTATACAGTTAAACTGTCTGTTGACAGGGTATGTCGATAGTGCTGGTAGTCGTTGCTGTGTGTATCTACCACATGCCCAGCAGTCGATCTCAATTCGTGGCGTTGTTGTCCAGTTTCTACTTGACACAACAGCACAAGGTGGCCTGCTATGTCACTGCATGTACATGATCTAGATAGGTTTATATTATTAGTCTTGTCACCCGGTGATTTAACCTATGCATGTTGATTGTGGGGCGTTTTCATTGTCGTATTGTGTTGCACTCGCCACACCCACTGACGCCTACTTGTGCAACGAGTCTGTTTTCTGTTCTGGTTTGCAAACAATCTTGGCAACAGAGCAGACACAATTTATGGACAACAATTTCTTTCATAACTGTAAAGGTATGCTGAAACGTCGCCTTTACAGTAATTGAAGAAGTTGTTATCCATAAATTATGTCTGCTTTGTCATTCGTCAACCTCTTAGTAATGTCTATCAAATAAATTGATCTTGACAACATTATTTCAACAATGATGAATACTTAGGCCTCCAGATCCGCAAAGGACAGGGTGCGGATGGATAAAAGTAGAAGAACCGTGATATCAGTCTATGATGACACCAGGAGTTAGGGTAGACATTTCCCTACACTACCTGTAGGACCCGCATCTAACGATGTTCATACACAAAATGTAAGTGCGTTGCCTGGCATAAAGCAATCGGTTAGGGGCAGTAAAAGTGGTCAGTATCGACGGGGTACGACGCCAGCTGTCAACCAAGTCACCAAGCATCACCTTTCTGCTGTGGACGACGTCTACAACACCAGGAAGTACGACGTACGACAGTCGTAGTGCTAAGGTTGTTTTGTACGACACCCTGATACCTTCAATTGGGGGATGGCAACAGCATATTTCCTGAGGGAAACGAATAAGGGGACAATGAAAAATGTAGGGAAATAAGCTTTGTCAGTACATTTGAAATAGCACACATTCAAATTCAACACACGTCAGAATCAAATGGCGAGATGTGTTTCCAGCACGTATTTGGTGGAAACCCATGATATCAGATCATTTCAATGTGTTAAACCAGGTGTTCCTTCAATCATTCCCATATTTCAAAATTTTACAAATCATCTGAACATAATGTTGACCTCTATGTGTCTATGTCCAGACTGTTCTCTCGTTTGTTACTCACGGTACAGCCTTGCTTACTGCTTTTCCCAGCTTGCTTCTGCTGTCAGACTACCAGTGTTGCCCTCCCTGCAAGCGCTACAGGCTCCCCGTCTACCGGGTAAATGTGCATGTACTGGGTTCCCTGTCTGTTATCTTTGTGGGTCTCTGCTGACTGACTGCCAGTGTTGTCCTCCCTGCAAGCGCTACAGGCTCCCCGTCTACCGGGTAAATGTGCATGTACTGGGTTCCCTGTCTGTTATCTTTGTGGGTCTCTGCTGACGACATGCAGTCTTAACTATTTTGAACAGGGGCATGTCTCAGAGCTCGGGTTTACTTATTTATCGGGGTCGGAAACCCATTTTGACAAGGCTGGAATGATAGCAGCTTGCTGCTCCTCGACTTGGGGTGGTTTTAACCAGCCAAATGCGGAGCTATTTTTTTCAAGTGTGCGAGAATTGCGCTCACGCGGCACTAGATCCATTTCCGGCTATAAAATTAGGCAGATATGTAGAATACTAAAGTTACTATCGGATGGTGTGATGGTGGGAATTAAACTGCAAATATTACACTAGTTGTATTAGAAGACACTGCTAAACTGCTTTAATGTTTTGTTATGCGTTAACAAAAGCAAATTTCGCCACTGCTTATCATATGCCGATAAAAGTAGTTTGTTACAATTTTATTTGATTTGTTCGTTTATTTTATGTAAGAGTTTTATGGAAACTGTGAGGAAAGGAAATATTGACTTATATCCGAGGGACGCTTATATATACGAGTCGTAAGTATCCACGGGAACATACGATAAACTGACCTTGAAATATCAGATATGTGTACCTGGCAAGTTTCATGCTTGGAACGTTGTTTGTCATTAGATTTGCTGTGTGTGAACTTGTGGCTAGACTGCTGCACACTTGTCTTCAGACAGGGTACTAGCTAATATGCCTGCTGTGTGTGAACTTGTGGCTAGACTGCTGCACACTTGTCTTCAGACAGGGTACTAGCTAATATGCCTGCTGTGTGTGAACTTGTGGCTAGTCTGCTACACACTTGTCTTCAGACAGGGTACTAGTTAATATGCCTGCTGTGTGTGAACTTGTGGCTAGTCTGCTACACACTTGTCTTCAGACAGGGTACTAGTTGATATGCCTGCTGTGTGTGAACTTGTGGCTAGTGTGCTACACACTTGTCTTTAGACAGGAAACTAGTTAATATGCCTGCTGTGTGTGAACTTGTGGCTAGTCTGCTACACACTTGTCTTCAGACAGGGAACTAGTTAATATGCCTGCTGTGTGTGGACTTGTGGCTAGTCTGCTACACACTTGTCTTCAGACAGGGTACTAGTTAATATGCCTGCTGTGTGTGAACTTGTGGTTAGTGTGCTACACACTTGTCTTTAGACAGGAAACTAGTTAATATGCCTGCTGTGTGTGAACTTGTGGCTAGTCTGCTACACACTTGTCTTCAGACAGGGAACTAGTTAATATGCCTGCTGTGTGTGAACCTGTGGCTAGTCTGCTACACACTTGTCTTCAGACAGGAAACTAGTTAATATGCCTGCTGTGTGTGAACTTGTGGCTAGTCTGCTACACACTTGTCTTCAGACAGGGTACTAGTTAATATGCCTGCTGTGTGTGAACTTGTGGCTAGTCTGCTACACACTTGTCTTCAGACAGGGTACTAGTTAATATTTCTGCTGTGTGTGAACTTGTGGTTAGTGTGCTACACACTTGTCTTTAGACAGGAAACTAGTTAATATGCCTGCTGTGTGTGAACTTGTGGCTAGTCTGCTACACACTTGTCTTCAGACAGGGAACTAGTTAATATGCCTGCTGTGTGTGAACTTGTGCCTAATCTGCTACACACTTGTCTTCAGACAGGGTACTGGTTAATATGCCTGCTGTGTGTGAACTTGTGGCTAGTCTGCTACACACTTGTCTTCAGACAGGGAACTAGTTAATATGCCTGCTGTGTGTGAAATTGTGGCTAGTCTGCTACACACTTGCCTTCAGACAGGGTACTAGTTAATATGCCTGCTGTGTGTGAACTTGTGGCTAGTGTGCTACACACTTGTCTTTAGACAGGAAACTAGTTAATATGCCTGCTGTGTGGGAACTTGTGGCTAGTCTGCTACACACTTGTCTTCAGACAGGGAACTAGTTAATATGCCTGCTGTGTGTGAACCTGTGGCTAGTCTGCTACACACTTGTCTTTAGACAGGAAACTAGTTAATATGCCTGCTGTGTGTGAACTTTTGGCTAGTCTGGTACACACTTGTCTTCAGACAGGGTACTAGTTAATATGCCTGCTGTGTGTGAACTTGTGGCATGTCTGGTACACACTTGTCTTCAGACAGGGTACTAGTTAATATGCCTGCTGTGTGTGAACTTGTGGCTAGTCCGCTACACACTTGTCTTCAGACAGGGTACTAGTTAATATGCTTGCTGTGTGTGAACTTGTGGCTAGTGTGCTACACACTTGTCTTCAGACAGGGAACTAGTTAATATGCCTGCTGTGTGTGAACTTGTGGCTAGTGTGCTACACACTTGTCTTTAGACAGGAAACTAGTTAGTATGTCTGCTGTGTGTGAAATTGTGGCTAGTCTGCTACACACTTGTCTTCTGACAGGGTACTAGTTAATGTGCCTGCTGTGTGTGAACTTGTGGCTAGTCTGCTACACACTTGTCTTCAGACAGGGTACTAGTTAATATGCATGCTGTGTGTGAACTTGTGGCTAGTCTGCTACACACTTGTCTTCAGACAGGGAACTAGTTAATATGCTTGCTGTGTGTGGACTTGTGGCTAGTGTGCTACACACTTGTCTTCTGACAGGAAACTATTTAATATGACGAAACTAATGAGGGGCTCTGATCAATTAATTTGCTAAATTAACCTATTCTCATTTATGTTGAGGCCTATCTGCATTGACAAAATACTGTCTTTCATTATAATGACAACAACATGTCGGTTTGTGGTTTAACGTACAGGTGGGAAGTGAACAGGAAACTGTTTGTATCAGAGTGTCATGACATAACTGACTTTCGCTGTGGTTTCGTTGTTAAACGTTGTAACCTTGACCTTTCTGTCACTTGTTACGGGCAGGTGGGCGAGACGGAAACTGTTTTGTTTGCTATTCCTCTGTAAACGTAATACTACACTTCCTTCAATGTAATGTCGATTTTATGGCACTCGGTAAACGTCGGGCAAACTAAAAAGTATGTCTGGGCATAAACCTTTTTATTAGCTAAGCACATGCTTTGTCCTGTAAATGCATAACAGTAAAGAAAGCGTTCAAAGTCAAACCCTCACAATGCAATATATCTTCAGACAATAAAATTATCAACATTAAAACATGTATCTTTTATATTTATCTATGGTTACATACATGAACAAAATGTCTTCAAACAATAACATCCTTAACATTAAATAAAGTATTTTATATATTTATCTATGGCTACATACGTGAACAAAATGTCTTCAAACAATAACATCTTCAACATTAAATAAAATATTTTATATCTTTATCTATGGTTACATACGTGAACAAAATGTCTTCAGACAATAACATCCTCAACATTAAATACAGTATTTTATATATTTATCTGTGGTTACATACGTGAACAGAATGCACAGATGTTCATTTTTGGAATGTGCAAATAACAGTGCGAACATTTTCTATCAGTATTCAACACAAGCTGTCTATGAGGTTAAGGATCTGAATCCTACCTATATAGTTTAGGCACATATCTGATACCACTTTAGGAACAGAAACCTTGAGGCGTTATGTGAATATTTGAGAATAAAATAAAAATATATCAAGACTTTGTCCTAACATTTCAAGACCTCGCAATATCTTCTAGTGTCAGAACAAATAAGGAACCTATGTACCAAATCGACTGTGTACTTCGTTACGTTCGAAAGCCAAAGTTAATTGGAGAAACATTGGAATAAGTTGTATAACCTACAAGGGCAAACATATCGGTGTTCATAAAAAGCATATGTGCACTAGGGTCATATCACGTCACGAGATGACATTGTATTGTATCCATCTGGACTGCATTGTTGACATCATTCGAATCTTACTCTGATGTGAGTCACACAAAAAAACGACGTCATAGCTGAAGGTTGTTGCCGTCATTCATCAAATTGTAGACATCTTCTTCGATAATGAATAGGATGCTCGGGAAATATTGGAATTTAGACACCCGTGTCATTAACACTCATATAATATCCTTGTCAAAAACAGATTTCGAAGTTTCTTCATCCAGTGATGATACTATTACTCACAGGAAACATAGTTAGCTTTACTTATTCTAAGTTATAAAACTATTTTTATCCTCATCCAATTATTCTGTTTTTGAAGCAAAAAGTCGAATATCAACGTTACCTGATACCTGTTACATAAAAAAATAAGATGATGTCATTCATTGTTGATGATGTGGCAAATCTTTTTTTGTGACGTTGTAACAGCAATAGAATCGCAAAGTTGATTGTTTCAATGTAACCGGAATATTGTCTTTGAAATACAAATGATTAAACGTTTTTAATGCGCGTGTTTTGGGGTGGTAAGTATCCAGAATAAAAAATGGACATTGAAAGTAGTACCTACCTTATCTCTCATACGTGCATCGTTATCCGTATATGACCCTAACGGATACCCCTTTTTCAGTCTGATGTCGGAAAACCTAACCAATATATGGTAAAGTATATTACGGACTTACAGTAACATATATGAAATGCAATTAGTCAACAACTGGCGATATATAGCTCACGACTGTCTTGGGGTCATCTACAAACACATCACGCAGGAGGTGGGTGTAGGACTGTGTGTCACTGGAGGAACTCTGGGATGTATCAGGATCGCTGTCTGGAAGATCCCGTGACATGTCAGTGTAGGAATGGTTATCTCCGACAAAAGTCTGTGTCGCACCACCGTCTGCAACATCTTGTGACATTGGAATGTAGGACTGGTTCTCACTGGCAGAACTCCGGGTAGCACCACCGTCTACAACATCCTGTGACATATCAGTGTAGGAATGGTTATCTCCGGCAGAAGTCTGTGTCGCACCACCGTCTGCAGCACCCTGAGACATTGGAATGTAGGACTGGTTCTCACCGGCAGAACTCTGGATTGCACCACCGTCTGCAACATTCTGAGACATTGGAATGTAGGACTGGTTATCTCCGGCAGAACTCAGGGATGTATCAGTGTTCCTGTCTGCTACTCCAGCTGCTGTAGGAAAGCATTCCGCCAAAACAGGCATGGCAAGTCCGTGTCCGCGTTCCTCTTGTTTCGTTGACGGAACACAGGGCATGTTTGTATATTCATCTCTGATCAGCCAATTTATGTCTATGGCCTGGCATTCTATATCTTCATCTCTGATCTGCCAATATCTGTTTGTGGCCTGGTATTCTACAGAATATATATCATCCGGAGCTCCTTCATCGTTGTGTTGAACAATTGATGAGTGTTGTGCTCTGCAGTAGGAGAGACGAAAGATGCATGTCAACACAAGTTTCGAGTATAATGAATTCATCTCTGATCAGCCAA
The DNA here is from genome assembly GCF_022045235.1 of Haliotis cracherodii. NCBI lineage: Eukaryota > Metazoa > Mollusca > Gastropoda > Lepetellida > Haliotidae > Haliotis > Haliotis cracherodii. The sequence continues at coordinate 1,925,479 of NW_027266269.1, read as the reverse complement.
TTTATGTCTATGGCCTGGCATTCTATATCTTCATCTCTGATCTGCCAATATCTGTTTGTGGCCTGGTATTCTACAGAATATATATCATCCGGAGCTCCTTCATCGTTGTGTTGAACAATTGATGAGTGTTGTGCTCTGCAGTAGGAGAGACGAAAGATGCATGTCAACACAAGTTTCGAGTATAATGAATACATCATAATACTATTCAGACTCAGCATAAAACGTACACTCAAAATCCACTGAACGAAATACGAATATATCTCTCTGCGATATACATACCTTTTAGTTCTCCTAAGTTTGATTGCAGACAGACATGCAAGAATCACAATCACAATGACCATCGCTATAAGGCCAGTTGGCAGTCCTATTGACGTGTCCATCTCACTTTCATCTGGAAAGTCAAAGCCATTTCAGTATAACCTATTCCAACTTTCTCCTATATAAGTTCAAATAAGTATAGGTAAAGTTGATCCATTAACGTGGAATTGCTACATATGTTGGTACGAATATCAGAAGTATAAAGGGACCTGGATTATTGTGACAATTACACAAGGAAACAACAACTCAACTTATACGCCTGGCGTAAGCGTAAAAAATTACATCATTACTCAATCCTAACCTGAACAGACACTTACATACATATTAATCAATAGTTTCCTTTATGAGAGAACGCAAAGGCCAACTATTTGATTTCCTTCCTTCAAGATTAACTCACCTTGACACGATTGGCAATCGTCCACAGTGCAGTTGTTCCTGCAGATAGATGTGCATTTATGGCCGGTTGTATTGCAGCCTTTGAAACACTTTCCTATCATTTGGTCACACTCTCCATCAAGGCAGAATTCACACGTGTTGTTACACGATTGTCCATAGAACCCAGTAGTACATCCATAAACACAAGTTCCATAGCTTGTATGACATGTGTGGTTGATACAGTTGTCAGGGCATGGTATACAGTTTCTTCCAAAATGATGAGATAAACAACCATCTACACAGTCGCCTGTATCGTTGCATCTCCCATTCCTACAGTTAACATTACACTGTAAGGAGCAGTGTGGCCCAAACCAGCCATCTACACATCCATGAAGACAATCACCACTGTACTGATTGCATTCCACTGTGTTATTAATTACAGGCCGTGTGTCTGCAGTGCTATTGTCTAACATCATTGGGCTAAATCCACAGTTTGTACTGCATTCCTTCTCACAGGCAGCACCATAAAAGCCAGGTATACAGCCATGCAGACATCCAACTTGACACGTGTCCCTACATTGTTCACATAAATACTCACAGTACGTCCCAAAATATTGTGAAAAACACTCCTCACACATCCCTGTATAGCCATTGCAGGTTTTACATCTACTTGAACATTGTTTACAGTCAGACCCATAGTAGGAACCACTGCATCCTGACACACAAGTTGAACTCACCTCGCAAAATGTTCCAGCACAACCGCCAACACAAGCTGTACAGTTACCTCCTGGACTGTCACATGGTATGTTGCACCTACCGCCCTGATACCCTGGGACACAACCTTCTGTGCATACTTCTGTGCCACCCCTCAAGGATTTACATTTCTTATTTTTACAGTTGCTGCTACAAGGAGTCTTACATTTCAGGTCGAAATAACCACTGTCACACTCGGTCAGACAACTGCCAGTGTCGCTGTCACAGTCTCGGCAGTGTTGGTCTTCACTGCAAAGGGCAGCTGGAAATCATACAAAGAATACACCATGAAATAAAGACAGGTATTAAGGATCTGAATCTCTACCAAGTCAACCCTAGATGGACAACACATATATAGCTGACCTGGATATGTTTATGGTTTTAAAAAATGATCATCAAGCATTAAATAACATGGCTGGAACAAGCATTAAAAAGTTAGGATTTTTACTGCTTAACTTTTATCAGAATGTTTACCTGTAGATATGATCAGGTAAGCAATGCGTACTATCACCAGTAGAGACATCTTTTACCTGTAATAAAGAAGATGTCATGTGAAACCAGAACAGACACCTGTTACACATTAATGTTATGATGCTACTTACAGAAGTATGTCACCTACATAATTTTCAACTCACGTGTTCGATCAACGCAGCCAAAGTGAGCGATGAGTTCGTTGACTGGCTGTTTGAATCTAACGAAGTTTATTCGTTATGATCTAGTTTATACAATGGCGTTTTTCCTCATTACACGGAAAATAAAATTACAAAGCTGAAGGGCAAACACAAATCACATTCACACTGTGTATGAATGTCAATAAAAGGAAACAAAAACAAAATATCCTTGGTAACATGGATGTGATTAATTAGGTCATCATCACAGTAAAAGCACAAATCAACACGGCAATAGATAGAGTGTTTTCATAGACACTTGCTATAAAGCTGAAATTGTTCTTACTGGGTGACTGAGAACGTTTTCTATAATAACACTATTCATAAACGCAACTGACCACACATCATCATCCTGATGTTGTCAACTGCTTGATCACGTCAAACGAGAATCTCAACGAATTCAGTTGTCATATATAGCAATACATTAGGTCGTCACCACATTACAAATACAAATCAACCAACAAAGTTATACATTTGAAATGTGTCCTGATAGAGAGTTTTCACTCTGGCATGCAAAAAGACACTTTTTATAAAACTGAAAATGTTTATGTTAATGTTTCTACAGGGTGACTAATGACGTTTTGTCAGTCACCTGCATTAATAAAACTTACCACACATCATCACTTTGATGCCGTCAGCCGCTTGATGACGTCATACGAATCTCCAGTACTTCCCCTGTATAGCCTTTTCCAACTGAATTCAGACTAGCCGCTGTTGTCGATCTAGAATCTGCCTGTCCATGCGGTCTCACACGTTTTCAAATGGTTTCATATCCGTTGAACATGCTGGCCATGGCAGGGCCTGCACATTGTTTAGGATGCCCTGGGCAGTTCTTCTCTTGTTTTGTTGTGTTCCAGAATCTTACTTTGGGTTCTCCACATAAAACTGGCAGATAATTTGTCTGGATAATTTCATATCTAAATCCGTGAATATTCAGGTTCAAATTCACGAGGCACGTTTTCTGCTCATTGCAGATGCCTACCTATACCATCCCACCAACTCCAGTTTGGTGGACCTCTTGGATGCATCCAGATGCCAGGCGTTCCTCTTGATGCACACACTCTTCCATCAACCCGATGTGACTTTCGTCGGGTACCCTCGGACAGTTGTGTCACTGCCAACAGTTCTTTACCATTGAAGCAGCACCGAAACATCGCAGGACGGTGCATCAACTTATGTGGTGACCCAAAACTTAAGCACCTACAGGGTCTTGCGATATCCACCTACGTCACCCTATTTGTGACATACAAACTCCTTTCCCTCTCTCTCTGTTCCGCTGATAAGTGTTTCACTTTGCTAATTACGTTTCGGCTGCCGTGTCAAAGGATTGTAACGTCCAATATATATGCCATTTCTATGTGTGCATTTTGATTCAGGTTTGGAAAACCTGCTTCATCATTTCCCCGGGATTCAACGGAAGTCACGAATGTTCCATGAGACAAGTCGTCCTGTACACCTCGGTACTGTTGGGAGAATGTCTTTAGTCTGCTTACATTTTACTCGCTTTGATTTCAATTGAAAGGAAACAGCTATTAATCAGTGAAAGATTTAGTTTATACAATATATGAAGCCCATTTCTGGTGTCCCCCGCCATGATATTGCTGGACTATTGCTAAAAGCGGCGTAAAACCATACTCACTCACTAACTCAGATCAGTTATATATTTCAATATGGATTACTTTTAACATGAGATCCAAGTAACAGTAGGGATATGGCCCAATTGCATCGGACATCATTCTTGTCAAATTTGGAAAGACATGCACCTGTCTACCATGCAATTTTTTTAAGGCTTTACTGGGGCCTTGAATGTTGTATATAGGACATTAATTTACATCGGGAAATACTGTGCGGACGTTGATACACATTACAGCTCACACAACAACTGTGGAGGAAGTATTCTGCTCCAAAGTACAACCGTGTCAGTGATTAAATGTAGTTGTGCTGTTGTAGGAGACATACAGGGTGGATACAATGCGAAAAGGCTAAGTTTTGATGCACATTCATACTAATACGATGTAGTCATACCGACAGCACATATACCAACTGCCTGGTTCCTGAACCCTGTAATGCACCCTCTTGGTCGACTCCGTGGTATCAAAGAGAGTGGTTATTGTGATTTCGTGCTTCCGAATGATCAACCAGAATCAACTAATCACGATATGATAGAATATCATATTATCAACACATATCACGAACATATTAAGGCTCATTTCGAAAGTACGTCCTACTTTTCTATTGAAAACATATTGATTTATACATTCACTTCATGTATAACGCACTGACACACTGACTACCAGCAAATGCTTCCCTCTGAAACGATACAGATTGACATAAAACTCGTGCACGTTTGTAATCTATGTTTAAAGTTACGAATGCCGTGTATGACTGTCTGTTTTTAGTTGTGATATCTGCAGAAGCCACGCTAGCTGTATCACGTGACAGTCAGGGGATTGTGGACATTTCAGTGGAGTGTGAAACAGGAAACAGACAACACGCGCCTTGTTGTCAGCTAGAGCTGCCCAAATACACAGGTACAAGGTCAAACAGTGTCCTCCATCATTGTGAAACTAGACTTCCTGCTCATGGCCCAGTTACTTGAGGCAATGTCTACCCCCCACCCCCCCTTTCACCAGGCGCACATTGAGAGTAGTTTTTTATATGAAACTGTTCACAGCAGAAATAAACATGCACAAGATCAACAGGACATGGTTTCAACAAAAACAAAAATGTAGGTTGTATTTTTCGTGAAGTTGGTTTTGTTTATGTAAACACAGTTGACACATTACAACGGTTTGGCATGTATTTAGGATTACAATGGTTGTCACATGACCAGAATGCAGTGATATTAAGGTTGTTGCCTGACCTCAACCAGTGAAATACATGTTATGGACAGTAACAGTTACTGTTCTACAAGGTGTGCTTCAACATGATTGGTTAGATAGATCCTTATTGTCGGTAACAGTTACTGTTCTATAAGGTGTGCTTCAACATGGATAGTTAGATAGATCCTTATGGACGATAACAGTTACTGTTCTATAAGGTGTGCTTCAACATGGATAGATAGATAGAACCTTATGGACGAAAACAGCTACTGTTCTACAATGTGTTCTTCAACATGAATAGTTAGATAGATCCTTATGGTCGGTAACAGTTACTGTTCTACAAGGTGTGCTTCAACATGGATAGATAGATAGATACTTATGGACGGTAACAGTTACTGTTCTACAAGGTGTGCTTCAACATGGATAGATAGATAGATACTTATGGACGGTAACAGTTACTGTTCTACAAGGTGTGCTTCAACATGGACAGTTAGATAGATCCTTTATACTGATTATGTATTTAGTTATCTATTGCTTTACTTTCTGTCTCTAAACACGAAACAGACACCTTTTGATCCATACTCAATGCCCATGTGCCAAATGTGGTTTGTGTGGAATGGCCTTTGTTATGTTTTTATTTTCCTTAAAGTCTATGACATATGGCTACATGACCTACTGATCAACTATGTGAGAACAGCTGTATTCCCGGAAAATAAACGATATATGAGTGAGTGAGTGAGTGAGTTTGGTTTTACGCCGCTTTTAACAATATTCCAGGCATATCACGGCGGGGGACACTAGCAATTGTGCCCATGTTGAGACGAGAGAACGCTTTAGCCACTAGGCTACCTGATCACCCCATCCAATATACTATGCTTTTGTAGTTGAGGTGAGGTGAGGTGAGGTGAGGTGAGGTGAGGTGAGGTGAGGTGAGGTGAGGTGGCGTCGAACGTGGTATTCGTGAATATTGCACTTATATAGCGACGTCCGTGATCACGTATGTGTGCGTGTGTCTTTGTTACACACCAGTTGGTTAACATCCAGTTTGAGATAAGTGGTATCAAACATATGTGTAATATGGAATTCCAAAGTCTTGATTTGCTAGTCCATGGTGATGACCTGACGGACTACTTTCCTAAATCATTCATACGTTTCTCGTGCTTCGGTCGAATTCAGATACGCCAGTGCGAAACTGTATGGTTTTAGCATGTTTTATAAATGCCCTTTGATCTTATACATTTATCGGGGTATGGATGTCCTCACATCTGTGATACCTACAGAAGCCCATGTACTACTCTGTCATCGTGTAGTCATGAGACTATCCACATGCCAGTGTCGAGCGAGACAGGCTTGTTTTCAGTTCAACCTACCCAAATAACATACGTGCATAGTTAAGTTGATGAATGTGAAACTGCAGACCGGACTTCCTGCTCATTAGTCTGTTAGACAGGTACAGGTACCCCGCCTGTACTCAGCCTTTAATACAACACCATGTATAATTAATGTATTCAGATTAGTGCTACGATTAAGTATACAGCATTATCAAGTCTTTGACAGATGGTATCAAACATTATCAGGCAGAACACTCTTTTATACGTGGCATTGGAATCGTTGCGTTTGCCAGCGTATTGCGTTGATGCATTCGGTTATAAGTTACCTCTCAACATTTATTTTATTCATGCGACGAGGGAATCCATCTGAATACAAACACCTCCGGCATAGATTTAGTAAAGCAATTCTTTAAATAGAATAGTTCACATTTATTCATTGAATTTCACAAACATTGTTGTTTATCGTACAGCTCGTTTTGTGTGTGTCAACAAGATTTTAATGAATAAAATATCCTACACGATGGAGAGAGGAGTGTCCTCATCACACATCGCCGGTTCCACCATTCAGTGATGCTGAACTGGTTGTGTATGTTCAGTCTGTGTTGTAGTACCAACACACCACACATTATACCGTAATGCATTCCTGACAACTAATTATTGTAAAAACAGGGTAATAGTGTTTCAACATTGTTGAACAATAATATTACATTACCATATAGCAATTGTGTTTCCACTTCTAGTTTCTTTTTTTATACATTTCATTTGCTAACCGTCGTCTTCCTGTTTGGAGTTGACCAGTGTCGACACATGATGAAGAAGTGACAAAATGAATGGAGATGACTGAACACGGTGATTACCATTTCCTTGATGTCAGCCGTGAGCTGAGTGATGACATGAAATATGGCATAAAGAGTTGTTTCCCTTTAATGATATCTCACTTCAGCGGTGAATGCATGTGAGCATCATTAAACCCCGTTTCAACATTGGTCAAGTTATATCACACGTTAATGGTGAAGGGAAGATGCCAGTCCAGATATATTCTGCTGATTAAACACAAATCGTCATCTAGATATACCTGGATCCCGAAAGCCTTTGGTCATTCATGGCCTCATGTTACAGCAGACCCATGTTTATACATTCATCATCAGTCGTGTAGTAGTGTGTTTTCTCACGTTGCAGCCCACACAGGTGTACACATTCAACACAGTCGTGTAGTACAGTGTTGTCTCACGTTACAGCCCACACAGGTGTACACATTCAACATCAGTCATGTAGTACAGTCTTGTCTCACGTTACAGCCCACACAGGTGTACACATTCAACATCACTCATGTAGTACAGTGTTGTCTCACGTTACAGCCCACACAGGTGTACACATTCAACATCAGTCGCGTGGTAGAGTGTTGTCAAACGTTGCAGCCAACACAGGTGTACACATTCAACATCAGTCGCGTAGTTGTGTGTTGTCTCGCGTTACAGCCAACACAGGTGTACACATTCAACATCAGTCATGTAGTAGTGTGTTGTCTCACGTTACAGCCCACACAGGTGTACACATTCAACATCAGTCATGTAGTACAGTGTTGTCTCACGTTACAGCCCACACAGGTGTACACATTCAACATCAGTCATGTAGTACAGTGTTGTCTCACGTTACAGCCCACACAGGTGTACACATTCAACATCAGTCATGTAGTAGTGTGTTATCTCACGTTACAGCCCACACAGGTGTACACATTCAACATCAGTCATGTAGTAGTGTGTTGTCTCACGTTACAGCCCACACAGGTGTACACATTCAACATCAGTCATGTAGTAGTGTGTTGTCTAACGTTTCAGCCCACACAGGTGTACACATTCAACATCAGTCATGTAGTACAGTGTTATCTCACGTTACAGCCCACACAGGTGTACACATTCAACATCAGTCGTGTAGTACAGTGTTGTCTCACGTTGCAGCCCACACAGGTGTACACATTCAACATCAGTCGTGTAGTAGTGTGTTGTCTCACGTTACAGCCCACACAGGTGTACACATTCAACATCAGTCATGTGGTAGTGTGTTGTCTCATGTTACAGTCTACACAAGTGTACACATTGGACACTAGTCGTGCAGTAGTGTGTTGTCTCACGTTTCAGCCCACACAGGTGTACACATTCAACATCAGTCGTGTAGTAGTGTGTTGTCTCACGTTACAGCCTACACAGGTGTACACATTCAACATCAGTCGTGTAGTAGAGTGTTGTCTCACGTTACAACCCACACAGGTGTACACATTCAACATCAGTCATGTAGTACAGTGTTGTCTCGCGATGCAGCCCACACAGGTGTACACATTCAACATCAGTCGTGTAGTACAGTGTGGTCTCACGTTGCAGCCCACACAGGTGTACACATTCAACATCAGTCGTGTAGTACAGTGTGGTCTCATGTTAAAGCCTACACAGGTGTACACATTCAACATCAGTCGTGTAGTAGTGTGTTGTCTCATGTTACAGCCTACACAGGTGTACACATTGAACATCAGTCGCGTAGTAGTGAGTTGTCTCACGTTACAGCCCACACAGGTGTACACATTCAACATCAGTCGTGTAGTACAGTGTGGTCTAACTCGACAGTCGAATCATGTGTATAATTTACAGTCAATAATTAAAATTAATCAGTGTGTAAAATCACTGACATGTTTCATTTAGGCCATTTATGACAATACACAATAGTTTAGTCATTTTACAATTGTGCGTCAGTCAGATTGACTAAGATTTGTATGAAGGGATTTAAACATCATGCTGGACTAATTGTTCGTAAGAGAGGGCTAGATAATGACAGTGATTAACAACTGTGTATTCTGAGTTTCTAATACACACTTTACCAGGAAACACCAGCATTAGGTTTAATGTTTAGTGTCAATAGGAGTTTTGCTGATGACTCCTAGTTGTAATTAAGAAGTTGTTGATCCATATGTCTTATTCTTACTAGACTTTCCCTCTGTGTTCAAACATAGCTCAACAGCTAAAACCTACACCTTTTACTGTTTCAAAACTTTAAGCATTCTCTTTCTACGAAATTCCAAAGTTTATCAATGATGCGTCCTTAAACACCAAGGTTACACAATCCAAGGCCTGAGTAAAGCTTTCAAAATGTTTCATGATAGACGTGTTCCTGTTGGATGTTTTCATGGACACATTTGACTTGCCTTTGCATGTGTTTGTAGGTAGGCAGTATACGTTCACTTTTATATGAACCGCTCGTAGCATCACTATTTGATATGTCGAAATGTTTCATCAATTGTATTTAGATCGTCACAACACAGACAGGGTCAGGGTCAGCCTTGTTGTAAGTTTGGTTTGCACTTCACAATTTTAATAATAAACAAGTCTCAGAAATTTATCTGAAGACAGGCAGTTATGTAGCCTTATGGGTTAAAACATTCACTCGTCAAGCTTGGTACAATGTGTGAAGACCATTTCAGGTGTCCCCCGCCATGATATTGCTGAAACATTGCTATAGACGGCTTAAAGCCATACTCACCTGAAGAGGGGAAACCTAGAGGCAACTGGTGAGAACAAGTCAGAAACCATTGTTGTACTAATAAATAAACGTAAATGCAAAATGACCAATTAGTCGCGTAAACTAGATTGTAAATATGGATATATTGTAATCGTTGATGTCATGAACAAAGCCCTCAGGTTTGAGACAGTTGCTGGTGGTACGCCACATCATGTGTTGTTGCCCATTCTTCAAAAGGTGCTGAGTAACTAATATTCATATTTTATGTATACATATACACACAGAATGATAGATTGTAGGAACAATACATTGATATGGTTCCATATCATACGGATTGCGTGCATTGTGTCTGTCAGGCATGCCTACGTGTATCTTTCCTTCTCTGTGTACACATACGCCAGTTCTCCTCTGTGTCCACATACGCCAGTTCTCGTCACTGTCTACATACGCCAGTTCACGTCACTGTCTATATACGCCAGTTCTCGTCACTGTCTATATACGATGGTTCTCGTCACTGTCTACATACGCCAGTTCTCGTCACTGTCTACATACGCCAGTTGTTCTCATCAGTGTCTACATACGCCAGTTCTCGTCGCTGTCCACACACGCCAGTTCTCGTCACTGTCTACATACGCTAGTTCACGTCAGTGTCTACATACGCCAGTTCTCGTCACTGTCCACACACGCCAGTTCTCGTCACTGTCCACATACGCTAGTTCACGTCAGTGTCTACATACGCCAGTTCTCGTCGCTGTCCACACACGCCAGTTCTCGTCACTGTCCACATACGCTAGTTCACGTCAGTGTCTACATACGTCAGTTCTCGTCACTGTCCACACACGCCAGTTCTCGTCACTGTCTACATACGCCAGTTCTCGTCACTGTCTACATACGCCAATTGTTCTCATCAGTATCCACATACGCCAGTTCTCGTCACTGTCTACATACGCTGGTTCTCGTCAGTGTCTACATACGCCAACTGCTCTCATTAGTGTCCACATACGCCAGTTCTCGTCACTGTCTACATACGCTGGTTCTCGTTAGTGTCCACATACGCCAGTTCCCGTCTCTGTCCACATACGCCAATTCTCTTCACTGTCTACATACGCCAGTTTTCGTCACTGTCTACATACGCCAGTTCTCGTCACTGTCTACATACGCTAGTTCTCCTCAGTAACCACATACGCCAGTTCTCGTTAGTGTCCCCATACACTAGTTTTCATCAGTGTCCATATACGGCAGTGTCCACATACATGTACACCAGTTCTCGTCAGTGTCCACATACGCCAGTTCTCGTCAGTGTCCACATGCGCCAGTTCTCGTCAGTGTCCACATACGCCAGTTCTCGTCAGTGCCCTTTCCCGTCGTAACTGGGACTACATGAATACATGTGAGTGAGGTAGCTGTGTCTTGAAACATGACCTTCACTTCACAGATGGTACCAATGTCGGGATCCGAACCTCGATCTTGAGTGACGTGCGAATGGCACAGATGTAAATATCAATGATAGCCTGAAACTCAGCATCAAATGTTTTTATTACGAATTGCAAAGTGTACATAAAACTATGGGGAATATACAGTAATATATATATAGTAACATAATGTTATATATTGTAACATCCGTGTCTTTGCTCGATGTTGAAAGCGTTCATATATTGAAGGTGATTTAATTTGTTGATTTGGTAAATGATATTAAAGTAATTTAATAATAGAGGTCTTTTTTCATATCTCGCAAATTTACGATTGTTAACAAATGAGACGAGGTCAAATCTGAACTGGGGAGTCGGCAGATATTGAAAATCAAAGTAAAATGCTTACTATTTCAAAGAGATGTTACAGGACATACTTTACAGAAATGTTTAAACATAGTTTGAACAGGGAAATAAAATATACATGATAAGAAGTATTATTCAAAACATTATAACTAACACATTAAAACATGGATTTCACATAAGATAACAACATTTCTGACCATTCAACATATAACTACTTGATTCTAGTGCAGAAGCTATTTTTCAGAAGAAAGTGTTCTCACACTTGCTTCTGGGATACATCACGTGGGTGTGTAGAATGATGGGCAAGTAATTGTGAGACACCCCCTCCATGTCATTAAAACCGATAAGCCTTATTTACACTGCACAGCTAACCATCCAATAAACAGCTTTATAAATTTTGGTTTGGTAAGTATTAGTAAAACATATAATGAAAGATCAAATATATATTTCACATGGCAACAGCTCAATAACGTTGCAGTACATTCATCAACTGATACAAAAATGTAAATGAGGACTTTGCCAATCCCTACTTATTGATTCTTATTACATTCTGTAAAAACTAAGATAAAGAAAAATGGTCAGTGTCCTCCCTGTTACCTTGTTATCACACAACCAGGGCTAGTCCCCCTTCACAGCTACCTGTGGAATCATTTGATTTAATTTCAAAGTATGCTTAAAGAACATGAAATTCACATTGTAATGTATTCAATACAAAACATGCCAAGAATGGACACCCTGTTACCTTGTTATCACACAACCAGGGCTAGTCCCCCTTCACAGCTACCTGTGGAATCATTTGATTTAATTTCAAAGTATGCTTAAAGAACATGAAATTCACATTGTAATGTATTCAATACAAAACATGCCAAGAATGGACACCGTTATTGCATAGCATTTCTCCTGTTAACTTGAAAATGACATCATATCATTTCACATATTTCACACGGAAGTGTTATGATGCTCTTGCTTTTGTGACACACCGTGTGGGTATGTAATAAGTGGTGAGATAAAGAAGAACGTGTGCTTCAATTTGGTAGGCGAACATATGCTGGTAGAACATGGTTCAAAGCCCGGAATGTCTCTGTCTTTTCACTGTCAACAAATACTTTTCTTGTTGTATACATTTTTTTATTATCCCAAATTTATAAATCAAACATGTCATTCGGTTTGATGAAATGGATACCACATCATTTACATATAAATTATTTTATCAATTTGTGTCAGCAAAATGTCAATTTAGTTATGTTTTGTCCTTATTCTGCTTGCCAAAAGGGTTCAATTACCTCATGACATCATCATTTTTCATGCCATTCCAGCGTAACGTCATAACTTTTGAAGTCAACGTGACGCCTGTCTCACAACTCACAACTGTGAGACTTCAGGAAGAGAAAAAGATATGTGAAACACTACCGATTGTGTGTTTTCAAAATGTGCCTACACAACTGATTGCAAATACAATGTTTTCATAAAGCCTGCAAATCTGCAAACACACAATGTGTATCACCTAAGTAACATGGTTAACAATTATTCACAATAACGCCTTCAATGTTATGTACCGAGAGAGAGTCACTTACCCTGCAAGGCCATCTATCCTCTGAGAGAAACAGTTGCTCTCATGACAACTTTGTGCTAATATTGTCACAGAAAATATGCTTGAAAAACAAGTTAACATATAACATCTTATGACCAAAGCGATTGCATATTAGGCATATACATTTTCTACAGAAGGATATGTATTACTATAGGATTCTAAAATAGAAGCTTTTGTTCAGATGATATGTATTGGATACATATACGTCTTGGCTTCATCACGTGGTAGTGTAGAAGGACCACCCGACGATATACATGTAGACTCAGTCGGGCGCGAAACGCAAAAGAGAGATAGAAACAAAATGAGCAGTGTTGGCACCAGGTTTTCAAGAAAAGGTCAAGAGTGTCTTGACACAACGGTAGCCCACACCAGTCACACAATTGCACAAACATGTCAGTGTTCTTCTGTTGCCCAACTCCGCCCAGCCGAACCCCGAGCATACGATTGCAGCCTGCAAAACCACTGCCTTGTGGACCAGACAATCCAGTGATACATGTCCCGTGTCTTAAAGGTACCAAATCAGGGTTATTTACACATTCATAGCCACCTATCCAGGTAAAAGCATAATCTGTTGTGGCTTTGTAAGTATCAGTAGATCATATACTGAAAGTATTAGTATAATTCTCCACTGGTAACGGTTCAATAACATAGCAGCACATGCAACATCTGACATACATCACCTACAAAAAGCAAATATGGACTTTTCTTTACAAAGCACTACATATTAAACATCCTATACTGTAATAATCTAAGATAAAGTAGAGGGATTTGTGTTTGTCATACAGCCTTGTCTTTTGCTTTATCAACGCAAGACAACCCATCAACCGTCTCGATTACCCATCAAATCAGATTCAGCTGGGTGGAAAAAGGGAAAATAGCGGTCGACATTGTATGAATTGATTACTGAAAATCAGCGACGACGTCAGGTGTTCGAGAAAAGGGTAAATACATCCTGCCCTCTCGGTAGCACCCTCAACATACACATATGTTTGTTTGATGTCTGATGCTGCACAGCAGCACGAACCAGATGGTCAAGCTATGAACCATACAATCTGGTGACATGATGGCACATTTACTGATTCTGTTGAAACTAAAAATCATAGGTTAATGTTTCCGTTATGACTGTACAAGAGCAGAGGCTATGCTTTTAAGAAACATGCTCGTTTCACAGCACAGAGGGGGGAACTACTACTACTACTACCACTACTACTACTACTACTACAACTACCAATATTACTACCACTTCCACTACCACTACTACTACGAATACTACTGTTACTAACAATAACATTAAAACCCAACCCAACCATTTCATATATCCACGAGTGTGGTCATTATTACATGCCAATAGTTCGCTGTTATTGTTATGGAAAATATATGATAAAAAAAGCAAAGCAATAAGTATGAACAAAGTGTATGCGTGACTCTAAATGGCATTAACATAAAGCAAGGGACATATCCAGTGCAATGGTAGTGGAAACGTTATGGACACTTTGAGGAACTAGGTACAGTGTCTGATTCCCATGAGACAGTAACCACATATGCCCAGTGCAGTGTCAAGTGCAGTAATATAATCAATCAATGAAGATCAATTCTACAATAATTTCCAGTGCTTCAATCATCTATCTGTGTTACAATTTCTGTTCACAATATTGAGACGTTCCACATGCACAGCTTCATCGCGTGTATTTCAAGACTGATTCAAATACTGGACAATGTCGTCGTTGTTGCCCCGACGAGCCAGAGTGGTGATACCCTCTCCTTTATTTGAGACCAGAGACAGATCTGCCTTGTGAGACACTAGTAGCTGGAAGACATCCTCGTGTCCACACACAGCCGCCATCATCACCGGTGTCCAGTTATACCGACCTCGGACATTGATGTCATAGGATGGGAGCAGATACTCCACACACTGTATGTTGCCTCCTCGACAGGCCAGATGTAGTAAACTGTCTCCATATTGGTCTGTCTGAACAAGACCAGGACTTTGTTGTGAATGTGTATTTAGGTAGAACATTTGTGATGTCACTAGTGACTTCATCAGTTGATTCCATGGTGTGATGCTCTTGTCTGAATGTTCCTCTCGTCCTAACTCCTTGATGATTCCCCTGCATCCTCCCTGGAGGGCCAGAGTATACACATCATCTCCGGCCCTGTCTGTCAGTGTCAGATCTGCTCCTAGGCCTTTAAGATATTTAAAAACAGCAAATTTCCCCTCGACAGCTGCCATTGCTAACGGTGTCCAACCAAAGTTATCTCTCAGATTGATATCAGAATATGACATGACATGCTTCACCATCGTCAAGTTTCCTGACTCACAAGCCAAATGGAGGAGAGTATCTCCATCATTGTCCACCATGTTGACGTCAGCACCATGTTCCACCAGGAAGTCAACTACATCAGTGTGACCTCCACACACAGCTAGCATCAGTGGCGTGTGACCATTCCAACCTCGTGTGTTGAGGTCAAAGTCAGCAATAACATGTCTAACAATGTCAATGTTTCCACCTCTACTGGCTGCATGGAGTAAAGTACCATTGTCATCACCAGTGAGTGATGGGTTAGCTCCCTTGGAGAGAAGCATTTGAAACGTATCCTTTTTGCCACTGTAAGCTCCTTTCATTACTGGTGTCCAGCCTTTGTACCCCCGACAGTTGATATCAAACATTGGCAGTAGATGTTCTACAATGAGAATATTTCCGCCTTCGCACGCCAGATGAAGTACATTGTCATTGTCGCCATCAGTCAGTGTAAGATCAGCTCCCTTTGACACAAGCAGGTCGAAAGTATCCTTCTTTGCAAACACAGCTGTCCCCATCACTGCTGTCCAGCCATGTTGTCCCCGACTATTAATATCAAATAAAGGCAGTAGCTGTTCTACAATGGATCTGTTTCCACTTTGACATGCCAGATGAAGAACATTGTTATTGTAGTCATCAGTCAGTGTGAGATCAGCTCCTTTTGACACCAGCAAGTCGACAACATCCTTCTTTGCACACACAGCTGCAACCATTAACGCTGTTCTGTCATATTGTCCCCGACTATTAATGTCAAATAATGTCAGGAGATGTTCTACAATGGATCTGTTTCCACCTTCACATGCCAGATGAAGTACAGTGTCATTGTAGTCATCAGTCAGTTTGTGATCAGCTCCTTTTGACACAAGCAGGTCGAATATATCCTTCTTTGCATAGAGAGCTGCCCTCATCAGTGCTGTCCTGCCATGTTGTCCCCGACTATTAATGTCAAACAATGGCAGTAGATATTCTACAATGGACCTATTTCCACCTCGACATGCCAGATGAAGTACATTGTTGTTGAAGTCATCAGTCAGTGTGATATCAGCTCCTTTTGACACAATAATTTCGAAAGCATCCTTCTTTTCACACACAGCTGCCCACATCAATGCTGTCCAACCATATTGTCCCTGACTATTGATGTCAAACAATGGCAGTAGACATTCTACAATGGATCTGTTTCCACTTTGACATGCCAGATAAAGAACATTGTTGTTGTAGTCATCAGTCAGTGTGATATCAGCTCCGTTTGACAGCAGCAAGTCGACAACATCCTTCTTTGCACACACAGCTGCAACCATTAACACTGTTCTGTCACATTTTCCACGACTATTAATGTCAAATAATGTCAGTAGATGTTCTACAATGGACCTATTTCCACCTTTACATGCCAGATAAAGTACATTGTTGTTGTCGTCATCAGTCAGTGTGAGATCAGCTCCTTTTGACACAAGCAGGTCGAAAGCATCCTTCTTTGCGCACACAGCTGCCCACATCACTGCTGTCCAGCTATGTTGTCCCCGACTATTAATGTCAAACAATGGCAGTATCTGTTCTACAATGGATCTATTTCCACCTTGACATGCCAGCTGAAGTACATTGTTGTTGTATTCATCAGTCAGTGTGAGATCAGCTCCTTTTGACACAAGCAGGTCGAATATATCCTTTTTTGCAAAGAGAGCTGCCCTCATCAATGCTGTCCGGCCATGTTGTCCCCGACTATTAATGTCAAACAATGGCAGTAGACACTCTACAATGGACCTATTTCCACCTTTACATGCCAGCTGAAGTACATTGTTGTTGAAGTCATCAGTCAGTGTGATATCAGCTCCGTTTGATACCAGCAAGTCGACAACATCCTTCTTTGCACACATAGCTGCAACCATTAACGCTGTTCTGTCATATTGTCCACGACTATTAATGTCAAATAATGTCAGTAGATGTTCTACAATGGATCTGCTTCCACCTTCACATGCCAGATGAAGTACAGCGTCATTGTAGTCATCAGTCAGTGTGAGATCAGCTCCTTTTGACACAAGCAGGTCGAAAATATCCCTTTTTGCAAAGAGAGATGCCCTCATCACAGCCGTCCTGCCATGTTGTCCCCGACTATTAATGTCAAACAATGGCAGTAGATATTCTACAATGGACCTATTTCCACCTTGACATGCCAGCTGAAGTACATTGTTGTTTTCGTCATCATTCAGTGTGATATCAGCTCCGTTTGATACCAGCAAGTCGACAACATCCTTCTTTGCACACATAGCTGCAACCATCAACGCTGTTCTGTCATATTGTCCACGACTATTAATGTCAAATAATGTCAGGATATGTTCTACAATGGATCTGTTTCCACCTTCACATGCCAGATGAAGTACAGTGTCATTGTAGTCATCAGTCAGTTTGAGATCAGCTCCTTTTGACACAAGCAGGTCAAAAGTATCCTTTTTTGCATAGAGTGCTGCCCTCATCAGTGCTGTCCTGCCATGTTGTCCCCGACTTTTAATGTCAAACAATGGCAGTAGCTGTTCTACAATGGACCTATTTCCACCTTTACATGCCAGGTGAAGTAATGTGTCATTGTAGTCGTCAGTCAGTTTGAGATCAGCTCCTTTTGACACAAGCAGTTTAAATAAATCTTCCAGTCCATGCAGCACGGCAATTCTTGCTGGTGTCACCCCCTCTGCCCCTCTACTGTTGATGTCACACAAAGGAAGGAGTTGACGTACAAGGTATACATTTCCCGAGTAGCAGGCATAATGAAACATTGTGTTACCATGTTCATCTGTCACTGAAATATCCGTCCGGGTGGGTTTGAGTTCAGCAAGGATCTTATCCACTATATCATGCCTTTCCAAAATAGGATGCATAATAGACATCCGATAGTTCCCCTCCCTCACAGCCCCAGCCAGTCTTGAAGCAATGATGTCATTGTAGGCATCCGATACATAGATGACATGCCTATCCTCATCAGTCTCGCATGCAGGTACTGTTTGGGCCTGAACACGTTCATACAGGAAGTGTATGCTGCAGTGTTGTAATACAAAAGCACAATTGATTTTGCAATAGACAAAGGCACAGGCATCATAGATTGCTGGGTGTGAAAAACTTGTATTGTCTGCTTTGGTAAAAATTGTACCGAAAAATCCCTTCACACAACTGATAACCTTTGCACGGTCAACACCACCAACTACACCTGAAACTGTGGAGAGATGTTTCTCCAGAGTTTGGCTGCCTGATTCCAAATGGCAAAGGTTCAGGTTACCTTCACAAAGCAACATCAATATCAGTGCTGCTGACTTGTTATTTCCCTTTTTAAGCAGAGATTCCAGTTCTGCCCTGAGATAGGTTAAAGGCGTCTTAAAAAAATCTTCATATTGATCATGTGATTGGGGAAAACTGAAGAACAGTTTGCATGTGAGCGGGAAGCCAAACAGTTGATCCTTAATGCCACATATTTTGTCTAAATCAAAAAAACTAAAGTTACTGTTATGTTTTTTATGTTTTATAAACATCTGTTTCTTTTCTTCGACTGTGTAGTGACTCTCGGTCTGTGTTAGATCAATGACCGAATCTCCTTTGAAAAACTCACACTCATTTTCAACCAGGTGTAATTTTCCCAGCTCAAGATTGTATGATTTAGTAGTAAATATGACATGGACGTTTCCCATGTTTGTCTCTCTATGAGCTGAATGCGAGTTAAGTTTTTCATTAGATCGGTAGGGTTTAAAAAAGTCAGATGTCATTTGCTCCAGCCAAGAGTTGAGAATACCTAAAATCCGTCTGAGGTGAGGTGAATCCGTTGATATTCCAACTGTTCCAAATATGTCATCAAATATGAAACACATATTTTTACCTTTTCTTTCACTGCATAATTTGAATTCTGAAATGCTGTTGACAAAGTATAGTTCATATCCTTTCTTCTGGTATTCTGACCCCAACTTCAGCGCCATTGACGTCTTTCCTTCCCCTGAAGCACCAGATATTGTCACATGTCTAAAGTTCTCTAAACGTTCCTTGACTTTATTGTAGATAGCAGTCTCTTCAAATAATTCTTCTGTCTTCTGGATCTCCCACTCCAGCATACCTGGAAGACAACATGGATACATTCAGAAAACATAATAGATAGACAGGGTTATCATAATCTGCAGGGTCCACTCAACCCCTAGGCTCCTGATCGACACTACTGTTTTTCACAAAACACCAGAGATGCATAGAACACCATTGACATGTTTTACTTGAATAAGATAGTGTGATGACTCTCACTTTGCATTGTCCACGTGTGGGTGTCGTGGAATTATTAAAGTTCAGGGCGTCAGAAAAAGCAAAACATTATGTTGAAAGATCCTCACAACAGACCAACAGTCATCACCAACTTTACTCACGACATAGTACTACGTGCCGTTAATGCGAGTAACGCTCTTTGACCAAGTGGACGGTCGTCGGTAATTTCGCGCTCCTAAATTGAACGGTAATTACCACCGATTTCAGAACAGATAAAAAGTATGCTGGTTTGTATGAAATCACACAGCCAACATGACGTCACGAGATCGTTTCACGTGCTCCCTTCATGGATCACCTGCACTGAACCGAATTGGAAGCTGGATTTTCATGGAATGTAGATGTTTCTAACTTGGTGAAAGTCTGTGTAAATAACTGCTATTATGAACATGATTTTAGAATTGGCATCTCATCGTTTCTAGTAAACAATCTTGGAGAAAGCACCGCACTTTATTTCCAGAGCACCTTGAGGAAACATTCTTGATCGAATCATCAGCTGAGAACGTTGTAATCGAAAGCCATCAATAAGCCATCCATAAGCCATCCATAAGCCACCCATAACCCATCCATAAGCCACCCATAAGCCATCCATAAGCCATCCATAAGCCACCCATAACCCATCCATAAGCCATCAATAAGCCACCCATAAGCCACCCATAAGCCACCTTAATCCACCCATAGTATTTTTGTGAACGTTGAAATTTTATAGAATGTTTAAAATAAAGTTTAAGTCAATTATAAATAAAATACTACCTTCATTCTGGTTAGAGACCGTTACAACATGTGTTATGCACGGCGTATCTTGTGAGCGAAAGCGAGTTAGACAAGTTTTGAAATACACGAGTTGCTTTCGGTAGATTGATTCGCTTAAAAATACACGTCGCAACATTTTAATAAAAACGGCATCTACATATACGACTCGTTCACATATCATACACGTATAATATTATGAAGAGGTGACATTCACCAGTGTACAGCAGCATTTGTATAGAGACATTCACAATATACACAACATAGTTCCACATGTTTCAATTCTACCACACTGCCTCCATGGCGTCTGCCTGGAGACCAGAACGTTCAGGGTTCGATTCCCGGACGCCTCATACAAAAGGACGTTAAGAGAGCTAACCATGTCTAAAACAACGAATGGAAGGCTCGGAGTGGTGAATTCATGTTAAACTGCGGTATCTAGCACTATTCGGCATTAGTCTGGACTACCGCAAGTACTCAGACACACACATGTTCATGCACGTTGCTATATATGTGCAATACCCCATTCCACCTTACCTTCAGTTTTATCTTTAGGGAGACGTGATTACAGATACATGCCATATTATGACGTCACTTTATTATGGCGTCACACTGCACCTGCACAAATACTGTGACGCGTGGTTGTCATAACATCCTATTAGTGGCTTTACAATGACACTGGTAACATTCACAATAAAAATAAATAGTAATTATATACATTGCTATTAATTATCTAATTAAAGGTGGACACAACGTTTAAATGATTATTGTTGTCCTTGGCTTTACGCTTTGTGATAGCAGAATTCATTTTAAAGAAAAGGAATATATAAAAACGTTTTTCTTTTCCAGCTGCGTATTTGTCGAGCGCTCAAGGGTTCAGACCTTATTTTTGGGTCTTTTTCGGCCGTCGCATGACAGTAGTACTTCTCTGCGGTGTCAGGCTATAAATGCTTACCCCTTTTTTACGCACATTGTGTGAATTGGCGGATACAACCGGTAGGGCAGGACAAACTCACCATTTTTGTAAACATCTACCCTCCTAACTGAAATTTCTGTGGTCCATTCATATAATTTTCACATACAATAGACACCATACGGCAAATGGAATCTTTCGCCTGAAAATTTAGAATGGTTATTTATTTGCATCGACAATTTATATTTAGCTGTTTTGGGATGCGAATTCTACCCCATAAGCACCCTGTTTGACCAATGTATTCGTCATGACACCCTTGACATATCATAACTGAATGATATGTATTTGCGGAACATGCAGGTTAGAGCACACACACAATAACTGTTTCCTTTTTGTGAAATTTATTCATGAAATTTCAACTACATATTCACAAGTTCCACAATGCCCCTGTTTACATTTGATACACTGATGTCTTTGGACGTCATAAATAAGTCAAATTTGGCGCGTCTTAATATGTTTATTTTAAGTTATTGCTTTGATGTTTACTTTTGATCCTTGTAACTTTAGCCGTAACTTGAGTCATCAGCAGTTTTAATTTGAAAATTTTGTCTGATGTTGGGCACAAGTTAGGCACCCAGGCGAACGAAAAACAACAACAGGCAAGCGAGCCTCCTGTTGCATTCATTTTGGACCAAGAATGTGCACGAATGGCGCTTAAATGTCATGTGCATAAATATGCAGCTTAGCTGAAAGGGTATATTCCCTCTTCTGCAGTGTCGGGAGTCCCTGAAATTAAATAGTAATAGTGTTCCACTTCGGTGGGCGTGGCTGATGTTTTTACATTCTTGGGAGATGACTGCAGTATCACGAGACCAATTCAGCTAATCCGAATGCAGGAATTACAATGAGCACAACGAAAATGTAATTTATGCCCACCTCTCTCCATGACGCCTGCACACTCATCTTCCGTTTGATCATTGCTGGTGGTAAGTGCACGTCCTCCTGAAAAAGAATATAATTTTATGTACACATGAATGCACTATTCATGTCAAATCCACTGTCAAAAGGAACATTGTTTTTTCTTACGGTTGCGCTACACTGCTTTAAATTATTGTTGGAATTTCCATTTCATTGGTTAAAAGAATTCACGTGGCCTAAGTATATCAACATGAGCGACCCGCATCAGGATCTTACTCTGCATGGTTAAGTCGAGAGATCGGTGACATGAAATTGTTTTGAGTATTTTTAAACAAAGATAGCATGACTGCCTCTGCCAAACTTGGCAGGTATCACTGGACACTCCGTACATGTCAACACCACTCGCAATACAAATTAGATTTCAATGTTGAGAGATGTGTATCATCATCTGAACTCCCTTGTATTACAAAATAATTATCTCAAGATTCAGACTGAACACCTTCAGACTAACAACTGAATGTGGAAGATATAAAAAAAAAAACACGCGAGGAGCGCCTGTACAGCCATGTTAGGAAAGTAAGCCTTATAGAGGTGATATACCATGTGTTATTAGTGTTACCCACCCACAGCTGTGACGTGTATTGTCCACTGGTTGCATAAAAGAAAAAAAAACAACACTTAAATAAATTGCTATATTTCTATCAACAGTTCCCCAAACCCGTGGCTCTAATAACGTTTAATGTATAAAACTAATAAGATGTTCCTCGATAATAGTAATAAGGCTTTGCATGCGTGAATTGCATTGTGTATAATATTTGTGCTATGGGCCAGAGTTCTTGAATACTGATTGTTCTCTGTCTGACTGTCTAATTTAAAATCAGATTCATTCAAGCACATTTTGTCATCGAACTGTCAATTGCCCAATATTTTCCCAACAAAACCATGTCTAATGAACCGTTTTACTTTACCAAATCTGGAGGAAGACGGCCTCACCGATATCATAATGTTTTGAAATGAATTAAGCCACCCTAAACACAAGGCATGGGCATTCCCTGTTTTGTAACACATTATTTTGGTTTGAATAAGTAGATTGTCCAGTTGGTATAGTTTTCTAACATGAATTTATGTGCCTGCTGCAAACACGATGGCAAAGTTAACAACACTCCCGGTTTAATAACAAAATGTGATTTCAGTATCAACCCCAAGCAGAAAGGTATAAACTCTGATTTAACGCCATGCCTTCTGAATGCATACCCAACGCAAAAACTTCGGTAGTTACCCTGATAACAATTATATATTGGTCATAACGTCATCACTTCCGGTTTAGGATTGTTTAAAAGTAAACGTCACATAGCTTGTCAATTGTTGAAAGAGGTGTTAACAAACATTCAAATAAAACACAAACAACTGTTATAGTTAATGTCCTCCTTAAGTCTCACATTACTAACATTAGATGAATCCACCTCAAGCAACTCAGATCAAGATCTCTTTATTCCCGAAGCTTACCGCGACACCCTCAAAACAATTCACATTCACTTCTGATTGTGTGCACACGAGTCCACAAGTAACATGTTGTTTTATGTAACCTCTGCTGCTGCTACATTACTTATGACACATATACCGTCATCATTGTCTACGTCTCTACAACTGCGGGGTGGTCGGGTAGCTCTGTGGTTGAGACGTTCGCTCATCACGATCCCCAACATGGATACAATCTGTGAAGCCTATTTCTGGTGTCCCCCGCTGTGATATTACTGGAATATTGCAAAAAGCGGCATAAAACCACACTCACTCACTCACTCCCTCTCTACAGCTACATTACTGAAAATAATTTTTCATTAGACCTTGACAATGTGAAAGTCAAGACACTTTCTATTGATGTTAGTTTTCCCTCCACAATGTGACGGAATATATGAGAATACATACAACGTCATTGTTACATCATCAGCCTGTTGTTATGGTTACCTACTTGGCAGTAAAGGCTCGCCTTCAGGATTCTCAGGGTCAGCTCCGGCTGGAAAAAAACAAAAGGGAAATCACATTATTATATTCTTTAGGAAAATAATCTAAAAATAATTTTAAGACTTAACATGAACTATTTTGTGATTAAGTGGAATAAGAAAAAAACATTATGCTGAGTCAGCGAGTAGGCTTATCAATAATATATAAGTTGACGATGGAAGAGAGCAACGAGCCTAGATTTTCTGCCACAACAGATTCAAGGGCAAATAGCTGTGGAAATGTGAAGTGTGAATTGACCACTGAAATGTGACGTCAGCCTGTAAACAAACCAGACAATGAAGTGATCAATGAACTAGAAAATTAAGTGATACGAGAGTACCATTACTGATATTGTTGAAGCTAAATAGTCTTTTATTGTCAGGACCTTTCTCTTTGCGAGTTTGTGTTCATGATAGTTGAAAACATGTTTAATTCAACTGTTTCAACTGGTATGACTCAAATACGATTTAAAGCATGACTACTGTTTTGGGTGAGTTGAGTTCACGTAATGACTGGTACACGTCAAAGTAGGGATATGTATCGCCTATAGATATTTGTTACTGATGGGTAAATTTTGGAAATATCCAATAATGAAACATTGGGATATGTCAATAGGCTCAATTTAACTGAATTGACGTGTGTTTGCATTAAAATAAAAGTATTAATATGTATTGATTCTGAAATATATTCATGTTTTATGCATGATGTTTTTTGTCAATCGTCTTTGTTTTTTTGAAAAGTAACTGACACTGAGGAAGCCCGATCTCGGCCTGTACACAACTGAGACTGGAACAGACAACCTAATGACCAACAACATGAGCATCGTTCTATGCCAGTGGGGAACGATGGCATGCACCTTCCAAGTTAGCGATGTTGACTACCGTTACCACAAGCATGTGTTGCTGAAGACTAATTATAACAGTAGTAGGTAACAACGAGGACCGAAGAGATACAACTAGCATCAACCGCCAACCCGACCCTACTCTGCACATCAGCCTCTCAATGAGATAACAGAAATGCATCTTGCTAACTATGATTGTTGTTGCGTTGCATAACATCAGCCTCCATCCACCATTGTCGGACAATGACATACTGAGTACAGTTCTAGGGTTGTAAATATACATGTACGTGCTGGATGTAAGTTTAGGCCTACTGTTGCCATTGTGAACAAAATCATCCAAAGACACACAACAACCTATAAGCATAATATCCTACTAGAACAGGCTCACTAAAAGCAGTCCATTATACGCGTACAACTACTAATATATTTCTGAGTCATTTTCAAAAGGTGATGATGCCTGGTGTTTGCGAAAGGTTTTGGGATCAGTTTCCTTGGAGGTGGGGTGCGGAGTTGGGAATCAAAATGGTGGTGTGACTAACCCTCTAATCTGCTGTTTCCAAGTGTCAATTACCCAGTGACAGTTACCATGTGTGAAGATATCTAACTCTCTAATGTTGTTTGCTACATTACCTTTTGGCCTCCGGGTTGACTTTCTTCTGCAATTAATAAGAACAGATCATTAGTTCTGAGAGAAATTTGATAGACACAATCATGGTCATCATGTGGGTAACAAGTACACTATACGTCCACTGATGTAAAGGTCACAAGAAGTATGTTTATTGTAAGAAATCACGACTGTCTCATCCGCCTTTCCACAAGCTCGAATTGTTTTACCATCCTGTGCATGGCAGAGGCAGCAGCATCCAAACTATTCGGTGAAATTTAGGTTATCCAGACGTTTATTGTAAGAGATGAAAAAATAAACCTATTATGGGAACATCTCTTTAGGAAAAAGAACAAAAAACAACAGCAATTAGACAGCGCTGGCAAGATGTTATTCATATCCACTTTACAAAGAAACAATTGTTGTCATATGTATGTAAAAAATCAATAATAATACTGGTTCACTTGAAAAAAATAGAGGGTATTTAATCTGTGTTCAATATATTGCTTATGTTGTTGGCGTTGTTCAAATTTTCACTTGTGGCATCGATACGAAATCATTCCAAATGATAACCTGTTTTGCGAAATGTCGTAGAACTGAGTACATGTATTAGAACCCCACATCACCATTCTCGACAGTAACAATAACATTTCACCATGACTCGTATTTTCACTGAAACAAAAACATAACTTGTATTTGTATTTTTACACCCTAGAGTTAGTACTATCAAAGAGTCATCTTCTTTTAAACCATGTCGGCTTTGTGTAAGAGTACACAGAACGGATCTTGGAAATGCATGTCACACTTTCATGAAGATTATATGAAATGTTGTTTAACTTACCTGTTGTCTGTCTGGCGTCGACGTTTTATGACGACGGTTACGACGATGATAACAATAATTGCCACAAGGGAGATTGTGATGATCACTGCGACGTGTACCGTTGACAGTCCTGTTGTTTCAT
Source organism: Haliotis cracherodii (assembly GCF_022045235.1). Taxonomy (NCBI): domain Eukaryota; kingdom Metazoa; phylum Mollusca; class Gastropoda; order Lepetellida; family Haliotidae; genus Haliotis; species Haliotis cracherodii. Next base: position 1,898,772 of record NW_027266269.1, on the reverse strand, counting down.
TTGTTTTGACCTTGACGTCTGTCGAAATAAACGTTGCCTATATACAAGCGCACAATTGAGTCATCTTGTTAATATAGTTTCTGTGATAAATGGAGGTTTTACTTGTAGTATGTTCTGAATTCAAAATTCCAATGTTGTTATAATGTTTAGCTTTGTATAATTCTGAAAATAATAATTGATGTATGTGTTCGTTCAATTAGGTAGATTTTATGTACTAGTGTTTGACATATACGTAACAATGAAACCACTGTTAAAATTTCGTTTTTGTTACATAGTACAAACTTATTTTGTATGGATGAGTACTCATTTAGGAACATACCACATCCAGTTGGGATCAAATGTGCTATAAGACCTAATATGACAGGAGTATTGCTGAGTGAGGCTTATACAAAAATGCTATACTACATGAAACCAAAAACATATTTCTAATACGATGGGTGTTTATGATTTTTTTATTTTAGCAAAATGCCATGCCCAACAGTTGTTTGCACTGAATCATTGCATGAAAATCAGGATTTATATTGTGCCATCCCTCTACTCATATGTGGTGCCAATCAAACAAAATATTTGAGAATCGCAGATACACCTGATGAAGCCATGTTTTTTAAATTAACAATGGGAAACCAGTGAGCATACCACACCTTCAGTGACCTCACAGAAATCCCCTATTTGGTTTCCACTGCATCCCCTTGTGCAGTGTCCATTCCCATGATTGCAGACGTTGTCCAGACAGTTCTTGCTGCAATGTTGGTCACATTGAGGATCATACCATCCAGTGATGCAGCCATCGGAGCACTCTCCTGTTTCCTTGTTACAGTGTGTGAGGTTCCTCTGTGGGTTAACCTGGCAGTTTTCGGAGCAGCGTTTGTCACAATTCTCACCATGTTTGCCCCACTCGCATGCTGCGACTGCATGAATTAGAAATGCTGAAAATGTGACAAAATAAAGATGAATGAAAGTAAGGAAGAAACCCAGAAGTTATATTGAAGAAACGCACCCCAAGTTGTGACACTGTGTAAACGTGAAACAATAGTGTAAATAGTTGATGCCTAAAACAATCATAGAGCTGTTTGCTCACATGCAGAAACATGTACAATAACTATCTACCACTGACCATGCCATTGAGTAATGCATTTTCTTATCGCATCTTTTAAACAAATCATCTTTGCACATGTATTGCGTATGTTGATGTAAATTTACACTTGCCTTCATATACTAAAACGGCTGTGAAATAACACGAGGTTGTGTTTTCATTTTATTGAATGCAAAACATTTACTGCAAATCTTAAATAACAGAATATGGACCATATTTATTGTCATGTCATTATATACTGTTGAATGTTTTGTCATAGTTAGGTGATGGTTCAAATGGACCATATTCATAATTGGTCATGTGGTTTTCTTGTAGTACACCTTCTCACTTACGTTACTGAACGAAACTCGCGATAACCGGGACATTTACTTGCTGCTCATTTAGTCAATGCATCGTATTGAAGCATACTTTTGTGCTGAAAGGATGAACTCACTGAAACACAGAACTGTGCTTGGCCTCAGCATGACTTGAAGAGTTATCTACTTGTTCATATGAAGCCTGTTGGGAAGAGAAACATCCTGAATGTACTAGTATGCACCACAATTTCACGACTTGTTTATTCTATTGAAGTGGTTTACATGCATGCAATGGTGTCAATTATCAAAAACAGAAAATGTTCATCTGATACACTTATAAGCTTTTCGTTGAACTCAATACTTTGTGGTGCTCTGAGAAGGATGGTGACAGTACATTGACAGAATACGGCAACGGAAGCCAGATCTCTCCCTTTTTTCTGACAAGTGTTCTTCCATAATCTGACAAGGTCAAGCTATGTTATCTGTAGATTTATCTTCTCTAAATGTGACATTTGATACGCTCTGTTGTTCAATTCAAAATACTTTTAACACGCATATATATGCATACAATGTAGATACGTTTGTGAATATTAATTTTTTATTCATTTCAACTTAAGATCGTTTATTATAATTTACTGATTGTCCAAGAGTGCTTTTGTATTTTTGAAAAAATGTGATTAAATCTGACTAATCGTGACTAAACAATATTTCTCAAGTGTCCATTCGTCTTTATATCTAAACACGGTGGATATGTATCCAGGTACAAAGTGACAGAACAGTCAAATGCGTCCCTGCACAGTGTATCAATACAGACAGCCCAGGCTTCCAGTGACGTTTTATTGTTAGGGGACAGGGCTAGCTTCAGTCAGGGACAAACATAGTTTACTGTCAGACATAATCTATGACACTGCTCCACGCTGTGTTTTTTCATTAGTCAATTGCTGACTACCTTCCACCCCACTGGGCCACTCTACCCATACCTAAGGAATGCCTTGGCCTAGATCACGCTTCATATATGTGGAGTGTCAACTTGAAGTGTATGCACTGCTATATAATCAGTCATGTGACACGACGCAGATTGAGATCCTTAAAATCACTTACATGAGACTGTAATTGGAATCGTGAACATCTACACATTCATCGACGTGCGCTGAATATGTATTTTGCTGACAGGGCATTCATGAAGTCAAAGAAAAGGGCACAGTCACACATTCACAACATTCATACTACTGTATCCGTGTACTATGCAAGTACTTGTGATCAACATGGCTTCTCACACCGACGTTTCAAAAGGTAACACATATGACACACAATTTCGTGTCAGTTGTTAGCAATGTTGATCACCAGACTACAGGTGAATGCTGGTTCACGGCGGCCTGTAAGTACTCGATTCTACTCCTGGATCTCAGTGGTTGATATCATGAACACAAACACACACGTCAGTGATTGTTAGCATGAGCAGTTTCAGACACGTCCGTGGCTGATGACATACGAATGTCCAGGTAATTCGGTGTTTGATAGCATGAACACAAACACATACGTCAGTGGTTGATAGTATAAGCACTTTTAGTTCAATATGTGGCTGGTGGCTGGCAATTGCATGCAAACCCGGGGATAATCGAATGAACAACTCCAGATGAATCAGTGATGAATAGCTTGAACACATCCAGGATTGACTTGGCCTGGATTGAAATCCCTGAAATCACTTGCTTGAGACCGAATTGGAATCGCGAACATCTACACATGCAGCGATGTGCACTGAATCATAGCAGCCTGTGGGTGATAGAAAATGGTGGAAGTTCGTCGAAATATGGTTCAATAGAGACGTACACAGAGACAAGAGACAAAAGGATCAAGTGCTGTTTACACAATATACCAGTAGGAACTAACATGAACAGAATTAAGAGAATAAATTCAACTGCTTTTGACAGCGCCTCATTAACCCTGGATCTAAATGCTTACCAGGAAAAGGGAACTCTAGGTAAACAGTGGTTGATGGCCTGACCAACTCTCGTTAAATCAGTTGTTGATGGCATGACCAACACTCGGTAAAACAGTTGTTGATGGCATGATCAACTCTCGGTAAATCAGTTGTTGATGACATGATCAACTCTCGGTAAATCAGTTGCTGATGACATGATCAACTCTCGGTAAATCAGTTGTTGATGGCATGATCAACTCTCAGTGAATCAGTTGTTGATGACATGATCAACTCTCTGTAAATCAGTTGCTGATGACATGATCAACTCTCGGTAAATCAGTTGCTGGTGACATGATCAACTCTCGGTAAATCAGTTGTTGATGGCATGACCAACTCTCGGTAAAACAGTTGTTGATGGCATGATCAACTCTCGGTAAATCAGTTGTTGATGACATGATCAACTCTCGGTAAATCAGTTGCTGATGACATGATCAACTCTCGGTAAGTCAGTTGTTGATGGCATGATCAACTCTCGGTAAATCGGTGGTTGATGACATGATCAACTCTCGGTAAATCAGTTGTTGATGACATGATCAACTCTCAGTAAATCAGTGGTTCATGGCATGACCAACTCTCAGTAAATCCGTGGCTGATGACATGACCAACTCCTGGTAAATCAGTGGCTGATGAAATGATCAACTCCCTATAAATCAGTTGTGGATGGCATGATCAGCTCCCGGTAAGTCAGTTGTTGATGGCGTGATCAACTCAATGTATATAAGTAGCTGATGACATGGTCAACATGTAACAAAGTTATAGTTTGGATAACGCTTTTGGAGAAAAGTACATCCGGGATTCAAACCCACACTGCCAGAGTGTGGCACCTGAAAGCCAGCACACAAAATCAGCGATCTCATTAATAATTTAGCCACCTTAGTTTCAACAAAATATAATGTCCGACAACTGGTAGTCAAGATCACCTACTTGTGTAACCCTCTGACAAGCGTAACGTTGCACGGCTCCCATGACCGAAAGCTACATAGTGTATTAATGATTGCGCTACGTTACATTACCCCACGCCCTACTACGTACTTTCCCGTGAACAGGAGGCGCGTCCCGACCCGCATAGAAGGGTACTGAGACTCATTTAGTCAAATGTAATATGAACGTGTTCAGCCAAACGTTAAGCGACAATCTAGCGGTCATAACATTTTTGAGTCCCGTGGTGGGATTAGAACCTCGGCATTCAAGCTCGGTTATATATGGGGGTGTGGGAGTCATAGTGAGTCGTAATGCACGTTGACTTCCGAATGAAAACAAGAAATTAACAACATACATATAGCACATGTCTTGTCATGCCTACACTATTGTATATGTATCTGTCAAGTATTGTCAAGGGCCTCATGTTGTGGAAGTGTGATTGTGAACAGTCGATGGGTTAAATAACGGGGCGGGGTGAGGCATAATGAATCATAGTTTCAGACACGATCACAGCTGTTCCTAGTAAGTGTCTTGATGGTTGCTAAGGGGAGATTGTATCACCATTCAGTAGCATAAGTTCATATAGAGTTGTCGGAAAGACGTAGCTGCAGCTCGTTCCACACGTGTTAGATTGTGTTGGTTGAGGCCCGGTGACAGGGCTGACCACTCCATGCAGACAATGGCATCCTGATCTACGTTGGCATCAACGATGAGGTTAAATGTTTCAGATTTAAAATAATCGACTTCTGTGACTGTATGACACATGGTGCTCAGTGAAAGAATCATTATGAAACACAATTCTGTACTGAAAGGATGTACTCACCGAATATCAGAGCTGTGCCTGTCCCCAGCATGGCTTGAAGAAATATCTGTGGGTTCATATGATGCCTGTTGAGGAAGACAGAAATCCTGGCTGTATTTACTTCTTATACTCATAAAGTTCTTATTCTATTGATACATTGTCTGATTTCACCGCTTAATTATAACATGCCACAATTTCAGTATGAACGAATCATAAACCAGAAAACACTGTCAGCGGTGAACAATCATTAGAACACAACTATAGGTTCTGATCGAATCAGCGTACATCAATAATGTCACATGCTGTTCAGTTATATCACGGACATTGTGCTCAAACAAATGCAATTTAAACAAAACTGTGATTCAATCTAAAGGTACATCAATATTCTTAAATTATGTCTGGGCCGTAAGTTTAGGTGCGAAATGTTCCAACATTTTGACTGTGCTCCACGACAGTATGGAGGACTCGCTTTAGTACTTCTGCAAAATAAAAAGGACCACCTGCTCCGATTCGCCATATATTCTTATAAACCTAAAACCTAACATCCCATTAAGTACTGTCATGCTTCCATTATTACATCCTTCACCAACAAACCATATTCCTGGTATGCCGTTGTTAACGATTGGTCACCACATTATATTTAGTCATATTTAGCCACAAGTTTACAATTATGTATGACAGAAGATGAACAAGTAGACCATCGCCAGGAAATCAATAACAAAAGTATGTTGTGCTGTATTGATTCACCATACCGTAAAGCGCATATCAGTTCATCGAGCAGAAAATATTGGAGTAAAAATGTGGATACTATCATAAAGATATCACCAGTAATTACTCACTTAACAAGATAAGCGATTTGTTGTTACTACTTTCTATTAAACATCACAAGTTTCTGATAACGTTGATACCTATAATGACTGATTTAGGATACATGCAATTGTAGTTGCTTTAAATTGGTTGATGCATAAGACTGTAGGTAGGTGTCAGGTATCTGTGTCTACAACAAAATATTGTTGTTCGGTGTTGAGAATCTAATGCAGATGGCGGAGTAGGTACCTGAATGATTAGACCGTGAGTCGTCATGGTTTCGTATATAAGTAGAATTACTGATATTGTCTCTGCATACACTTAAAGTATTGCGGGTATAGTTCTGGTAAACGTATGCCCATACACATTTAATGGGTTATCAATATATAAGTGTCCGGAAAATGTGAGACATAGGGAAATTAAATAAATGTGTATTACTATCAAATGTGCAGGACATCTACAAACGTTAGCTTGCCGGTTTGCTCGAGGCTCGAGGCTCGAGGCGCAATTTACAACTCAACCAAATTTACATTCGGAGTTAAGTTTAGAGGAACCGAATCTGGTTTATAAGGACAACTAAGAGCTCCGAAAAATCGTAGTTTGAAAGAGAAAAAAACAGACTGACGACATTACACTGCTGACGACCAAAGATATTTTGAAAATGGTGAAGGGCTTACCCCGTCAGCTACTTCATTATTTACAGTGTTATATTCGTGTTGGTATATTATCTGTAGTGTTTATTCTGTTAATCGCTGTGCACCTCAGAAGTAAATGTGGAAGTAAGGAATAAGCCAGTGGATGAAAGGAAAGTGATAGGCCAGAACTGAGAGAGATGGCCACAGAACCAACCAGCGTGAGAGTCCTGTCAGAATCAGCCAGCATAACCAACGTGAGAGTCCTGTCAGAATCAGCCAGCACAACCAGCGTGAGAGTCCTGTCAGAATCAGCCAGCATAACCAGCGTGAGAGTCCTGTCAGAATCAGCCATCACAACCAGCGTGAGAGTCCTGTCAGAATCAGCCAGCATAACCAACGTGAGAGTCCTGTCAGAATCAGCCAGCACAACCAACGTGAGAGTCCTGTCAGAATCAGCCAGCACAACCAGCGTGAGAGTCCTGTCAGAATCAGCCAGCACAACCAACGTGAGAGTCCTGTCAGAATCAGCCATCACAACCAGCGTGAGAGTCCTATCAAAACCAGCCGGCACAACCAGCGTGAGAGTCCTGTCAGAATCAGCTAGCACAACCAGCGTGAGAGTCCTGTCAGAATCAGTCAGCACAACCAGCGTGAGTGTCGGCAGAGACGATCGCCATACCGAATCACCTATGTGGGTTCAGATTAAAGAAGTCACCCCGAGGCTAACTCCATGGGAACTTGGATGTATTTATTTATTTTGTCTCTGTATACACCCTGATATTAATTACCGAACATTTTGTTTTATTCGAGTGGGTTTTGTTTTCAGATTATTCAGATTTAAACGTGAACTATTTATCGGGTGGGGATTTTATCAATCATTGGAGATAGTTCTTTGGTATATGCAATAACCTTTCTTGGTGAAGAGTTTCACATCTAAATATATAGTGATACTCATAACAAACAGTGGATGACTTGTGTAACTTAAATAGTTTGTCTTCGCTCTGTAGAGATTCAATGGCCGGTTGCAATGGTAAAATTGTTGTTCAACTTTACTGAATTTTAGAGTAGGCAAATACATGTACTTGTGATTTCGGTACTAATAACTACAAGATACGACTTTTTTTTCATTGTGCGTAATCACCTCCTGAATTTTTGTTTTTTATTGCTGCAGTAACTTACATGTTGGTGTACGGTGGCTTGGATACTGATGCTCGCGGTATTATATAGCATGCATGAACCATCAATTAAACGTGTATCATTAAGATGAGCATCTGAGCAATGTAATGGATTTATTCGGCATTCAGATAAAACAACAGAAAAGTTAGCAAATATGTCCTTCTCAGGCAGAAAAGTGCAAAGGATGTTGCAGCCACTATTAGTGACTCACGCTGCGCTACAAACAAAACATTGAAGGAAACAGTTTTTACCTGGCGTCGAGTTGTGTTGATTGTCAAATGCAAGTAGCAGTCCTCACAACTCCCTTGTTACGTACACAGAACTATTTAGGATACTTCCAGACATCACTGTGTCCCTCAAACCAGATCCTGACTGTGCCAGGATCACCCAAACCCCTTTTCCGGGTTAATAAATAATGATTATATTAATAATAATAATAATAATAATAATAACAATACTACTACTAATAATAATAATGTGTGTGATGTTGTCACAGAGGTCCATTCTTAACCGGTGTACACGTTGAGCGGAGACAAAAGTTAAGGTAAGATTTCATGTATAATATATGAATGAACTTGACGCATGGAATATACATCATCAGATCAACTGTTATGAAAGACAAATGCGGCGTGATTCTTACGTAGGACATGTTGAGGCAAATCTGGTTGTTTTTTAAGACATGCTACTGTTTTTTGTATTTTTTAAGACACGTTATTATGCTTTTATACGCCTCCCCTGATCAAACTACTACCCTACCCCCTTCAACCGACCCCTCCCTACCCCCAACCCAATCACCCCCACCCCACCCCCACCCCTACCCCCACCCATCCGCCTTCCCACCAACTATACAACACCAACCAAACGCTAGCACCCCACACTTAGCATACCCCGACACTTACCTGTTCTCCCCCAAACACACAGGCACTGTCGTCTTGCCTGCACAAAACACATAACCAGGTCGGTTTACAACTTTCAAAGATCAATAAATCAATCAATTACAACCAGGTCAGTCCGACTTGTCAAGCCTCATTCCTCGGGAATGCAACATGGGTGCACCTGCTATTTTTAGGGGAAGCAGTATGTGTTAGTCAGGGAATAATGTGTCTATTTACCACAACTAGTTTGACCGTAACATGAACTAACTTAATAGGAATGAATATGACTTCAGAATACGTGAAACATTTGTTTGTGTTTTTCTGTTTTCTTTCGTTAGGGGAAAATTTCAACTACCTTGCACCTCTTAAGGACATTGTACATATTTCCGAGAAATGACATGATATGCCAGGCTTGATCACGTGGTAACATGGCCTCTACACATGCCCAGATAAATAGTGCATATAGACGCAGGCTAGATTAGCTGTTAGTTGAGAGCTGAGAGCGAACGCGAGGTGGGAAAGGGTGGCTGTGACAGTTCTGTTTGTGTGTTATTTACCGCCACACTAAACAATATTCCAGGTGTATGACGGCGTCTCTGTAAATAATCGAGTCTGGACCAGATATCTCAGAGACTAAAATCATGAGCATCCATCAACAGAATATTAAGATCAACAAAGTCAGCGAACCTAACTACCCGATTCTGTTAAATCGCCTTTTGCGGAATGGTTGCTGGAGACCTATATTCCTACCCAGAATCACCTTGGATGCTGTGACTGTAGTTCAGTGAATAGATGATGATGTTACATGAATCAATATTGTGCAGAGTTTGGGATCGAACCTTGGATTATCCTGGACGTGTGCGGTGGGCATATATTGTTGATCTTGTACAGAAAGGCTTCCATACAGCTATACCGAGTGATAGAAGCTCCTTGTCCCAGACTATACCCTTAAACTGTAGGGGGCAGGGGTGGCCCAGGCGTCTAAGGCGCCGCGATTCGCTGTGCAGAGTTGCGTGGGTTCGAATCCCGTTTCGCCCCGATTATGTTTCTAGGTTTATCAGCACCATACCCGTGCTCGTGGGTTTCACCGAAGTGGTAAACGTCACTTCGGGCTTTCCTCCCACATTAAGCTGACACACCGCGATATAACTGGAATATTGTTAAAAGTGGCGTTAAACCCAACTCACTCACTCACTCACTTACTTAAACTGTACATACCATTCATGACCCGTGAAGATCCAGGGTAGAATAGCTATTCAGCAACCCATGCTTTCTGTAAAAGGCGACTATGCTTGTCATAAGAGGCGACTAACGCGATTGGGTGGTCAGACTCGCTGACCTGGTTGATGCATGTCATCGTGTCCCAATTGCGTTGATCGATGCTCATGATGTCAATAGCTGGATTGTCTGGTCAAGACTTGACCGCCGTCATATATAAGACGGGTGATTGATGATTGTTTGAACTGGCCTCAAGAACCCATGCTCGTCGGAGGAGGCGACTAACGAGATCTAATTATCCTGCTCCATGACTTGGTGGATGCGTGTCATCGTTACCGATATACCGATGTTCATGATGTCAACCACTGGATATTGTGGTCGAGACTCGCATCAACCTTTATTGTCACATTACATATGAACATATACGAGAGCAGGCCGGCATCGAGACACAGTTGTGACAATGTCTGTACACATGTGCAATGCATTAACTATCAGGAACATCGTTGAAGACTGTGCCAAATAGTTCTCACTTTTGTTTCCAGAATGAACTTCCTACCCGTATAGGGCTAGAATACATTGGAGTGTATTCTCTTCTTAAGTTACTTTGTTGGTCACATCACCCTTCATAGCAAGTAAATAGACGCACCACACAGCAATTACATAAGTTGTGTTGGTCACATCCCCCTGCATAGCAAGTAAGTAGATGCACCACACAGCAGTTACATTAGTTGTGTTGGTCACATCCCCCTGCATAGCAAGTAAATAGACGCACCACACAGCAGTTACATTAGTTGTGTTGGTCACATCACCCTGCATAGCAAGTAAGTAGACGCACCACACAGCAGTTACATTAGTTGTGATGGTCACATCACCCTGCATAGCAAGTAAGTAGACGCACCACACAGCAGTTACATTAGTTGTGTTGGTCACATCCCCCTGCATAGCAAGTAAGTAGAAGTACCACACAGCAGTTACATTAGTTGTGTTGGTCACATCCCCCTGCATAGAAAGTAAGTAGACGCACCACACAGCAGTTACATTAGTTGTGTTGGTCACATCCCCCTGCATAGCAAGTAAGTAGACGCACCACACAGCAGTTACATTAGTTGTGTTGGTCACATCACCCTGCATAGCAAGTAAGTAGACGCACCACACACCAGTTACATTAGTTGTGTTGGTCACATCACCCTGCATAGCAAGTAAGTAGACGCACCACACAGCAGTTACATTAGTTGTGTTGGTCACATCACCCTGCATAGCAAGTAAGTAGACGCACCACACAGCAGTTACATTAGTTGTGTTGGTCACATCCCCCTGCATAGCAAGTAAGTAGACGCACCACACAGCAGTTACATTAGTTGTGTTGGTCACATCCCCCTGCATAGCAAGTAACTAGACGCACCACACACCAGTTACATTAGTTGTGTTGGTCACATCACCCTGCATAGCAAGTAAGTAGACGCACCACACAGCAGTTACATTAGTTGTGTTGGTCACATCCCCCTGCATAGCAAGTAAGTAGACGCACCACACAGCAGTTACATTAGTTGTGTTGGTCACATCCCCCTGCATAGCAAGTAAGTAGACGCACCACACAGCAGTTACATTAGTTGTGTTGGTCACATCCCCCTGCATAGCAAGTAACTAGACGCACCACACACCAGTTACATTAGTTGTGTTGGTCACATCACCCTGCATAGCAAGTAAGTAGACGCACCACACAGCAGTTACATTAGTTGTGTTGGTCACATCCCCCTGCATAGCAAGTAAGTAGACGCACCACACAGCAGTTACATTAGTTGTGTTGGTCACATCCCCCTGCATAGCAAGTAAGTAGACGCACCACACAGCAGTTACATTAGTCGTGTTGGTCAAATCACCCTGCATAGCAAGTAAGTAGACGCACCACACACCAGTTACATTAGTTGTGTTGGTCACATCACCCTGCATAGCAAGTAAGTAGACGCACCACACAGCAGTTACATTAGTTGTGTTGGTCACATCACCCTGCATAGCAAGTAAGTAGACGCACCACACAGCAGTTACATTAGTTGTGTTGGTCACATCCCCCTGCATAGCAAGTAAGTAGACGCACCACACAGCAGTTACATTAGTTGTGTTGGTCACATCCCCCTGCATAGCAAGTAACTAGACGCACCACACACCAGTTACATTAGTTGTGTTGGTCACATCACCCTGCATAGCAAGTAAGTAGACGCACCACACAGCAGTTACATTAGTTGTGTTGGTCACATCCCCCTGCATAGCAAGTAAGTAGACGCACCACACAGCAGTTACATTAGTTGTGTTGGTCACATCCCCCTGCATAGCAAGTAAGTAGACGCACCACACAGCAGTTACATTAGTTGTGTTGGTCACATCCCCCTGCATAGCAAGTAACTAGACGCACCACACACCAGTTACATTAGTTGTGTTGGTCACATCACCCTGCATAGCAAGTAAGTAGACGCACCACACAGCAGTTACATTAGTTGTGTTGGTCACATCCCCCTGCATAGCAAGTAAGTAGACGCACCACACAGCAGTTACATTAGTTGTGTTGGTCACATCCCCCTGCATAGCAAGTAAATAGACGCACCACACAGCAGTTACATTAGTTGTGTTGGTCACATCACCCTGCATAGCAAGTAAGTAGACGCACCACACAGCAGTTACATTAGTTGTGATGGTCACATCACCCTGCATAGCAAGTAAGTAGACGCACCACACAGCAGTTACATTAGTTGTGTTGGTCACATCCCCCTGCATAGCAAGTAAGTAGAAGTACCACACAGCAGTTACATTAGTTGTGTTGGTCACATCCCCCTGCATAGAAAGTAAGTAGACGCACCACACAGCAGTTACATTAGTTGTGTTGGTCACATCCCCCTGCATAGCAAGTAAGTAGACGCACCACACAGCAGTTACATTAGTTGTGTTGGTCACATCACCCTGCATAGCAAGTAAGTAGACGCACCACACACCAGTTACATTAGTTGTGTTGGTCACATCACCCTGCATAGCAAGTAAGTAGACGCACCACACAGCAGTTACATTAGTTGTGTTGGTCACATCACCCTGCATAGCAAGTAAGTAGACGCACCACACAGCAGTTACATTAGTTGTGTTGGTCACATCCCCCTGCATAGCAAGTAAGTAGACGCACCACACAGCAGTTACATTAGTTGTGTTGGTCACATCCCCCTGCATAGCAAGTAACTAGACGCACCACACACCAGTTACATTAGTTGTGTTGGTCACATCACCCTGCATAGCAAGTAAGTAGACGCACCACACAGCAGTTACATTAGTTGTGTTGGTCACATCCCCCTGCATAGCAAGTAAGTAGACGCACCACACAGCAGTTACATTAGTTGTGTTGGTCACATCCCCCTGCATAGCAAGTAAGTAGACGCACCACACAGCAGTTACATTAGTTGTGTTGGTCACATCCCCCTGCATAGCAAGTAACTAGACGCACCACACACCAGTTACATTAGTTGTGTTGGTCACATCACCCTGCATAGCAAGTAAGTAGACGCACCACACAGCAGTTACATTAGTTGTGTTGGTCACATCCCCCTGCATAGCAAGTAAGTAGACGCACCACACAGCAGTTACATTAGTTGTGTTGGTCACATCCCCCTGCATAGCAAGTAAGTAGACGCACCACACAGCAGTTACATTAGTCGTGTTGGTCAAATCACCCTGCATAGCAAGTAAGTAGACGCACCACACAGCAGTTACATTAGTTGTGTTGGTCACATCCCCCTGCATAGCAAGTAAATAGACGCACCATACAGCAGTTACATAAGTTGTGTTGGTTTAATGGATACACACCTGTATTTTACCACAGTTTATAGATAACTAGTAACAAACAACAGTATGTGTGCAGTGTCGAAAGTTTATTACTATAATGTACAAATATATCACACCTGGGCCCACTTGCACAGAACAATCGATCTTACTACAATCAGTTGTCCTATTCCACTCGCACAAACCCATCTCAACGCGATTGTAAGAAGGCTTTGAGTTAAGATTGCACCTGATCTTGTTCAGCCTTTTAAGAAAATTAAGAATTAGTGTGCACTCCTTGCACATATAAAGCATATTAATACAAACACACTCGCCACTGACTTAAAGCGACACAAGTCTACTGTCAGCAAGATGCTGGAGCCATGATGCTTCTCGTCTCTCGTGACTGAGACACTTGTTTATAGAATACAAGTAGTATTGTATACACGTTGAATGATAACAACGACTTTGGTTTCATAACACCATTGCTAATAGACATATGCATATCAGATGGTAGTAAAGACGTGTACTTTATAGGGTAGTGGCATCAACGTTCACGACATCATCATCAATGTGATACTCAACATAAATACGTCACATATTTTTAACGTTGTTCTTGTAGTATAGTGCTATATACTTTGGAAACAGGGTCAGCTAAACAAGGGCAGAATAACAAAAATATCACCACTGATAAATCCAACGGCAATACAACGATATCAACAGCGAGGGAGACCTGGCGCTTACAAAAAAAAGAATTGATAGCTCAAGAGACAGTGAACAGTTGTATTTATAATCAGTGGTCACAGGAATACATGCAACATAAAATAGGTTACATATAATCAGCGGTCACAGGAACACATACAACATACAATAGGTTACATACAATCAGCGGTCACAGGAACACATACAACATAAAATAGGTTACATACAATCAGCGGTCACAGGAACACATACAACATAAAATAGGTTACATATAATCAGCGGTCACATGAACACATACAACATACAATAGGTTACATACAATCAGCGGTCACAGGAACACATACAACATAAAATATGTTACATACAATCAGCGGTCACAGGAACACATACAACATAAAATAGGTAACATACAATCAGCGGTCACAGGAACACAATGGCGGGGCCCTTCTCGCCATCGATGACGTCATGATAGGCATGATATTGCCGACATCCCTGTATGATATGCCAACCCAGTGCTTATACGAAGATAGCAAACAGCTGTGTTTGCACAAGTTAAGCAGTAATTGGGTTTGGATGGAAAGTATAATCACAAGATTGGTTGTTTGATTGGTTGTTTAACGCCGCTATATGACGGCGATCTGGAAACAATCGTGTCTGGAGCAGACAATCCAGTGATTTACAACATGAGCATCGATCTACACAATTGCGTTACGATGACATGCATCAACCAAGTCAGCGAGTCTGACCACCCGATCCCGTTTCGACTTTTTTACGGCAAGCATGGGTTGCTGAAGACCTATTCCCACCCGGATCTTCACAGGTGCAATTAGATTTGCCTCACTTGTCTTTCATTAAAAATATGTATACCCTATATTTCCATCGTGTATCTAGGCAATTATACGTTTTAATAAAGTCAACAATATCAAATGCGTTAACGTGCACAAGGGGCTACGAATATGCGTAGATTTGAAACCATAACACAATAGGTTGTATTTCCGGGTAGAACAATGCCTGTTTCGTTCTACTGCGAGTTTAATTTAATCATTTGTTGAAGGAACACAACACACAGTTCATCCGGTACAAAAAGCACAATAATGTCATTAATCATCAACTTAACAACAACATACATTTAAATGGCCTGGGTTAGAATTGATCGGACCCAAGCGACTAATTTACATAACCCCATCATATTTCACCTGGTTAAACATTTTTGTTAATCCTAACCCGCTCAGTCAGAAACTGTTCTCAACATATATCATTAGGCACAGAAATGCTTCAACTAGTTATCTGTTAATGGGTACATGATGTCACTAGAATTGTTCCTGCCAGAGTTCCATTGTTACTGAAGGTTGGCGTCACCGAGCACGGCGAGTGTAAAACAATAAAACAATGGGAACCCTGCATCTCAGCGTGGCGAGACTCAACAGATAAACTCCGTCTACCTTCTACCTTGTGTCCATGCAGTGAAACAACAGGTCACCTTGTCCTGTCCTGACAAAGAAGCTATCCTGTACCCGGCCCAACACATTTTTACAGGGATAAGTTAAAACAGATGCCCAGCTGGTTGTCAAGCCTCGTGTATATAAGACCACCTTTAATACCCACTGAC
This sequence comes from Haliotis cracherodii, assembly GCF_022045235.1. Classification (NCBI taxonomy): domain Eukaryota; kingdom Metazoa; phylum Mollusca; class Gastropoda; order Lepetellida; family Haliotidae; genus Haliotis; species Haliotis cracherodii. Next base: position 1,882,862 of record NW_027266269.1, on the reverse strand, counting down.
ATGTTTGAAAACGGAGTTGATGGTTGTTTTGAGTGTCGTATGTTATAAGTGGGTGTTCGGTACACTCATTTTAAGTTTGACAGAATAACTGAATAAAAGAGAACATGGAAATATTTGCAAAACTAGTTGTAATAACGCCCACTTAACGTCAGTAAAATAGTCACGTCGACCCATTGTGCTGTAGATACACATAATGTTTGCATGCTGGGTTGTATCAAGGTCGACATGAATAAACCATTGTCCTCCTTATCAGAGTGGAAAACTTGTTGGGGCACACTGACATGGCGACTTTAATCATTCATGTAACTTTGCACCACAGAATATGTTTTTTTCATGAAGCAAGTATGGTGGAGTTTGAGTCTTTGTCCTCAATCCAGCTAACAACTACTTCCTCCATGCTCGTATTGTTATGCAGATGAATTATATGTCATATTACTTTTGTTCAAAGCATTCAAGGCCTTATTAAAGCTTTCAGAAAATATTATGGTAGATATGTGGAGGACATTTCCTAATTTGACGCATCAGTGATGCAATTCCCTGTTTTGACTTGCCTTTGCATAATTTTATGGCGGTTGGGAAAGATGGGGTAGGCCTTTCCGCGAACACCTGATATCATCATGTTTTGATAGTTATTCATAAATGTATCCTTGTGATACAGATGGAGTGTAGCACATATGGAATGGGTGAGTGAGTGAGTGAGTATGGTTTTACGCCGTCTTTAGCAATATCCAAGCAATATCACGGCGGGGAACACCGCAAATGGGCTCCACACATTGTACCCATGTCGTGAATCGAACCCGGGGCTTTAGCGTGACGAGCGAACGCTTTAACCACTAGGCTACTCGACCACCCCCACATATGGAATGTACTGCATGAATCAATAGCTACATTCATTTCCTCAGCTACAGCTAATTACGGCGATTTATGTAAGGTCATTATTTGTTAACCATCACAATGCGTCCCCTGTAACATGTATTTGTATGATGCGTTATTTGTTTCTTGACACCTAAAGAAGCATTAACATTCTTAAATATACATATCTCGAGAAACCATTCAAAACTTTACTTGTCCTTGTATCTGAAGCGAGGAATCTAAACATCATTGCGCATCTGGCTTTTATTGAATATCCTAGATCCCATGGATCAATTACCATGTGTTGCATCAAAGTAGAGGAAGTGATATTACCCACATCCCTGTATAAAATGCCACCCTAGTGTACGTACGAAGCTAGCAAACACCTGTGTTTGCGCAAATTAAGCAGTAATTGGGTTTGGATGGAAAGTATAATCACAGGATTGGTTGTTTGGTTGTTTGGTTGGTTGTTTAAATCCGCACTCAGCAATATTCCAGCTATATGACAATCCAGTGACTGACATCATTCGGACACGATGACATGTATCAACTAAGTCAAGCAGCCTGACCACCGGATCCTGTTAGTCGCCTATTACGACAAGAATAGTCGCCTGTTGCTGAAGACCTGTTCTACCCAGGATCTTCACAGGTCCAGACGTTATGTGATAGAACGGATGAACATGAGCGCGACTGGTATGTTTTGTTTGTTTGTTTGTTTGTTTGATGTATAATGTCGCACTCAGCATTATTCCAGCTATATGACGGAGGTCTGTAAATAATCGAGTCTGGACCAGACAATCCATTGATTAATATCATAAACATTGATCCATTCAATTGAGATCGATGACATGCATTAAGCAAGTCAGAGAGCCTGACCACCCGATCCCGTTAGTCGCATCTTACAACAAGCATAGCCCCCTTTTACAGCAAGCATGGGTTGTTGAAGACCTATTCTACCCCGGATCTTGACGGGTCACTAATGGTATGTATATTTTTAGGGTATAGTCTGGGACAACGAGCTTACATTGCACGATAAAGCTGGATGGAAGCCTTTCTGTACAAGATCAACAATATACGCCCACCGCACACGTCCAGGAAAATCCAAGGTTCGATCGCTAACTCTGCACAATATTGATTCATGAAACATTTGCGATACTGCAGCTATTCACTTAACTACAGTCACAGCATCCCTGGTGATTCCGGGTAGGAATCGGGTTATTAGGACTGCTATCTTTGGGGATCCTAATATTCTGTAGATCGATGTTCATGATTACAGTTTCTGGGTTGTCTGGTCCAGACTCGATTATTTACAGGCCGCCGTCATACACCTGAAATGTTGTTTAGTGTTCCGGTAAATAACACACAAACAGAACTGTCACATCTCAACATTCTCTCTCAGCCCTCAACTAACATGCAGGACAGATAATCTAGCCTGCGTCTATATGCACTTGTTATCTGGGGCATGTGTAGTGGCCATGTTACCACGCTATCAAGTCTGGCGTATGATGTCATTTCTCGGAAATATGTACAATGTCCTTAAGGGGCGCCAGGTAGTTGAAATTTTCCCCTAATAAAAGAAAACAGAACAAAACAAAAAAATGTTTCATGTATTCTGAAGTCATATTCATTCCTATTAAGTTAGTTCACGCTACTGGCAAACTAGTTGTGGTAAATAGACACATTACTCCCTGATTGACACATACTGCTTCCCCTACACAAAGTAGAAGCACCAATGTTGCATTCCCGAGGAATGAGGCTTGACAAGTCTGACTGACCTGGTTGTAATTGATTGATTTATTTATCTTTGAACGTTGTAAACCCACCTGGTTGTGTGTTTTGTGTAGGCAAGACGACCGTGCCTGTGTGTTTGGGAGAGAACAGGTAAGTGTCGGGATATACTAAGTGGGTGGGTGTTGTATAGTTGACGGGAAGAGAGGGGGTGGAGGAATGTGGTAGGGTAGTGGTTTGATCAGGGGAGGAACGGGTTTGAACAGGGGAGGCGTATAATAACATAATAAAGTGTCTTAAAAAAACAAAAACAGTAGCACGTCTTAAAAAAACAAAACAGATTTGCCTCAAAATGCCAACCCTTACAGAATGTTTGTAACTGAATATCTCTGGTAAGATTCAACTGAAGTTTATTGCTTTTCACGATGCACGACCCACGAGCACCGCCACATGAACATACTGGACAAGATTTTCAATGTTAACAAGAAAACAGTTGAGATGAACTTGTTGTTACAGCCTTTCAAAGTATCGTGCCCTATATGGCGTTTTCGCCCGATTTTGCCGTATATCACTTAGGGGTATGATTACTTCTTAGGTTGTCATCTCATTAGTGATCCACTGATCATCAAGGGTGATAAACCACGGGTAGCCATATAGAAGTATGGATGCAAATTGTGGCAAGAAAGAAACATTAGGAAAAAAAACTTCTTCATTAATCCCTGGGGACATTTGTCACAAAAGGTGGTGAGCATAAATATAGTTGTACTTCTCCATCTTCAAACGTTCAGGGCAATTTGTGAACTAATGAAGGCGTATGTCTTCTGAAGTTTACTAACACAAAATATTCAAAATGCTGGACTTCCTCATTTTCGTAAATAGGACTTTCGGGGAATACTTGGCATCCTTTGGCCAACCACTGCAACTGGCAAATGTGTGTCACCTTGACATCACAAAGCTGTCATGGTCACCAGTGAGATCAATCGAACGAATCGCAAGAATTAAAGAGTTTTACTCAACAGGACGAAGCATGCAGGAAGTACTTCTATTCAGAATATCAGAGGCTAAAATCAGGCTACAACGAGAGACACCAAATAAACGAAAATATCGGAGAAAATACCCAATAAAACTAATTTTACAGGAATCATGCCAAACTAGTGGTTGACGTCTAACTATAGTTATCAGCAGGTTGGCAACTTGTCTGACACAAAGCCAGAACATTGACTGATTATTGGAAATTATCTGCAAGTAAAATAGAAGTTCACACGATTTTGCCATCAGTATTAATATCATCTAACTATTGAACATTGAGGTGCAGTTCATTTAGAGAAGTTTAATGGTTTTGTTGGTAAACCTTGCTGTGACTATCCACGAAAAGTACACCTTCTCAGCCAGACATCGATAACGCGTTTTTCTACTTCCTTACATGCATTTTTGACACCAGAAGTTAGCCCACCAGGAAACATTTTGTTCATGAATGCTCATAAGTTGAATTAAGTGTTTTGTATGTTTGTTCTCTACTTTTGTGCCGACTGCTGGTATCGTGCATGACATTTTCCTGCTTCCTCCTTTCTTTGAATAGCGTGTATTTACTGCAGGGATTTCACGAACTTCGAAGCGCCTGGAATAATATTGGCATCGTCACCCTTCAGATGCCAGTTGTCATTGTAAGATGTCTTCTAGTTGCAGAACGACGTTAGTCCATGTATTACCGACCAGTTTTACAACCTGTGTACGTCTTCACAGTAAAACACTGAGCTTGGTTTTATCCCGCATTTGCCAATTTTAAAAATAAGAACAAGTAACAACAATTTTCCCATTGTGATCGGCCGATGACAATCTCTACTAAGACAGATTATTGAACTTACATAACTCATCCTCTGTTTGATATGAGTTACACTATATCTTTAGTTTTGGAACGCTTCACCAAGAAAGGTTATTGCAAATACTAAATAAATATCCCTTTGGATCGATACAAAATAAATAGTTCACGTTCAAATATGAATAAGAAGAAAAGAAAACAAAATCGAAATAAACTAAACTTCGACTGTTTGTATTTATTGTTTCAGCGAAGTGGTAAATGTCTGAGACCTGCATCACTTTGGACTTTCCTCCCACATTAAGCTGACACGCCACGATATAACAACTTGAATATTGTTAAAAGCGGTGTTAAACTCAACTCACTCACTCACTCACAAATGTAAACAGTGTTGGGGAAGTTATTATATTTAAGTGATCGAATTATCCGAACTGCCGGAATATGATGGATGTATGCTAAGTGGTATAGAAAACATATGGAATAATCTGTGATGTTCAAGTGACACTAGATTAGTCAAGCAATGTGTGGAAAGTGCTGGAAGCTAGTTAAACTTTATAAGTGGAGCTGGTGCGTCCCAAACTCATCTCTCACATTTCCGCTGACATCTCATCTGACATTACATAAAGGCCAGCTTTCGTGTAAAGACCATGTATCACCTCGGATTCAAATGTTGTTTGAAGAAACTGACCACAAGTTGAAAATGCAGGACAAATCTTAAATGTGTAGCAATGGTCTAAAAGGTCCTCGAAAGTTATATTGTCATTATCAAAGGATAACTACATGTATAAGCACATATACCTATACCAGCTATTTATGAGGTCCCCTGTAAACCATCCTCATGAAAAAATGTAAAGAGAACAAGGACTCGCGTGTAACAATACATCCCTTGCACGTGGATCCGTGAAGATCCGAAGTAGAACGGGTCTTCAGCAACCCATGCTTGCCGTAAAAGGCGACTATGCTTGTCGTAAATGGCGACTAACAGGATCTGGTGGTCAGGCTTGCTGACTTTGTTGATACATGCCATCGGTCCCAATTGCGTGGATCGATAATCATAATCTTAATCACTGGATTGTCCTGTCAAGACACGATTATTTACGGTCCGCCGTCATATGGCTGGAATATTGCTGAGTACTGCGTTAAACAACAAACCAACCTGTCCTTGTAGTATTGTTCGAGTATGTTAATGTTGCCATGATCGCGTGTGTGAGATGATAGGAATAGACTGCTCATGTAACCGTGCTTGTGTTGGCTGGTAGTAGTATCCGATATGTTATCTCAAATAATCAGCTGTGTGGGGTGGGGATGATGTTTATGTATTGAATCTGCGCATGTACGTACGTAGATACTTAGTAACAATAGTAGTAGTAGTAGTAGTAGCAGCAGTAGTAGTAGTAGTAGTTGTAGCAATAGTAGTAGTTGTAGTATGAGTAATGGCTGCAGTAGCAGCAGTAGTAGTAGCAGCAATAGTAGAAGTAGTAGTAGTAGTAGCAGTAGTGGTAGTAGTAGTATGATCAGATTTAGTAGTAGTAGTAGTAGTAGTAATAGTGGTAGTAGTAGTAGTAGTAGTAGTAGTAGTAGTAGTAGTAGATGTAGTAATAGCAGTTGTTGTAGAGGCAGCACCAGCAGTAGTAGAAGTAGTAGTAGTAGTCGCAATAGTAGTAAAATGTAGTCAGCCTGAAATAATGTATTTTCAACATTGATAAACATATACAAACTGTTACAAGTTCATTTTGATTTATTAAATGTAGATATGTCAGGATAAATACATTGAATGTAACTTTGGGAAGTATTACAATTACATGGGACATAAACCATTCATATTTACTTTCCATTCCTGTGCAAGGAGGTTTGACATATGATAATTAGTTGATACATATTGATGGTTGAGTCACCTTGTGTCACCTTGACATAGTCAAAACGAGATGTGCAGCTGTGTCGTGAAGAGCAGCGCTACAGGTATTCAGGTTAGATAAACAGCAGTACTGGTGGTATTCATGTGAGAAATTTACACACGAAGGTGAATAAATCTATTTTCAGGGGTTTTAGTCAACGAGACAACCTATGCTGGAAGTGTTTTTTTCATCAGTGTAAAAAAACAAATGCATGTCGACAGGCAACAAATAGCAACACGTATCGTAAAAAAATAGCTCCCTGCCCCCCCGTCTCATCATGAGAGAAACATGATTTTTCACTCGACACATGAAATATCCTATTTATTATAATCTTCTCGTGACATTGTCTGCGGGAAGATTACATTGTTTCATTAAAAATGTAAAAACCTTCAAGCGTAAATTCTCCCTACATAACACACATTGACGGTCTACCACCCTCTGTAAGTACGACGTAAAATGTAGTTCCATCGTTGCTAATATCCACAAAAGTAACCAAAAATAGTTGATGTCACTACAAACCTTTAGTATACATATGATTATATACAAAATCCACTTCATCAAAAAATACATTTCAAATGAATGAGACGGTTGTTCGAAGCGAAATAATTACACGCAAGTCAAGTAACAAAATGGCACTTTGCGAAACAAAGTTTCGACTGAGAAATTAGATGAGAAATTTACAGTTTATTACGTATCATTTTTAACAAAATAACAAACATTAATGACCATCTGTCATTATACTGACGTAAATCAACAGTTTGTGTACGAGCTGTCTCGTGTAGGACAACATGCTTCATCAGTCACAAGATCAACTTGACACAAACAAGCCTAGTCGGTCGGCTGATCATTGCGGATTTGCTTAGCAATAGGTTGGTCATTACTTGAAAAAACAAATGCACTTGGAGAGATACAGATATTGATATTTCCAGTGATTGTATTATTTTACAGAATGCTGGGGAGGAAACTTTGATGCAGAAGTTGGTTTGATGTGAAGTTCATTGAAGCGGTTACATCGGATGTTGACACTCCTGAGGCTGATGTGACAGTGGATGAGGCAGATGGCAACGGTTGAACATTCGACAACAAGTGGGATATTTTACACTGTTGGTCAGGCTTCAGATGGGAATAATTCGTAATGGGGTTTGTGTTCTTGTGACCTAAAGAAAGTACGGTTTAAGTGGGTATTCCCGGGAAACCCTGATACATACATCACGTGACAGTGTTGAACCACATACAGTGTTGACACAATTTTAGATGCATGATTAATCGTATTGCATGGGACGTTGTGTGGACAGGCACTATGTCTCATTGTGTGGTACTGTACAACAACTGCATGGGACGTTGTGTGGACAGGCACTATGTCTCATTGTGTGGTACTGTACAACAACTGCATGGGACGTTGTGTGGACAGGCACTATGTCTCATTGTGTGTCACTGTATAACAACTGCATGGGACGTTGTGTGGACAGGCACTATGTCTCATTGTGTGTCACTGTATAACAACTGCATGGGACGTTGTGTGGACAGGCACTATGTCTCATTGTGTGGCACTGTATAACAACAGCATGGGACGTTGTGTGGACAGGCTATATGTCTGATAGCGTGCCACTGTATAACAACTGCATGGGACGGTGTGTTGACAGGCTATATGTCTGATAGCGTGTCACTGTACAACAACTGCATGGGACGATGTGTGGACAGGCATGTCACTGTACAACAACTACATGGGATGTTGTGTAGACAGGCTGTATGTCTGATAGCATGTCACTTTACAACAACAGCATGGGACGATGTGTTGACAGGCTGTATGTCTGATAGCGTGTTGCTGTATAACAACTGCATGGGACAGTGTGTGGACAGGCTATATGTCTGATAGCGTGTCACTGTATAACAACTGCATGGGACGATGTGTGGACAGGCTATATGTCTGATAGTGTGTCACTGTACAACAACTGCACGGGACGATGTGTAGACAGGCAATATGTCTGATAGCGTGTCACTGTACAACAACTGCATGGGACGATGTGTGGACAGGTTGTATGTCTGATTGTGTGTCACTGTACAACAACTACATGGGACGTTGTGTAGACAGGCTATATGTCTGATTGTGTGTCACTGTACAACAACTACATGGGACGTTGTGTAGACAGGCTATATGTCTGATTGTGTGTCACTGTACAACAACTACATGGGACGTTGTGTAGACAGGCTATATGTCTGATTGTGTGTCACTGTACAACAACTGCATGGGACGATGTGTTGACAGGCTATATGTCTGATAGCGTGTCACAGTACAACAACTGCATGGGACGATGTGTTGAGAGGCTGTATGTCTGATAGCGTGTCACTGTATAACAACTGCATGGGACGATTTGTGGACAGGCAATATGTCTGATAGCGTGTCACTGTACAACAACTACATGGGACGATGTGTGGACAGGCTATATGTCTGATAGCGTGTCACTGTACAACAACTACATGGGACGCTGTGTGGACAGGCTGTTTGTCTGATAGCGTGTCACTGTACAACAACTACATGGGACGTTGTGTGGACAGGCTATATGTCTGATAGCGTGTCACTGTACAACAACTACATGGGACGTTGTGTAGACAGGCTATATGTCTGATAGCATGTCACTGTACAACAACTACATGGGACGTTGTGTAGACAGGCTGTTTGTCTGATTGTGTGTCACTGTATAACAACTGTATGGGGCGTTGTGTAGACAGGCACTATGTCTCATTTTGTGGCACTGTACAACAGCTGCATGGGACGATGTGTGGACAGGCAATATGTCTGATAGCGTGTCACTGTACATCGGCTAATTTTTGGAAGCTGCCAGTAAATGCATACCATCGATATACCTGAAGCTCAAGTTAAATTTGTCGTCCAATTTCTGAATGATATGCAACTGCGAACGGCTTGGTCGTCGTGACACAGGACGAGTATTATCGATTTGCATTGCTATGGAAATATCGACATGGACCTTCTGTTACTTGCCCCATATCGAGTGGGTGTCTTTGAACCTGGTTGGAGGGACACGGTGATGTCTGAAAGTATCCTAAATATGTGTGTGTACATGTGTGTAAGGGAGTTGTGTCGACTGCTTCTTGCATTTGACAATCGACACGACTCGACGCTAGGTAAAAACTGTTTCCTTATATGTTTTGTTCGCTGCACTGCGTGGGTCACTAATAATGGCTGCAGCATACATTGCACTTCTCTGTCTGAGAAGGACATATTCGCTGACTTTTCTGTTAGTTAAGCTGAATGGCTCGTAAAGCCATTACATTGCTAAGATGCTTATCTTAATGATACACGTTTCATTAATAAACTTGTTCATGCATGCTATATAATACCGCGAACATCAGTATCCAAGCCATAGTACACCAATATGTAAGTTACTGCAGCAATAAGAAACAATAATAAATGTCCCTTATGTCAGGAGGTGATTGTGAGTTTGTCAAATGTATGATAGTAATACACAGTTAGTTAATTTCGATATGTCCCACAATTTCCGGACACCATATATATTTATAGATATAGTATATACTTATATATTGATAACCCAATAGATGTATATGTGCTTACGTTTACCATAACTATACCCGCCACACTAGCAGTGTATGCAGAGACAATATCAGTAATTGTACTTATTTTGGCAACCATGACGACTTATGGTCTAGTCATTCAGGTACCTACTCCGACAATTCAAACGTCCAGAGTTTCCCATCTGGGAGCCTTCACCTTATGCTTATCAGTCTCACAATAGTGTGTTTTTAAGAAAAGTTATTTTTTTAAATGGATTTTATTATTTCATTAGGCATGCCTCACCTCCTCCTTTTCAAGAAAACACGTATTTTCTGGTTTGACCAAACATACCTCCCAGATTCGGATATGCCCTACCATTCAAGAGGAAAACTGAACTTATGATTCCAGAAAACATGATATATCTCCTCTTTTTCAATATCCTAGTTGTTGAAGATGTCTGTAATACTGCATCATACATAGGTATCACAATTCTCAGAACCACTCCTGCCTTTACTGTACTGCGGCCACAATACTGTCTACATCATCTGCAAAAAAAGACACAAAGCATTACATTCTCAAATAAAAAATAGTTTGTTATATACACATACACATCTCACTTACTGACACTATGATGTCAGTGGTGTCACTATTGGTAAATAATTATGTATCAGCCATCTGTATCAGATTCTCAACAACCAACAACAATATATTGTTGTAGACACAGATACCTGACACTTACAAACAGTCTGATGCATCGCCCAATTGAAAGCAACTGCACTTACATGTATCCTAAATCAGTCATTATAGGTATCAACGTTATCACAAACTTGTGAAGTTTAATAGAAAGTAACAAATTGTAAAGTGAGTAATTACTCATGGAATCTTTATGATAGTAACATTTTTACTACATTTATGTTCTGCTCATTGAAATGATATGTGCTTTGCGGCATGGCGAATCAGTACAGCGCAAAATGTGTTTTTGTATTGATTTCCTGGAGATGGCCTACACGTCTATCTTTTGTCATGCCAAACTGTAAACAGTGTGGCTAAATATAACTCAATGTTGTGATCAATCGTGAAAAACAGCATACCAGGAATATAGTTTGTTGGTGAAAGATGTTATAGTTGAAGAATGACAGTACTTAATGGGATATAAAATTAGGTTTGTAAGAATAAATGGCAAGGCGGAGTAGGTTGTCCTTTGTATTTCGCAGAAGTACTAAAACATTTCGAAACATTTGGCACCTAAACTTACGGCCAAGACATCATTTTAGAATATCAATATACCTGTAGATTGAATCACCGTTTTGTTTAAAATACATGTGTTTGATCTTAGTTTCCATAAGGCAATATGACTGCATGTGATGTTAATGATGTGCACTGCTTCGATCAGAACCTACAGTTGTGTTCTAATGATTGTTCACTGTTGACAGTGTTTTCTGGTTTATGGTTCGTTCATATTGACATTGTGGCATGTTAAGCGGTGAAATCAAACAATTTCATGAGTATGAGAAGTAAATACAGTCAGGATTTCTGTCTTCCTCAACAGGCATCATATGAACACACAGATATCTCTTCAAGCCATGCTGAGGACAGGCACAGCTCTGATATTCGGTGAGTACATCCTTTCAGTACAGAATTGTGTTTCACACCGATGTTTGCAGTGAAAGCGCACCATGTGTCCTACATTCACATAAGTCGACATATACCAGGCTGTGATCGTGTGTGATGGATCACACGTGTGCTACTGAGAGTTGAATATTTGCTGTGTTCAGTTCTCACTTTGACCCGTGATCTAACAGATGCTTGGTCAAATGGTGTTTGTTGGCATGTGATACAGAGCAACGGACGTTTGTTCATTGAGCCTGAATCTTGCAATACTGTATTTGACTATTACAACAGATGCATACGATCTGACGTATTACCTTTAAAAGTGGTGATCCTTAACAAACCCTGACTTGAGAAGCACACGATAAAACTTTCAGTGGTAAAGTGGTGTTCCTGGATCACCCTGTTCTGGTTATGATGGAATGGCAATAAACCTGGTTGATAATATGTGATATTTGTAACACGTCATATTTGGGAAAACACTTTTTTAACAAAGTACAAAGTTAAGTCCCAGTCGGGATTGGAACCCACACTCCCAGTGTGAGGCTCCTGATCACCAGCACACAAAATCAGCGATCGAACCCACTCAACTACTTAGGTTGCCTAAAACAATTGAAAGTCCGTCGACTTGTAGTACAGATTACGTACTTTGTGCACCCCTCTGACAAGTGTAAATTGGCACAGCTCCCCTATACCGTTGCTATCCCAAATACAACGTTTCTTACATTTGACTACATTCTAAATGGCATTGTGTATTTTAAATGTGAAGTTATTTACAATTTAGAGTAAGTGGTATACACATACAATAACACTTATGAATAATGAACTATCATAGTGTATAACGATCAGTATGATCATAATAGTTGAAGTAAAGTTCACATTTATGTAAAGATACCGAGTTTACATCAGTTATTATTTGTAAGAATGTGATAAGAAAGAAGATGTATTCATGATACGGTCATTCCAGTAAGTAATGGTTGCCTTAAAGTAAGCAAAGTTATATGCTATGTTTGTACACATAATATGCACGTTTGCATATTTTATACACGTTCACTTCTTCCTCGTTCCTTGTTCCTTGTTCCATGTTTATTTCTGACATTTTCAGCAATACTGACTCATGCAGTCACAGCGTGTGAGTGGGGTAAATATGGTGATGATTGTGACAAACGTTGCCCCCCAAACTGCCAGGTTAACCCACAGAGGAACCTCACACACTGTAACAAGGAAACAGGAGAGTGCTCCGACGGCTGCATCCCTGGATGGTATGCTGCTCAATGTGACCAACCTTGCAGCAGGAACTGTCTGGACAACGTCTGCAATCATGTGAATGGACACTGCACAAAGGGATGCAGTGGAAACCAAATAGGGGATTTCTGTGAGATCACTGAAGGTGTGCGATGCTAACCGGTTTCACATTGTTACTTAAAAAAAAACAGCTTCATCATGTGTATCTGCGATTCTTAAATATTTTATTTGATTCGCACCACATATAAGTTGAGGGATGGCAAATTAGAAATCCCAATTTTCATGCAATGATTCCTCAGTGCAACAACTGTTGGGCATTGCAATTTGCAAAAATGAAATATACCGAACCAAATTAAAAACTTCACAAACAGCACTATAGTGGCAAAAGTGTTTTTTCACGTGCAACTGGTCACATGGCCATAACACCGCACGTGTTTCCAGCCATACTTGTTAGCAGTCATTAACAAAAAAGGAAGAACACAAGAAAACAAAAGTCTTTACAGTCATTTGTCTGTAAAATGTGCAACGTGAACGTGCCATCAGCATGTTGCAGACGGGAACATCCGTAGCTGAAGTCGCTAGGACGATGGGTTGCAGTCGACGGACTGTTTATGATTTACAGACGCGACTACGGCAAACGGGTACCACCGCTGATCGCCCTCGGCCAGGTCGACCACGTGTGACGTCACATGCAGAGGATCGTCAGATTGTCTTACGTCACCTCCGTAACCGATTTTTGACGGCTACATCAACCAGAAATGAACTGTTTAGGGGTATACAGAGTGCGCAAATGTTTCAAAACCGTCTGACAACTGCTCACCTTCAAGCACGACGGCCATACTGCGGGCCCATTCAGACTCAATGACACAGACGTCAACGTCAACTGTGGTCACAGCGACACTTACGATAGACTCAGAGGAATTGGAATCAAATCGTCTTCAGTGATGAATCCCAATTTAATTTTCGATTTGCTGATGGTAGGGCGAGGGTGTGGAGGTGCCGTCATGAACGTTTCGCCCAGTGTTGTGTACAGGAAGTTGACAGATTTCGAGGCGGAAGTGTCATGGTGTGGGGTGCTTTCTGTGGCAATGCACGTTCCAGGCTTCTTGTCATCCGTGGCAACCTCAACGCTGCTGCTTACCGTGACCAGGTACTGGCACCAGAACTTCTGCCTTTTATGGCAGCACATGGACCCGGTTTGATCTTCCAAAACGACAATGCCAGACCCCACACAGCAATTTTGACAAGAAATTTCCTTCAGAATGCTGGAGTCAACGTCATGAACTGGCCGTCAAGGTCTCCCGACCACAATCCCATCGAACACGTCTGCGATGCTCTTGGCAGAAGTCTGCACACTCTCCAGAACCAGCCACAGACTTTGCAAGATCTTGGCACCATTTTGCAGCAACAATGGCGTCGTCATTCCAATCATGTGTTCACAAGCATCACAAGGTCCATGCGGAGGCATTGTGTGACAGTTGTCAACGCACATGGTGGCCATACACGCTACTGAACGCGTGTGCCATCAGATTCTCATGCTTGGGAATTATGATTTAAACTGTTGATGTTATAACCGAATACCATAGGTGCTTGGAACAAATTATGGTTACCACCGTTAATTAAAATCCTTCTTTGGACATTAATGATTAAAAATTACCTTCTCTGATACATTTGTCCGTTGTATATCATATATAGGATTACTTTTAAAAATGTGAAGTTTCTAATTTGACTCAGAATGTAAACATAATATCACCCATCGTGTTAGAAATATGTTTGTGCTTTCTTTTAGTCTAAAAAGTCTGAATAATGTATTAGTCATTTTGTTTGTTTTCTTTGTACAAAGCCTCACTCAGCAATTCCCCAGCCACATTAGGTCTTTGATCCCAAATGGATGTGGTATGTTCCTGAATGAGTACTCATCCATACAAAATCAGCTTGTATTATAACTATATTAATAAGATGACTCAGTTGTACGGTTGTACATAGGCAACGTTTATTTCGACAGTATTTACAAGGACATACGACAAGGTGACAACACATGAAACAACAGGACTGTCAACGGCAGACGTCGCAGTGATCATCACAATCTCGATTGTGGCCTTTATTGTTATCATTGTCGTAACCGTCGTCATAAAACGTCGACACCAGAGAGAAAACAGGTAAGTAAAACAACATTTCATATAATCTTCATCAAACCGTGACTTGCATTTCTAAGATTATTTCGGTATACTCTTACACAAAGTCAACATGGTTTAAAAGAAGATGACTCTTTGATAGTATTAAGACTAGGGTTTAAAAATACAAATGCAAGTTATGTTTTTGTTGCAGAGAAAATATGAGTCATGATGAAATGTTATTGTTACTGTCGAGAATGGTGACGGTTGGGTTCTAATACATGTACGCAGTTCTACTACATTTCGCAAAACAGGTTATCATTTGGAATTATCACGTACTCGATGTTACAAGTGAACATTTGAACAACGTCAATAATATAAGCAATATTTTTAACACAGCTTAAATACCCTCTATGTTTTTTCAAGTGAACCAGTAATAAGAATTGTTCTTTTACATACGTATGACAACAATTGTTCCTCAGTAAAGTGGACACGAATGACATCTTGCCAGTGGTGTCTAATTGCTGCTGTTGTTTTTTTCCTAAAAAGTTGTTCCTATAATAGGCTTAAGTTTACATCTCTTACAATAAACGTCTGAATAACCTCAATTTTATGAGGCGGTTTGGATGATGCTGCCTCTCTCTTGTGCATGATGGTAAATTTATTCGAGTTTGTTGAAAGGTGGATAAGACAGTCGTGATTCCTTACAATGAACTTACTTCGTGTGACCTTTACATCAGTGGACCATGGTTGTGTCTATCAAATTACTCTCAGAACTAATGATGTGTTCTTATTTATTGCAGAAGAAAGTCAACCCGGAGGCCAAAAGGTAATGCAGCAAACGACATTAGAGGGTTAGATATATTCACACTGCCACTGGGTAATAGACCCTGGGAAACATCACCATTTAATTCCAAACTCCGCACCTCGCCCTCTGGAAACTGATCCCAAAGCCTTTCGCAAACACCAGGCATCACCACTATTTGAAATTGACTCAGAAATATATAAGTAGTTGTACTCGTACAGTGGCCTGCTTTTAGTGAGCCTATTTTAGTAGGATATTATGCTTGTGGGTTGTTGTGTGTCTTTGGTCGATTTTGTTCACAATGGCAACAGTAGGCCTAAACTTACATTTAGCACATACAGATATATTTACAACTCTAGAACTGTACTCAGTATGTCATTGTCCCACGATGATGGATTGAGGCTGATGTTATGCAACACAACAAAAATCATAGCTAGCAAGATGAATTCCTGTTATCTCCTTGAGTGGCTGATGTGCAGAGTAGGGTCGGGTTGGCGATTGATGTTAGTTGTATCTCTTCGGTCCTCGTTGGAACCTACCACTGTAAAGGTCTGGGTTATAATTGGTCTTCAGCAGCACATGCTTGTCGGAATGGTGATCATTATAGCTGACTTTAAGGTGCATACCATCGTTCCTCACAGGCATCGATCAATGCTCATGTTGTCAGTCACTGGATTGTCTGTTCCAGTCTCAATTATGCACAGACCAACATCATTTACCCCGGGGAAAACCCTCGGCCTCAGGGTCAGTCTATTCTGGAAAAAAAAGATTGACAAAGAACATTACACATAAAACAGAAACATATGTCAGAATCAATATGAGTATACATTAACACTTTTATTGATTCAAAAACACTATAATCCTCGTTGAATTGAGCCTATTGACATATTCCAACGTTTCATTGTTTTTTATATTTCGAAATTTGACGCATCAGTAACAAATATTTAAAGGCGATGCATGTCCCTATTTTGACTGTACCAGTCATTATGTGACGTTAACTCACCCAAAACAGTAGTCAGGCTTCTGTCAATATCTGAGTCTTTCTTTCAGGCATTAAGAAGTTGGAGCAGTAATAAACGATAATAATTTATGGATGAACAACTTCTTTATTACAATAAAGAGCGACGTTTCGGTATTGGTTCTCACATTGTTATCAAGCAAGTGATAGGTAGTACTTACTTACTTACTTACTTACTTACTTTGGAGATTTAACGTGCGCTTTCCGACTGATGCGTATTTCGCACACGGTATCGCATAGGTAGTATGGTTGATAAGTATATATACAGGTAGAATGTTATACAGAAGAGTAGATATCAGATGTAGTTATACTGGAGTGGAGAAGCCTGTTATGTACACACAAGGGTAGTGACGACAATCATCGGTGAAGTCAGAGACATAAACAAACAATTGAGCCAGTAATACGAACGGATTATGGCTGATTAAGGTCTTTGATGAGTTGATGGTACGCCGGGGGTATGTTATTAACCTTGGTCACGGTTGATTGACGGTTGGAATCTTTTAATGTTGATGGCTTCTTGTATTTTTCTGATTTTGAAGTCTTTGACGTTGGTGGTGAGGTCTTTGACTTTATCCCACTTAATGCTGTGGCTTTGGGTGTTACGGATGTGGTCTGATAGAGCTGATTTAGAGTCATCTTTGGAGACTCAGATTTGATGTTCTTTAATTCGGGTTTTAAGGGGCCTAGATGTTTTTCCTATGTAAGCTTGTAAGAATATCTGGATTTTGTGGCTAATTGTTCCAAAGTAGCGGAGGCTCACAAAGGGTGCAGACTGTAGACGGGGAGATTTCTGAGATTTCTTGATGATGTTCTGTATCGTCTTTTGTAGGGTAGAGGTTATACTGTGAACATACTTATTTGAGGTGGCTTAGTTCAGTGGTTAGGTGACAGATGTGAGCTCGTCTCGCTAAGGTTGAAATACGTTCTTTCTTGATTTGACGTCGCTCTTTATCGTAATAAAGAAGTTGTTCATCCATAAATTCTTATTCTTACTAAATGTTTCAGTCTTAACCGTTGTAACAGTTGCATCAAGCATGATTTGAACCATCATGAACACAAACTCGAAAAAAAAAAGGTCCTAACAATAATAGACTCTTTAGTTTCTACAAGATCAGTAATGGTACTCTCGTGTCACTAGCTTTTCAGGTTCATCGATCACTTGATTGTCTGGTTTGTTTACAGGCTGACGTCACATGGCAGGGGTACTGCTGTGTTGCGTCAGGAAATACATACCTATTTTTGTGTTATGCAATTTAGATGAATGGCGGGTTCTACCGGTAGGGCAGGACATGCTCACCCTTTTTTGCGAACATCTTGTGTTATCACTGAATTTCAGTGGTCCATTCACACAATTTCATTCTCTATTTGCCCTTTTACGCCAAATTGAATCTGTTTTGGCAGAAAAATCTAGGTGCGTTATTCTCTTCCATTGTCAGTTAATGTTATATTGATGAGCCTACCCACTGACTCAGCACCATCTGGAATCTTTTTTCTCTCCAATTCCACTGAATCACAAAATAGGTTACGTTTAATCTTAAAATTATTTTTAGATTAACTTCCTAATAATATTATCGCATGTTATGCCCTTATGTGATTTCCTTTTTTCTTTTGTTTCCAGCTGGTACTGACCCTGAGAATCCTGAAGACGTGCCTTTACTGCCAAGTACGTAACCATAACAACAGAGTGATGTTGTAACAATGACTTTATATGTATTCTCACTTATTCTGCAACATTGTGAAAGGAAAACTAACATCAATAGAATTTGACTTGACTTTCACATTGTCAATGCCTAATAATAGCTCACCTTCAGTACTGCAGTTGTATTGAGAGTGGGTGAGTGAGTGTGGTTTTGTGGTGCTTTTAGCAATATTCCCGCAATATCCCAGCGGGGGACACCAGAAATAGGCTAACACATTGTATCAATGTCGGGAATCCACCCCAGGTCTTCGGTGTGACGAGCGAACGCCCTAACCACTAGGCTACCCCACCGCCCGCAGGTGTAGAGACGTAGATGATGATGACGGTATATGTGTCATAAGTAGTGTAGAAGCAGCTGGGGTTACACGGAACAACATGTCACTTGTGAACTCGTGCACACTAATGACTTGGTGGTTGCTGATTCCCGCCTACATTCAAGGACATTTTAAGAATGAGAAGGATGACGCAAATGCATTAAATTAAACGCTATTGTGCCATCACTCAGAAGTGAATGTAAATTGTTTGGAGGGTGTCCCGGTAAGCTTCGGGGAAGAAGAGCTATTGATCTAAGTTGCTTGAGGTGGATACATCTACTGTGAGTAATGTGAATCCGTAAGTGATGACATTTAACCAATATAAAGTTAGGTAGCTACCGAAGTTGGGCATTCATGGGGGATGCATAGCGTTAAACCAGAAGTGTTAGTACCTTTGTTCTCCAGGTAGATATTGGAACTGAACTTTGTCATTAAACCTTTAGTATCGTGTCGTGCTGCAGGTGCATACTTTCCTGTTTGAAAACTGTACCGCATTGGACATCTACTTATTCAAACCAGAATAATGTTACAAAACCGGGAATGCTCACGATATTGGTGAGGTCCTCCTCCTCCACACTTGGTAAAGTGAAACGGTTCAGTAGAGATGGTTCATTTGGGAATGTTTTGGGCAATTGAACACAGTTCAATGGCAAAATGTGCTTGAACAAATCGAATCTTAAATTAGACAGACATAAAGAATCAGTATTCAAAACCTCCGCTACGTAGCACAAAAAAGTATACACAATACATGTCATCCATGCAATGCCTTAATCTAGGAACATCTTAAAAGTTTTTACTGTTAACGTTATCAGAGCCACGGATTTTGGGAACTTTTGATATATGTTCAGGTCACATCCAAATAACTTGAACTATTGGTTTAACACCAGAAATTTATCATAACTAGAAGTGTCGATAAATGCAAATAGCAAAGGCAAATGATTGTTCAGTAATAATAAATTATTGTGCCATTAATCAGAAGTAAATTCAAAGTGTTTTGAGGGTGTAACTTTAACAAGGTCCCAATACACTTTGGTGATTAAGAGCTCTTGATCTATGTTATTTGATGAGGTGGATACATCTAATATGAGTAACAGCTCTTTGTATTTTGTTTGAATGTTTGAATCGACAATGTTCCAGCTATGTGACGTTTGCTTGTAAATAATCATAAACCGGAAGTGATGAGCGTGAACCAATATAAAATAGTTTTTAGGGTAGCTACCGCAGTTGATGTTATTGCCTTGGGCATGCATTGAAGAATAATGTTACAAAACCGGAAATGCTTATTCCTTGTGTTCAGGGTGGCTTAAGTCATTTTACAACATTATGATATCGATGAGGTCCTCTTCCTCCACACTAAGTAAAGTGAAACGGTTCATTAGACATGTTTCTGTTAGGAATGTTTTGGGCAATTGACAAATAACACAAACGTACATGCGATACATTTCATGCATCGAAAGCCTTATTTATATCTAGGAACATCTTAATAGTTTGTACTTTAAACACGGATTTGGGTATATTTTCATACAAGAGGCAGAGATGATCATAAGCATCTCTCAATATTGAATAAGAACTTGCAATGCCAGTGGTATTGATATTTATAATGTGTCCAGGGAAAGGCGCAACGTTTGGTAGAGACAGTAATGTAATCTTTGTTTAGAACTACTTAAAACAATTATCATGTCACCAATCTCTTGACTTAACCATACAGAGAAAGGTCCTGATGTGGGTTGCTCATGTTGACATACTTAGGTCACGTTAATCCTTGTAGCCAATGGAATGTGAATTTCCAACGATATTCTAAAACAATGTTCCTTTTGACATTGAGTTTGACATGTAAGGTTTATTCATGTGTACATACAATTATATTTTTTCAGGAGGACGTGCACTTTCTAGCAGCAGAAATCAAACGATAGAGGAGTATGCAGGTGTCATGGAGAGAGGTGGGTATAAACTTTTTTTCGTTGTGCTCATTGTAATTCCTGCATTCTGATTAGCTGAATTGGTCACGTAATACTGCATTCATCTCCCAATGAATGTAATAACATCAGCCACGCCCACCGAAGCGGAACACTATTACTATTCGATGTCAGGGAATCACAATATTACAGCAGAGGGAATAGTCCCTCCCTGGACTGACCGGCATATTTATTCACATGACCTTTAAGCGACATTCGTGCATATTCATGGTCCACAATGAATGAAAGAGGAGGCTCGGTTGCCTGTTGTTGTTTTCCGTTTGCTTGGATGCCTTACTTGTGCCTAACATCAGACACAATGTTCCAGTTATAACTGATGATGAATCATATGTTATGTCACAATGATCACAGCTAAACATCAAAGCCATAAATTATAATGAATATATTAACACGCGCCAAATTTGACTCACTTATTCAGTACACAAAATGAATCAAAGATAAACGGGGACATTGTGGAACTTGTGAATATGTAGTTGAAATTTCATGTATATAATTCACAAAAAGGAAACAGTTATATCATGTGTGCTCTGACCTGCATGTTCCGCAATATATATCATTGATTATGTTATAATATGCCAAGGGTGTCATGGCCAGTCCATTGGACAAATATAGTGCTTATGGGACAGAATACGCATCCAGAAGACAGCTCAATATAAATTGTTGATGGAAAAGAATAACCATTCTAGACTTCCATTTGGTGTATGGGGTAAACTGGCTGTGAGAATTATAGGAATGAACCACAGACAGTCAGTAAATACACCAGGTGTTCGCGAAAAGGGTAGACACGTCCTGCCCTACCGGAAGTATCCGCCAATTTACACAATGTCTGTAAAAAAAGGTAAATATTTATAGCCTGACGCCGCACAGAAGTGCTCCTGTCATGCGACGGCCCAAAAGGAACCCAAAATAAGATGCGAACCCTTGAGCTTTCGCCTCGACAAACCCGCAGCAGGAAAGGAAATACGATTTACCTCAATATGAATAACGCGATGCAGAATAAAGCGTAAAGTTAAAGACCAAAAAACCAATGAAGCGTGTGTGTGTGTGTGTGTGTGTGTGGACTAATACCGATTAGCGCTAGGCCACTGAGATATTGCAGTTTAACATGCATTCCCCACTGAGACACTATGTACTGACTCCGAGCCGACCAGTTCTTGTTTTAGCAATTTAACGTCGAGTGCCAGAAAGGAAAACCCCTTTTAACGTCTTTTGGACGCGGCCGAGGATCGAACCCCGAACCCACTGGTATCCAGGCAGACGCTCTACCACTAGTCCACATAGGCGATGTGATACAACTGAAACATGTGGAACAACGTTGTGTATATTGTGAATGTCTCTGTACATGTGCTGCAGTACGCTGGTGAATCTCACCTCTATATGAACGATATGTATATTATAGAGATACCTAAACGGGTCCCCGTTAGAAGCTGTGTTTATTACTGCTCGTGTATTTCAAAGCGAATCTAACGCGCGAAAGCAACTCGTGTATTTCAAAACGTATCTAACTCGCTTTCGCTCATTATATACCCTTCCAATAACACGTGTTGTGATACAAACGGTATCTGACCGGAAAGAGTCAGTGAGTGTGGCTTTACGCCACTTTTAGCAATATTCCAGCAATATCACGGCAGGGAAACCAGAAATGGGCTTCACACATTGTACCCATGTCGGGAATCGAACCCGGGTCTTCGGCGTGACGAGTGAATGCTTTAACCACAAGGCTACCCGGCTTATTAATTGCTATGGATGGCTTATTGATGCTTATGGATGGCCTATGGGTGACTTGAGGATGGTTTATGAGTGACTTATGGATGGCTGATGGATGGCTTATGGATGACTTATGGATGGCTAATTAGTGACTTATGCTTTGCTTATTGATGGCTTATTCATTGCTTATAGATGGCTTATGGATGACTTATGGATGACTTATGGATGACTAATGGGTAACTTATGGATGGCTTATGGGTGACTTATTGATGACTTTTGGATGACTTATGGATGGCTTATTGATTGCTTATGGATGGCTTATTCATTTCTTATGGATGGCTTATGGACGGCTTATGGATGATTTATGGATGACTTATGGATGACTCATGGGTGCCTTATGGATTACTTATGGGTAACTTAATGCGGGTTAGAATAGGTCTTCAGCAAGCCATGCTTGCCGTAAAAGGCGACTATGCTTGTCGTAAAAGGCGACAGACGGGATCGGGTGGTCAGGCTCGCTGACTTGGTTGATGCATGTCATCGATCCCAATTGCGTGGATCGATGCTCATGATATTAATCACTGGATTGTCTGGTCCAGACTCGATTATCTACAAACCGCCGTCATGTAGCTGGAATATTGGAGTGCGGCATTAAACAACAAACCAACCAACCAACCAACTTATCAATGGCTTATGGATGGCTTAGGGATGGCCTATGGCTAAATTGGGGATGATTTATGGATGGCTTAGGAATGACTTATGGATGACTTATGGATGGCTTATGGGTGACTTATTGGTGACTTATGGGTGACTTATGGGTGACTTATTTATTGCTTATGGATGACTTATGGGTGACTTACTGGTGACTTATTTATTGCTTATGGATGGCTCATGGATAGCTAGTGGATGGCTTATGGATGACCTATCGGTGACTTATGGGTGACTTATGGGTGACTAATGGGTGACTTATGAATGGCTTATGGATGGCTTATGGGTGGCTTATGGATGACTTATGGATGACTTGTGGATGGCTTATGGATAGCTTATGGATGACTTATGGATGACTTATGGATAGCTTATGGATGATTTATTGATTGTCCATGGATGGCTTATGGATGGCGTATCGATTGCTTATGGATGGCTTATAACTACAACATTCTTATCTGTTCATTATAATGTTTCTCAAGGTACTTCCTGGAAATAAAGTGCGGAGCTATCTCCAAAATCGTTTCTAAGAAACGATGAGATGCTGATTCTAAAATCGTGTTTATCATAGCAATTAAACGCACAGCCATCACCTAGTTAGAAACATCTGCATTCAACGGAAACATCAGCTTCAAATTCGGTGAGGGGGCCCGCGAGACGACCTCGTGACGTCATGTGGGCTGTGTGATTTCATACGAGTCAGCATATCGTTTCTATGTTTTGCAAGTGGTTGTAGTTACCGTTAAGCTACACCATCTGTCCAATTTAGGAGCACGGACGATTTTCCACTTATTTTTTATGTCTGACATGCGGAGGACATTACGAACGACAGTCCACTAGGTCCAATGGCGCTAATCGCATTTATGGCACGTAGCTCAAGGTCGTAGGTAGACTCGGCGATGACTGTTGGTCTTTTGTGAGGATCTTTCGACAATATATTTTGTTTTTTACTGATGCTCTGAACTTAAATAATTTCACGACACTCACACAAGGACAATGCAAAGTGAGAGTCAGTACACTATACTTATTTCAAACGTATTTGTTCGCGAGTTCTTCGATAGGCAAATGCAAAAACTCACTGACTTGACTTATTCATGTAAAACATGTCAGTAATACACTTGTTATCTCTGGTGTTTTGTGAAAAACAGTAGTGTTGATCCGGAGTAGATTATTCGTCTTGGAGAAGACGTTGTTGTGTTGAACAGTTGGTGTGTGAAAGTATATGATAACTTTGTCCAACTATCTTGCTCACGAAATGTTGCCTTACAGACATGCTGGAGAAGGAGATCCAAAAGACAGAACAGGTGTTTGTGGTGACTGCTATCTACAACAAAGTGAAGGAAGGTTTAGAAAGGTTCAGACACGTGACAATATCTGGTGCAGCAGGGGAAGGAAAGACATCAATGGCGCTGATGTTGGGCTCAGAATACCAGAAGAAAGGATATGAGCTATATTTTGTTAACAACATTTCAGAATTTAAATTGAGTGTTGTTAGCCAAGGCAAAGATCAGTGTTTCATATTTGATGACATATTTGGAACGGTTGGAATGTCAACGGATTCACCTCACCTCCGACGGATTTTAGGCTATCTTAACTCTTGCCTGGAGGATATGACGTCTACTGTTTCTGATGCATATCAAACAAGTACAATGTGTATTTCTCCTTTAACTTATCGAGAGAAAAATATGGGAGACACATTCATTATATTCGCCACAAAATCATACAATCTTAAGCAGGGAATTACACACCTAAAAAACAAAGATGAGTACATGTTTTTCAAAGGAGCTTCAGTCATTGACCTTACACAGACACACTACACGGAGGACGAAAGGAGGCAAATCTTTCTAAAACATAAGAACTATAACAATATTAGATATGATTATAATTTAGACGAAATCTGTAGCATAAAGGAACAAATGTTTGGCTTTCCGCTCACATGCAAACTTTTCTTCAGTTTTCCTGAATCTCATAAACAATATGAACAAATGTTTTTAAAACCTTTAACCTATCTCAGGAGAGAACTGCAGTTTTTGCTCTCAAAAATGAACAACGAGTCAGCTGCCCTGATCCTGATGTTGCTTTGTGACGGTAAACTGAACATGCGCCAGTTGGAGATCAAGTCAAGTAATGAAGTGCTGGAGGATCATCTCTCCATAGTTTCAAGTTTTGTCAATAATTTTAACCGTGCAAAGGTTATCACTTGTGTGAGGGTTTTTTTTGGCACATATTTTACCAAAGGAGACATTACCAGATTTTCCCACCCATCAATCTATGATGCCTGTGCCTTTGTCCTTTACGAAATCAATCATGCTTTTGTATTGCAGCACTGCAGTATAAGATTCCTGTGTGAACGTGTTCAGGCCAAAACAGTACCTACATGTGAGACTGATGAGGATAGGCATGTCATCTATGTGTCAGATGCCTACAATGACATCATTGCTTCCAGACTGGCCGGTGCTATAAATCAGGGGGACTTTCGGATGACTGTTATGCATCCCATTTTGGAACGACAGGATGTAGCGGATAAGGTAATTGATGAACTAAAACCCTTCCTGTCTGATTCATCAGTGGCAGATGAACATGGTTACACCGTGTTTCATTATGCCTGCTATGCAGGAAATGTGTACCTTGTACGTAAACTCCTTCCCTTTTGTGACATCAACAGTAAAGGTGCGGATGGTTTTACGCCAACAGGCATATCTGTGCTCCTTGGACAGGAGGATTTACTTAACCTGCTTGTGTCAAAAGGAGCTGATCTAACACTGACTGATGACAACAACAACAATATACTTCATCTGGCATGTAGAGGTGGAAATAGGTCCATTGTAGAATATCTACTGCCATCATTTGACATTAATTGTCGGGGACAGCATGGCTTGACAGCAGCGATGAGGGCAGCTTTCTCTGCAAAGAAAGATGCTTTCGACCTGCTTGTGTCAAAGAGAGCTGATCTTACACTGACTGATGACTACAACAACAATGTACTTCATCTGGCATGTAGAGGTGGAAATAGGTCTATTGTAGAATATCTACTGCCATTGATTGACATTAATAGTCGGGGACAACATGGCTGGACAGCAGTGATGGGGGCAGCTCTCTATGGTCGAAAGGAGGCTTTCGACCTGCTTGTGTCAAAAGGAGCTGATCTCACACTGACTGATGACTACAATGACACTGCACTTCATCTGGCATGTAGAGGTGGAAACAGGTCCATTGTAGAATATCTACTACCATCATTTGACATTAATTGTCGGGGAGAACATGGACGGACAGCAGTGATGGGGGCAGGTGTGTGCGCAAAGAAGGATACTTTCGACCTGCTTGTGTCAAAGGGAGCTGATCTCACACTGACTGATGACTACAACAACAATGTACTTCATCTGGCATGTAGAGGTGGAAATAGGTCCATTGTAGAGTGTCTACTGCCATTGATTGACATTAATAGTCGGGGACAACATGGCTTGACAGCAGTGATGATTGCAGCTCTCTATGCACAGAAGATTGCTTTCGACCTGCTTGTGTCAAAAGGAGCTGATCTCACACTGACTGATGACTACAATGACACTGTACTTCATCGTGCATGTCAAGGTGGAAATAGGTCCATTGTAGAATATCTACTACCATCATTTGACATTAATTGTCGGGGAGAACATGGACGGACAGCAGTGATGGGGGCAGGTGTGTGCGCAAAGAAGGATACTTTCGACCTGCTTGTGTCAAAAGGAGCTGATCTACCACTGACTGATGACTACAACAACAATGTACTTCATCTGGCAGGTAGAGGTGGAAATAGGTCCATTGTAGAATATCTACTGCCATTGATTGACATTAATTGTCGGGGACAGCATGGCTTGACAGCAGTGATGAGGGCAGCTTTCTCTGCAAAGAAGAACGCTTTCGACCTGCTTGTGTCAAAAGGAGCTGATCTAACACTGACTGATGACTACAACAACAATGTACTTCATCTGGCTTGTAGAGGTGGAAATAGGTCCATTGTAGAGTGTCTACTGCCATTGATTGACATTAATAGTCGGGGACAACATGGCTTGACAGCAGTGATGATTGCAGCTCTCTATGCACAGAAGATTGCTTTCGACCTGCTTGTGTCAAAAGGAGCTGATCTCACACTGACTGATGACTACAATGACACTGTACTTCATCGTGCATGTCAAGGTGGAAATAGGTCTATTGTAGCATATCTACTGCCAATCTTTGACATTAATAGTCGGGGACGACATGGCTGGACAGCAGTGATGGGGGCAGCTCTCTATGGACAAAAGGAGGCTTTCGACCTGCTTGTGTCAAAAGGAGCTGATCTCACACTGACTGATGACAACAATGACAATGTACTTCATCTGGCAGGTAGAGGTGAAAATAGGTCAATTGTGAAGTATCTACAGCCATTGTTTGACATTAATAGTCCGGGACAACATGGTCGGACAGCAGTGATGGGGACAGCTTTCTGCGCAAAGAAGGATGCTTTCAATCTGCTTGTGTCAAAAAGATCTGATCTAACATTAACTGATGTCTACAATGACACTGTACTTCATCTGGCATGTAGAGGTGGAGAAAGTTCCATTGTAGAACATCTACTACCATCACTTGACATTAATTGTCGGGGACAACATGGCCAAATGGGGGCAGGTGTGTGCGCAAAGATAGATACTTTTGACCTGCTTGTGTCACAAGGAGCTGATCTCACACTGATTGATGACTACAATTACACTCTACTTCACCAGGCATGACGAGGTGAAAAAAGATTTATCGTAGATTATCTACTGCCATTGTTTGACATTAATTGTCGGGGACAACATGGCTGGACAGCAGTGATTAGGGCAGCTTTGTGCGCAAAGAAGGACACTTTCGACCTGCTTGTGTCAAAGAGAGCTGATCTCACATTCTATAATGACTACAATGACAATGTACTTCATCTGTCATGTAGAGGTGGAAATAGGTCCATTGTAGAATATCTACTGCGATCATTTTACATTAATTCTCGGGGAGAACATGGACGGACAGCAGTGATGGGGGCAGCTGTGTGCGCAAATAAGGATACTTTCGACCTGCTTGTGACAAAAGGAGCTGATCTTACACTGACTGATGACTACAACAACAATATACTTCATCTGGCATGTTGATGTGGAAATAGGTCCATTGATTGACATTAATTGTTGGGGACAGCATGGCTTGACAGCAGTGATGAGGGCAGCTTTTTCTGCAAAGAAGAATGCTTTCGACCTGCTTGTGTCAAAAGGAGCTGATCTAACACTGACTGATGACTACAACAACAATGTACTTCATCTGGCATGTAGATGTGGAAATAGGTCCATTGTAGAATATCTACTGCCATTGATTGACATTAATAGTCGGGGACAACAGTGATGATTGCAGCTCTCTATGCACAGAAGAATGCTTTCGACCTGCTTGTGTCAAAAGCAGCTTATCTCACACTGACTGATGACAACAATGGCACTGTACTTTATCTGGCATGTCAAGGTGGAAATAGGTCCATTGTAGAATATCTACTGCCATTGTTTGACATTAATAGTCGGGGACAAAATGGCTTGGCAGCTGTGATTTGGGCAGTTCTCAGTGCAAAGAAGGAGTTTGTCAACCTGTTTGTGTCAAAAGGAGCTTATCTCACACTGACTGATGACTACAATGGCACTGTACTTTATCTGGCATGTCAAGGTGGAAATAGGTCCATTGTAGAATATCATCTGCCATTGTTTGACATTAATAGTCGGGGACAACATGGCTGGACAGTGTTGGTGATTGCAGCTCTCTATGGACAGAAGGATCCCTTCGACCTGCTTGTGTCAGAAGGAGCTGATCTCCCACTGACTGATGACTACCACAACAATGTACGTCACCTGGCATGTAGAGGTGGAAATAGGTCCATTGTAGAATATCTACTGCCATTGTTTGACAATAGTCAGTGACAACATGGCTGGACAGCAGTGATGGGGGCAGCTTTCTCTGCAAAGAAGGATGCTTTCGACCTGCTTGTGTCAAAAGGAGTTAATCTCGTCCTGACAGAACACCACAGAGACAATTTACTTCATCTGCCTTGCCAGGGAGGGAATATTCTCATTGTAGAACATCCACTGCCATTGTTTAATATTAATAGTCGGTGACAACCTGGCAGGACAGCAGTGATGATGTGTATACTCTGGCTCTTCAGGGAGGATGCAGGGGAATCATCAAGGAGTTAGGACGAGATGAACATTCCATCACATCATGGAATCAACTGATGAAGTCACTGGTGACATCACAAATGTTCTACCTAAATACACATTCACAACAAAGTCTTGATCTCGTTCAGACAGACCAATATGGAGACAGTTTACTACATCTGGCCTGTCGAGGAGGAAACAGACAATTTGTGGAGTATCTGCTCCCATCCTATGACATCCATGTCCGAGATCGGTATGGCTGGACACCGGTGATGCTGGCGGCTATGTGTGCCAATGATGAAGTCTTCCAGGTACTGGTGTCTCAGAAGGCAGATCTCACGCTAGTGTCAGACAAAGGAGAAAATATCCTCACTCTGGCTCAGCGGGGCAAGAACGATGGTATTGTCAAGTTCTTATTGGAGGAGACTTGAGAAAAACGGGATGAGGTTTTAAACGGCACGTAGACCATGTCAATACGATCCCGTGAACAAATATGATCAACTGATAATCAAGCCTTGTGAATTAATAAAACAACCTATGTGCTATTCATTCATCTATCATAGACCAGTTCTATAAATAATCGTATATTGTACATGGCATAGTATACTTCAAGGCAGGTGTGCGTCACATAGTTGTTGCCTCCCTTGCGTCCTCTTGACACAGGGGGAGAGGGCCACGCCTGTGATAGGAATATGTGGTTATTAATGTTTGACAATTCGAATCAATAGTTGTACCACCACTGCAATAGTTTCGAAATGCCCAGGCAATAGCTATTATTATATAGGGATTGTGTTAATGTTATTTCATGCATATGTATTCTCTTATTCCAAATATTTGCTTTGTTTACATCTTCTCATGTATTCATTATTCTGACAATATGATCTGTGTGGTGTAAATAAACCTTTCAGTTAATGACATGTAACAAGTTCCTACACTGTGTTGTTAAGGCTGTACATTATAATGACAATGCCAGCTTTGTGGTGTAAATAACCCTACCAGTTAATGACATGTAACCTGTTCCTACACTGTATTGTTGAGGCTGTACACTATAATGACAATACCAGCTGTCTGGTGTAAATAACCCTGTCAGGTAATGACATGTAACATGTTCCTACACTGTATTGTTAAGGCTGTACACTATAATGACATTACCAGCTGTGTGGTGTAAATAACCCTGTCAGTTAATGACATGTAACATGTTCCTGCACTTTATTGTTAAGGTTGTACATTACAATGACATTACCAGCTGTGTGGTGTAAATAACCCTGTCAGTTAATGACATGTAACATGTCCCTACACTGTTTTGTTAAGGTTGTACATTATAATGACAGTACCATCTGTGTTGTGTAAATAACCCTGTCAGTTAATGACATGTAACATGTGCTACACTGTTTTGTTAAGGTTGTACATTATAATGACAATACCATCTGTGTTGTGTAAATAACCCTGTCAGTTAATGACATGTAACATGTTCCAACACTTTATTGAGAAGACTGTACATGTCAAGTGCTGCATCACAGAAGGAGGTGTACATAATACTTCAGTTATGTAGACTGCTACTGCCACACATTAGACACACACGCTTAAGTATACGCCACATGTGTCACCTAGCATTATACACACATGCATATGTACAGACACATGTCTCAAGGAAGGATTATGTACGCATGCAGATGTACATACATGTATGACGGAAGCATTATACACCCATGCATATTTACAAACACAAGTATCAAAGAAGCATTATACATCCATACATATAGACAGACACATTTATTAAGGAAGCATTACACGCCCATGCATATGTACATACACTTGTGTCAAGGAAGCATTACACACATACATACGCACAGACACATTGATGAAGTAGGCTTTTTACACACATATATGTGAACAAACATGTATCAAGGAAGCATTGTACACGCATGCGTTTGTACATGTATCACAAAAAGACATTAAAAACACACCCATATGTACAGACACGTTTATCAAGGAGGCATAACACACACATGCATATGTGCATGTATCACAGAATCAGGTGTGAATCTTCTTATGAAAGATAGACATAAATCGAAACAAATCGTAAAACGTGTCGCTATAGAGATAATTCTTACCACTGGACAATTGTATTTATCCTTTCACTGTATGTTATACTCATGCTTACCGACAGACGACTAATGGCACTTTTAATTGGATAGTTAGCTATGCAGTGTAAACCACCTTTATGGGATGAATTTGTGACATGAAGGAATGTCTTACAATTAGTTACCAAGCACTATACACACCCACGATACACATCCAAATGTCTCAACGGCGTTCTGCTGAACAATATATATCATGTGCTAGCCTTGTATAGAATAGTTCTGTTTCTTACATAATGTATAATCATTTATTCAATTTGTACCTGAGTTGAGTTGATTGATTTACTTGTTCAGGAAAGGACAATATATATATTTGAATCCATTCTTCTAGATCTATAAGGAGTCAGCATCGAGCAAGGACCGGTTGTTTTCTAACATTAACTTAACCATACTGTGTTACAATATTGCAGTTATATTTGTAATTAATTCAACGCTTCCTTTAGGGTGTGATATAACTGTTGAGGGTAACTAACCCTGACTGTGTGCATAACAAGGTAACAGAACCAATGCTAAACAATTTACTATATGTCATATACTTTCACAGAACCAACGCTTAACAATTTATTATATGTCATATACTTTCACAGAACCAACGCTAAACAATTTACTATATGTCATATACTTTCACAGAACTAACACTAAACAATTGACTTTATGTCATATACTTTCACAGCAGCTGGTGTTTGATACGAAGGGATTTGTAAAGTCCATATCCCTTTTTAGTTTTGCCATATGCTGTATGTTATGGATTACAATATGCAAGAGCAAGGACCAGAATGTTATCATTGTTTTTATGTCTTGGTTACAACAGTTTATGTGTACTTTACAATTTGCAATAAATAATTGGAAACTTGAATACATTTTATTTTGCGTTTTATGTCATCACAGATGGATCTACGTCTATGCTGTTCACTCGTCACTCGGGGCGGTTAGGTAGCCTAGTGCTTAAAGCGTTTGCTCGTCACGCCGAAGACATGGGTTCGATTCCCGACATTGGTACAATGTGTGAAGCCCATTTCTGGTGTGCCACACCATGATATTGCTGGTATATTGCTAAAAGCGGCGTAAAACAATACTCACTCACTCAGTCGTCACGCAAGGTTTCAGTTCGAATCCTGGCAAGTGTAAAGTGAATGTCTGGTTTCTGCCATCGGGACACTGCTACCTCATTCACTTTAATTTTATTCCCAGTCAAGATCAGAGAGGTGTTAGACGACCAGAGTCGCATTGCCCTTTGAACAAGTTGATCTTCTTGTTAAATATATTCACATACTTAAGATAATACCGTTTTTTTCCTTGTAAATCGTTCATATTAAAAATAACGAACTACGTTTAGTTCCCTGGTTAATTAAAAGGTAAGTGCTTTGTTTTACTGTCATGATTGACCAACTCTGAATTATGATATATCCATGGCGCACACGGCAACAAGGGGTGGCGGGAATGAGTTATAATCAGGGTTTAATTAATTACGACGACTAAAGGAAGAAAACGAAGCGTCAGTCCTTAGCATGGTGTATCAATGGTCAAGCACTACAGTCGTCTGTAGGATATAGTCTTCTGTAGGTACAACAGACAAACACGCCATCCATACCCCGAGACGCAGTGTACAATACACCATGAAACAGAGTAGGATACCGGCTTCTGTAAACGGTTTGGATATCAGTGCGGAGTGATGGGAAGAATAAAGAAACAAGCATAGCAGTGTCAGGAATGCACCGAAGCGTTATATAATCGTTAAGAGTGACTTGTTAAAGGCCCTTAACTAATATGAAAATAGTAGATATGCTGAATCACATGGATGTGTGTGTGCCCCGGCTGATCATTTTGATTCATACCGTTAGATGTAATCTTCAGCCACCATAGATCCTATGTGAACACAACTGTGGGGAATTCAACAAATCCTACTTTCCTGGGTAAAATGACAAATGTGATTTCATCTATATCTTCAGTGTTATCATACGGCCATGCACAGTCAACCTGAAGGACAGCATTGACTAGTGGGTCGTGGTGGAACTATATCCCGGTGAACCCATGAACGTGTATTTCCACTGGGAATTTCCGTTTGTATTAACACATACTTTCAAGGTTCGCCTGGTGAAAGAATTGCAAGTGGTCCCGTAACTATGATTATGAGCGGGATATCTGGTCGAGCTAAAACGAAGGCAAGTGTTTTGTGTTTCCTCATTCGGCAGACACTGAAATGTCAATAGACTCATGACTACGTCGTCTTACAGGGAGCAAGACATGGACTCCAGAAAATATCACAGACGAACACTCCATGCATACACCGAGACGTAGTGTACAATACACCATGATACAGGGAGCAGGACATGGACTCCAGGAGATATCACAGACAAACACACCACGCAAACACCAAGACGTAGTGTACAATACACCATGAAACAGAGTAGGATAGACTATGTCGTCTTACAGGGAGCAGGACATGGACTCTTGAAAATATCACGGACAAACATGCCAATCATACCCTGAGTCGAAGGTAACAATACATGAATGAGTTGTACACAAGCCAGGGTCACAGTCGATGGGTTGTTTGTGGTTTCAGAAGGAAACATTTCCTTGTGATTATGTTTAGTTTAACGAGCTGAAAAAAATGTTTCGCTTTTGAAATGAGCCATAATATGTTTGTCACATCTGTTGGTAAGATGAAATGGCAAATCATGTTATTGATAACTGCCTTTTTTTTAGCTTGATATAATAGATACCAGCAACAATTGTGACTAAAATAAGTTTCTTTTTTTTTCTTTTTTTAGATAACGACTTGGGGTTTTTTTTGCAACAAAAACAACACTTAGTATTTTGATGTAGCAACCACTACACGTATAGTGCCGACAAACAGTAATCATAACAAGGCTTAAATTTGGGTTCGAATCCACAATCACCAGGTCTTTGCACAGACTAGGGTCGTATTCCTCACAGTGTAACCCTGACAAAACACACTGTGTATG
Source organism: Haliotis cracherodii (assembly GCF_022045235.1). Classification (NCBI taxonomy): domain Eukaryota; kingdom Metazoa; phylum Mollusca; class Gastropoda; order Lepetellida; family Haliotidae; genus Haliotis; species Haliotis cracherodii. The sequence continues at coordinate 1,848,565 of NW_027266269.1, read as the reverse complement.
TCTCTGGCTGTAAGACATGCAACGGAATAACAGGGACATGCATGCAGTGTCATCCTTCATTCGAACTGTGAACAGGAGACGAACACTACAAGAGATTGTGAAGGTGGTTGTGTACCTGGACATATAGACAGAGACTGCAAACATTGTTCTGACAAATGTCTCAATAAGACCTGTCACCCTAAGAACGAAACCTTTGATAAACGATGTAATCCAGGATTATATGGTGAACACTGCAACAAGACATGTGGTGTGTGTATTGATGGAGACTGTAATCAGATGTCAGGGATGTGCTTCAGAGGGTGTAACAGGACCACACTTTGATGTGAACCTTTCTGTAGAGCCATCTATACTTTAGCTGAATGTGACATGAGACATGTCAACAAGGTGAATATCTAACCAGGTTTACTTTATATTAATATAAATAGAGGTGAGAGCAAGCTTCCCTTTACACATTCTGAATAACCAATGGAATAATCCACATGCCAAACTTAGTTGTAGGAGCAAGGCTTCTGCTGTCCATTCCCTGTTCTGTGTTGATACATGAACGGACTGGAATCACCCATCTATGTTGTACTCGAACAGGTTAGACTTGAGCGTATGAACCACTGATAACGTCTCTCCCCTAATGTAACACTTTCAGCAGCTGTAGTTGATGTCAACACAAAGTTAACATGGGACATATTCAAAATGAGCATTTATTGGTTCTTGTCTTATAAGGTTGTCCAGTTGTTCATGTGGACTTGTCTACCGTTACGACGGAGGAGTATTTTTCAGGTATACGGGGAGGGGGATCGCTGTCACAGTGGATAACATGCAGAAAAGAAGCCGACAGTAGCAACAGCACCCATAGTCGAACAGAAATTCGATACTGCCTCCACAGTTGTCGTGTTTGAGATTGAGTGTGAGAAGTGTATCTTCAGTCGGTAGATGTGAGATTTGAGTGTGAGAAGTTTAAGATTGCGCGTGAGAAGTGTATCTTGAGTTGGGAGGTGTGAGATTTGAGTGTGAGAAGTTTGAGATTGATTGTTAGAAGTGTATTTTGAGTTGGTAGGTGTGAGATTTGAGTGTGAGAAGTGTATCTTGAATCGGGAGGTGTGAGATTTGAGTGTGAGAAGTTTGAGATTGAGTGAGAGAAGTGTATCTTGAGTCGGGAGGTGTGAGATTTGAGTGTGAGAAGTGTATCTTGAGTTGGGAGGTGTAAGATTTGAGTGTGAGAAGTGTATCTTGAGTCGGGAGGTGAGAGATTTGAGTGTGAGAAGTGTATCTTGAGTTGGGAGGTGTAAGATTTGAGTGTGAGAATTTTGAGATTGAGTGAGAGAAGTATATCTTGAGGTGGGAGGTGTGAGATTTGAGTGTGAGAAGATTGAGAATGAGTGAGATAAGTGTAACTTGAGTTGGGAGGTGTGAGGTTTGAGTGTGAGAAGTTTGAGATTGATTGTGAGAAGTGTATCTTGAGTTGGGAGGTGTGAGATTTGATTGTGAGAAGTTTGAGATTGCATGTGAGAAGTGTTTATTGATTCAGGGGTGTTATATTTGAGTGTCAGAAGTTTGAGATTGAGTGTGAGAAGTGTTTCTTGAGTTGGGAGGTGTGAGATTTGAGTGTGAGAAGTGTGAGATTGAGTGAGAGAAGTGTATCTTGAGTCGGGAGGTGTGAGATTTGAGTATGATAAGTTTGAGTTTGAGTGTGAGAAGTGTGTCTTGAGTTGGGAGGTGTGAGATTTGAGTGTGAGAAGTTTGAGACTGAGTGTGAGAAATATAACTTGAGTTGGGAGGTGTGAGATTTGAGTGAGAGAAGTGTGACATTGAGCGTGAGAAGTATATCATGAGTTTGGAGGTGTGAGATTGAGTTTGGTATGTGCACGCGGGTTTGACTTGAGGAGATGTGAGATTGAGTTGGGACGCATGGTGTTGAGGTGAGGCAGAGCAGGGGAGTGGTGGGGTAGAGCAGGGGAGTGGTGGGGTAGAGCAGGTGAGTGGCGGGGCAGAGCAGGGCAGTGGTGGCATAGAGCAGGTGAGTGACGGGGTAGAGCAGGGGAGTGATGGGGTAGAGCAGGGCAGTTGTGTGGTAGAGCAGGGGAGTGGTGGGGGAGAGCAGAGGAGTGTTGGGGTAGAGCAGGTGAGCGGCGGGGCAGAGCAGGGCAGTGGTGGGCCAGAGCAGGGGAGAGTTGGGGTAGGGCAGGGGAGTGGTGGAGCAGAGCAGGGGAGAGGCGGGGTAGAGCAGGGGAGTGATGGGGTAGAGCAGAGGAGTGGTGGGGTAGAGCACGGGAGTGTTGGGGTAGAGCAGGTGAGCGGCGGGGCAGAGCAGGGCAGTGGTGGGCCAGAGCAGGGGAGTGTTGGGGTAGAGCAGGGGAGTGGTGGGGTAGAGCAGGAAAGTGATGGGGTAGAGCAGGGGAGTGATGGGGTAGAGCAGGAAAGTGATGGGGTAGAGTGAGTGAGTGAGTTGGGTTTAACGCCACTTTTAACAGTATTCCAGTTATATCGCGGCGTGTCAGCTTTATGTGGGAGGAAAGCCTGAAGTGATGCAGGTCTCAAACGTTTACCACTTCGGTGAAACCCACGGGCACGGGTATGGTGCTGACAAACCTAGAAACATAATCGGGGCAAACCGGGATTCGAACCCACAATAATAGGTTTCTGGCGTGTCCAAGGGACGCAACTCTGTTTAAGATTGCGTGTGAGAAGTGTTTATTGATTCGGGGGGTGTTATATTTGAGTGTAAGGAGAGTGAGATTGAGTGAGAGAAGTGTATCTTGAGTCGGGAGGTATGAGATTTGAGTACGAGAAGTTTGAGTTTGAGTGTGAGAAGTGTGTCTTGAGTTGGGAGGTGTGAGATTTGAGTGTGAGAAGTTTGAGACTGAGTGTGAGAAATATAACATTCATTCCCTTATTTCAACAAATTTATGTGGAGGATATTTCTAAATCTGACGCATCGGTGACAGCTACATCAGTGGTTGATGGCATGAACATCTTCAGCTACATCAGTGGTTGATGGCATGATCATCTTCAGCTACATCAGTGGTTGATGGCATGATCATCTTCAGCTACATCAGTGGTTGATGGCATGATCATCTTCAGCTACATCAGTGGTTGATGGCAAGATCATCGTCAGCTACTTCAGTGGGTGATGGTGTGATCATCTTCAGCTACATCAGTGGTTGATGGCATGATCATATTCAGCAACATCAGTGGGTGATGGCATGATGAACTTCAGCTAAATCAGTGGTTGATGGCATGATCATCTTCAGTTACATCAGTGGTGGATGGCATGATGAACTTCAGCTAAATCCGTGGGTGATGGCATGATCATCTTCAGCTACATCAGTGGTTGATGGCGTGATCATCTTCAGCTACATCAGTGGTTGATGGCGTGATCATCTTCAGTTACATCAGTGGTTGCTGACATGTTCATCTTCAGCTACACCAGTGGTTGATTGCATTATCATCTTCAGCTACATCAGTGGTTGATAACTTGATCAACTCCCAGTAAATCATTGGAGGATGGCGTGAGCATCTTCAGCTATATCAGTGGTTGATGGCATGATCAACTTCACCTCAATCAGTGGTTGATAACTTGATCAACTCCCAGTAAATCAGTGGGTGATGACATGATCAACTTCAGCTAAAACAGTAGTTGGTGGCATGATCATCTTCAGGCACATCAGTGGTTGATGGCATGATCATCTTCATCTACATCAGTGGCTGATGGCATTATAAACTTCAGGTACATCAGTGGTTGATGGCATTATAAACTTCAGCTACATCAGTTGTTGATGGCATTATAAACTTCAGCTAAATCAGTTGTTAATAGCATGGTCATCCTCAGCTACATCAGTTCTTGATGGCATGATCAACTTCAGCTAAATCAGTGGTTGATGGCATTATAAACTTCAGCTAAATCAGTTGTTGATGGCATTATAAACTTCAGCTAAATCAGTTGTTGATAGCATGATCATCTGCAGCTACATCAGTGGTTGATGGCATGATCAACTTCACCTGAATCAGTGGTTGATAACTTGATCAACTCCCAGTAAATCATTGGAGGATGGCGTGAGCATCTTCAGCTATATCAGTGGTTGATGGCATGATCAACTTCACCTCAATCAGTGGTTGATAACTTGATCAACTCCCAGTAAATCAGTGGGTGATGACATGATCAACTTCAGCTAAAACAGTAGTTGGTGGCATGATCATCTTCAGGCACATCAGTGGTTGATGGCAAGATTATCTTCAGCTACATCAGTGGGTGATGGCATGATCATCTTCAGCTACATCAGTGGGTGATGGCGTGATCATCTTCAGCTACATCAGTGGGTGATGGCATGATCATCTTCAGCTACATCAGTGGGTGATGGCAAGATCATCGTCAGCTACTTCAGTGGGTGATGGCGTGATCATCTTCAGCTACATCAGTGGTTGATGGCATGATCATATTCAGCAACATCAGTGGGTGATGGCATGATCAACTTCAGCTAAATCAGTGGTTGATGGCATGATCATCTTCAGTTACTTCAGTGGTTGATAGCATGATGAACTTCACCTAAATCCGTGGGTGATGGCATGATCATCTTCAGCTACATCAGTGGTGGATGGCATGATCTTCTTCAGCTACATCAGTGGTGGATGGCATGATCATCTTCATCTACATCAGTGGGTGATGGCATTATAAACTTCAGGTACATCAGTGGTTGATGGCATTATAAACTTCAGCTACATCAGTTGTTGATGGCATTATAAACTTCAGCTAAATCAGTTGTTAATAGCATGGTCATCCTCAGCTACATCAGTTCTTGATGGCATGATCAACTTCAGCTAAATCAGTGGTTGATGGCATTATAAACTTCATCTAAATCAGTTGTTGATGGCATTATAAACTTCAGCTAAATCAGTTGTTGATAGCATGATCATCAGCAGCTACATCAGTGGGTGATGGCATTATAAACTTCAGGTACATCAGTGGTTGATGGCATTATAAACTTCAGCTACATCAGTTGTTGATGGCATTATAAACTTCAGCTAAATCAGTTGTTGATGGCATTATAAACTTCAGCTACATCAGTGGTGGATGGCATGATCATCTTCATCTACATCAGTGGGTGATGGCATTATAAACTTCAGCTACATCAGTTGTTGATGGCATTATAAACTTCAGCTAAATCAGTTGTTAATAGCATGGTCATCCTCAGCTACATCAGTTGTTGATGGCATGATCAACTTCAGCTAAATCAGTGGTTGATGGCATTATAAACTTCAGCTAAATCAGTTGTTGATGGCATTATAAACTTCAGCTACATCAGTTGTTGATAGCATGATCATCTGCAGCTACATCAGTGGTTGATGGCATGATCAACTTCACCTGAATCAGTGGTTGATAACTTGATCAACTCCCAGTAAATCATTGGAGGATGGCGTGAGCATCTTCAGCTATATCAGTGGTTGATGGCATGATCAACTTCACCTCAATCAGTGGTTGATAACTTGATCAACTCCCAGTAAATCAGTGGGTGATGACATGATCAACTTCAGCTAAAACAGTAGTTGGTGGCATGATCATCTTCAGGCACATCAGTGGTTGATGTCATGATCATCTTCAGCTACATCAGTGGGTGATGGCATGATCATCTTCAGCTACATCAGTGGGTGATGACATGATCAACTTCAGCTAAATCAGTGGTTGATGGCATGAACATCTTCAGCTACATCAGTGGCTGATGGCATGATCATCTTCAGCTACATCAGTGGTTGATGGCATGATCATCTTCAGCTATATCAGTGGTTGATGGCATGATCAACTTCACCTCAATCAGTGGTTGATAACTTGATCAACTCCCAGTAAATCAGTGGGTGATGGCATGATCAACTTCAGCTAAAACAGTAGTTGGTGGCATGATCATCTTCAGGCACATCAGTGGTTGATGGCATGATCATCTTCATCTACATCAGTGGCTGATGGCATTATAAACTTCAGGTACATCAGTGGTTGATGGCATTATAAACTTCAGCTACATCAGTTGTTGATGGCATTATAAACTTCAGCTAAATCAGTTGTTAATAGCATGGTCATCCTCAGCTACATCAGTTCTTGATGGCATGATCAACTTCAGCTAAATCAGTGGATGATGGCATTATAAACTTCAGCTAAATCAGTTGTTGATGGCATCATACACTTCAGCTACATCAGTTGTTGATAGCATGATCATCTGCAGCTACATCAGTGGTTGATGGCATGATCAACTTCACCTGAATCAGTGGTTGATAACTTGATCAACTCCCAGTAAATCATTGGAGGATGGCGTGAGCATCTTCAGCTATATCAGTGGTTGATGGCATGATCAACTTCACCTCAATCAGTGGTTGATAACTTGATCAACTCCCAGTAAATCAGTGGGTGATGACATGATCAACTTCAGCTAAAACACTAGTTGGTGGCATGATCATCTTCAGGCACATCAGTGGTTGATGGCAAGATCATCTTCAGCTACATCAGTGGGTGATGGCATGATCATCTTCAGCTACATCAGTGGGTGATGGCAAGATCATCGTCAGCTACTTCAGTGGGTGATGGCGTGATCATCTTCAGCTACATCAGTGGTTGATGGCATGATCATCTTCAGCTACATCAGTGGGTGATGGCAAGATCATCGTCAGCTACTTCAGTGGGTGATGGCGTGATCATCTTCAGCTACATCAGTTGTTGATGGCATGATCATATTCAGCAACATCAGTGGGTGATGGCATGATCAACTTCAGCTAAATCAGTGGTTGATGGCATGATCATCTTCAGTTACATCAGTGGTTGATAGCATGATGAACTTCAGCTAAATCCGTGGGTGATGGCATGCTCATCTTCAGCTACATCAGTGGTTGATGGCGTGATCATCTTCAGCTACATCAGTGGTGGATGGCATGATCTTCTTCAGCTACATCAGTGGTGGATGGCATGATCATCTTCATCTACATCAGTGGGTGATGGCATTATAAACTTCAGCTACATCAGTTGTTGATGGCATTATAAACTTCAGCTAAATCAGTTGTTAATAGCATGGTCATCCTCAGCTACATCAGTTCTTGATGGCATGATCAACTTCAGCTAAATCAGTGGTTGATGGCATTATAAACTTCAGCTAAATCAGTTGTTGATGGCATCATACACTTCAGCTACATCAGTTGTTGATAGCATGATCATCTGCAGCTACATCAGTGGTTGATGGCATGATCAACTTCACCTGAATCAGTGGTTGATAACTTGATCAACTCCCAGTAAATCATTGGAGGATGGCGTGAGCATCTTCAGCTATATCAGTGGTTGATGGCATGATCAACTTCACCTCAATCAGTGGTTGATAACTTGATCAACTCCCAGTAAATCAGTGGGTGATGACATGATCAACTTCAGCTAAAACAGTAGTTGGTGGCATGATCATCTTCAGGCACATCAGTGGTTGATGTCATGATCATCTTCAGCTACATCAGTGGCTGATGGCATGATCATTTTCAGCTACATCAGTGGGTGATGACATGATCAACTTCAGCTAAATCAGTGGTTGATGGCATGATTATCTTCAGCTAAATCAGTCGTTGATGGCATGATCATCTTCAGGTACATCAGTGGCTGATGGCATGATCATCTTCAGCTACAGCCGTGGGTGATGGCATGATCATCATCAGGTACATCAGTGGTTAATGGCATGATCAACTTCAGCCAAATTAGTGGTTTATGGCATGATCATCTTCAGCTACATCAGTGTTGGATGGCATGATCATCTTCAGTTACATCAGTGGTTGATGGCATGATCATCTTCAGCTAAATCAGTTGTTGATGACATGATCATCTTCAGCTACATCAGTGGGTGATGGCATTATAAACTTCAGCTACATCAGTGGTTGATGGCATTATAAACTTCAGCTAAATCAGTTGTTGATGGCATTATAAACTTCAGCTAAATCAGTTGTTAATAGCATGATCATCTTCAGCTACATCAGTTGTTGATAGCATGATCATCTTCAGTTACATCAGTTGTTGATGGCATGATCAACTTCAGCTAAATCAGTGGGTGATTGCATGATCAACTTCAGCTAAATCAGTTGTTGATGGTATTATAAACTTCAGCTAAATCAGTTGTTGATAGCATGATCATCTTCAGCTACATCAGTGATTGATGGCATGATCAACTTCACCTCAATCAGTGGTTGATAACTTGATCAACTCCCAGAAAATCATTGGATGATGGCGTGAGCATCTTCAGCTACATCAGTGGTTGGTGGCATGATCATCTTCAGCTACATCAGTGGTTGATGACATGATCATCTTCAGCTACATCATTGGATGATGGCGTGAGCATCTTCAGCTACATCAGTGGTTGATGGCGTGATCATCTTTAGTTACATCAGTGGTTGATGACGTGATCAACTCCACCTCAACCAGTGGTTGATAACTTGATCAACTCCCAGTAAATCAGTGGGTGATGCCGTGAGCATCTTCAGCTACATCAGTGTTGGATGGCATGATCATCCTCAGCTACATCAGTGGTTGATGGCATGATCATCTTTAGCTACATCAGTGTTGGATGGCGTGGTCATCTTCAGCTACATCAGTTGTTGATGGCATGATCATCTTCAGCTACATCAGTGGTTGATGGCATGATCATCTTCAGCTACATCAGTTGTTGATGGCATGATCATCTTCAGCTACATCAGTTGTTGATGGCATGATCATCTTCAGCTACATCAGTGGGTGATGGCATGATCATCTTCAGCTACATCAGTGGTTGATGGCATGATCATCTTCAGCTACATCAGTGGGTGATGGCATGATCATCTTCATCTACATCAGTGGTTGATGGCATGATCATCTTCAGCTAAATTAGTTGTTGATTGCATGATCATCTTCAGGTACATCAGTGCTTGATGGCATGATCATCTTCAGCTACATCAGTTGTTGATGGCATGATCAACTTCACCTCAATCAGTGGGTGATGGCATGATCATCTTCAGCTACATCAGTTGGTGATGGCATGGTCATCTTCAGCTACATCAGTGGTTGATGGCGTGATCATCTTCAGCTAAATCAGTTGTTGATGGCATTTTCATCTCATGTAAATCAATGGTTTCTGGCATTATGACTAAAAATAAGCGACAAAACCCTTTCATAAGAAATGTGTTTTAAAAGTCCATTGTACAATTAATGATAGATAGATAGTCCAAATATGAGCTGTAAAAATTACTTTCAAGAGTCAATATATATGTAAGTAGAGGAAACGTAGTTATTTGTTTTTACTTCTGAAATATATATATATATGAAATTAACCAACATAATAAACGTTATCTTTAATCATTTTCATAAATATTACATGGAGTGCAATCAAGTTAAATACCTTAAGATACAGTTTAGATTCCCTTCCATGTGTTTTATGAGCCAAAAGTGCTTGACATTACGGTATATGCCTATCATTAGCTGATGTACCTGGCATGTTTCCTCCCTCGTGAATCTAGAACAATGAAAGCATGAAGTAAACACAGAGACACATTGAGGCTATGTAAATATGGTACATCCTGGTAGAACACAGCTTGCTATGTACTCTTCTATGCTGTTCACTTTAACATACCACACCTAAAACTTACTCAAAGTGAAACTTGCAGGTTGTAATAAATAATCATTTCCTCAATAATACGGTATTGTTGTTAATAAGGGGAAATTGACGTCCTCAATGACCTAATAATTTAGACTAATAATACATGTAAACAGATATTAGGAACCAGGTCCATATATTTCGTAACCCGTAAAGATCCGGGGTAGAATAGGTCTTCAGCAACCCATGCTTGCCGCAAAAGGCGACTATGCTTGTCGTAAAAGGCGATGAACGGGATCGAGTGGTCAGGCTCGCTGACTTGGTTGATGCATGTCATCGATTCCAATTGCGTGGATCGATGTTCATGATATAAATCACTGGATGGTCTAGTCCAGACTCGATTATTTACAGACCGCCGTCATATAGCTAGAATATTGTTGAGTGCGGCGTTAAACAACAAACCAACCAACCATATATTTCGTCTAACCTTAAATAAGATATGCTCAGCTCGATGTGTGACACATCTCCCGTTCATATTACACGGCAGTGAGATGTCATCATGGCGGCGACATTATTGCGATGCAGCAGCACACATTCATTACTTCTTTATACCTCGATGACAGATAACAGAAAACTGATCAACATTTGTCAATTCCTACACGATTTCATAGGAATACGTCATACTTCAACTTTCCATTGATGTCGAACAATATTACAGCAGCCTTTACGGTTTACATTTCACAACTTTTGAGATGCAATCGATCATTCTCTTTCTTCAAAGATTTTAAACAGCGTGATACAGCCCTTGCTCAGAAGTTGTTTGATCAAGGTTGCAACATTCAAGGCCTCAGTAAAGCTTTAAAAACGTTTATAGTATACATATTAGGGACATTTCCAAATATGACGCATCAGTTACAGATGCAATTCCCTATTTGACATGTACCATATGCTCCCGTTTTCCTCTGGTGAAGAGTTGACTTGCTTTTGCATGTGTTTGTGTCAGGTGCTACCGGTGGGGCAGGATACGCTCACTTTTTTCGCGAACACTTGGTATCATCACAATTTGATAGTGATGCATAAACACATGCACATGATACAGTTAGCTTTGTACGATCGACTCTGCTTTTAACTGAAATGTCTTATGAATATGGAAAGGGTTGTGTCACATTTTTAATAATCATGCCATCAACCACTGATTTACATGAGATGATAATAATATCAACAACTGATTTAACTGAAGTTAATCATGCCATCATCCACTGATTTACCTGAAGTGAATCACGCCATCAACCACTGATTTTCATGAAGTTAATCACGCCATCAACCACTGATTTTCATGAAGTTAATCATGTCATCAACCACTGATTTACCTGAAGTAAATCATGCCATCAGCCATTGATTTTCATGAAGTTAATCACGCCATCAACCACGATTTTCATTAAGTTAATCATGTCATCAACCACTGATTTACCTGAAGTAAATCATGCCATCAGCCATTGATTTACCTGAAGTAAATCATGCCATCATCCACTGATTTACCTGAAGTAAATCATGTCATCATCCACTGATTTACCTGAAGTAAATCATGCCATCATCCACTGATTTACCTGAAGTAAATCATGCCATCAACCACTGATTTACAGGCCACCGTGACCCAACTTTCAGCATAATCTGGTAACTTCCAGTGTCACACACAACAGCACAGTCAACACCAAGCCCGTAATACGCTCTGTTTGAACTATGCCCTTCTCTATGACTACCATATCAGCAAAATACATAGTCAGTGCACGTCGATGCATGTTTATGTTTTCGCGTATCAAGTCCACGTGATTTGAAAGATTACACTCTGTCACTGGTGTCGACACCGCGTTGGGAGATACGGGATTGGGTGTGAAGGCGCGGGGTTACGGTGGTGAATCACGAGCGCCTAATCCGCTGTTTATACAAAGAAGGGGGTACTCAATAACCAGTTAGCTCGGCAAACCAACTGTAGTATACATGGTGGCAATAGCTTGAACATCCTGATCATGTTTCATTACAAACTGGACATGAGCGAGAGTCCCAGACAAGAAATGGAGGAGCAACGGATGCGAAGATATTGATGGTGTATTGATAAATCGATGCACGAAATCTCTATCAACGCAAAGAAAAGGTAAAGGATACAATATAAGAAACTTCATTTATTGGGAAAGGGAAGACGTAGATCACTGTTTTCAGTTGAATGGATTGATTTGAATTTCGAATGCGGTGTGAACATTATATACAGTGTGAAAATTATTAACACTAATAATAGTAAACTATATACTTAGTATCAGCAATGATATATATTGCTATGTGAAATAAACTTCACATAATCTTGTATTGTGAAACACATGTTCATTCAAGAATGCTTGTTACTCTCAAACTGTGTGTGAAAAGCTTCAGTTCGATGGTGGGAAATTTCATAGGTATACCTTGCTTGAATAAAAACTGTAATAACTTTAAATGGTTCACTTAAAACTTATCGCCAATCTTCTGTTAAACTATATGTCAATATCAGTGTGGTGTCAAAACAACCTGGCGGGTTAATTTGCTAACACAACTCTCGTGCACATGGAGACTGCATTAAGTTCCTATAGTGCAGGACCCTGAGGGAACCCGGTTTATTCGCCCCAAGAGGTAATTATTTCATTCATAAAAACGGGCTTGAGTGTAAGTAATGGAACACACATGTGGTGCTGTGTTGAAACAGGACCAGATGACTGAAAATAAACAAAGATCTATTATATCACACTTTGCATAACATACACATAGACAGTTTAACTTCCAAACAGCTTGAGGGGCAGTCGGGTAGCCCAGTGGTTAAAGCGTTCGCTCGTCACGCCGAAGACCCGGGTTCGATACCCGACATGGGTACAGTGTGTGTAGCCCATTTCTGGTGTCCCCCGCCGTGATATTGCTGGAATGTTGCTAAACGCGGCGTAAAACTATACTCACTTACTCACTAACTCAATCTAAAAAGCTTGATTCAATTTACTGAACATAAGAACAGATATAAGTAATATTGTTATATGGCAGTGTATTTGAATGGATACAAAATTGATTGTAACTGATTTACATTATTTGTGTTGAGATTTGGAAGGCGCTCAGTCAGTCATCAGGAAGTTGCTATATTTAGATGCTGGTGTGATGTGTAAACTTCCTGCCTGGTATATCGCGGACGGCGTTAGTATGTTACTGAAATGTATGTAATGTTTTGTGTAGGTATCTCTCACACACTTTTTCTCTCATGCTTTTAATCGCTTCACAACCAGCTTTCATGTGAATATCCCTCGTCATCCCTGATTCCCTGCCTAGCCCATCTCAGAAGTTTGACCACTGTCCCCGTTTGGTGAATATATACTCTTCAAAAAAAAAAAGCAAGGCCAGATTCGTGTGAGGTAGGAAAATACATTTATACGAGGAACCGTGCAAGGTAATGAGCCAAAATGTTGTGGCGAGAACACTTTGAACACGTGATTGTAGTCATGCCAGTTATCGGTACATAGGACAAGTCTAAGGTGAAGGTCAGCTACAATCAATAACGCGTATGTCCCCAGTTGGAATCGATAGCGGCCTGACCTCTCCTCCCCATGGAAGAGACGAGTATGCGAATTACATCCTGGAGAATGGTAGCCCACTCGGCCTGCAACGCGAAAGCCAACTGCTGCAACGTCTGGGGTTGTGGTTGACGTAGGCGTAGCCGTCTATCCTATTCATCCCACAGCTGATCTATCGGGTTCAAATCCGGGGATCTTGAGGGCCATGGGAGGACATTAACGTTGTTGTTGTGAAGACAGGCTCTTGTGGGCCGTGCTGATTCCGGTCGAGCGTTGTCCTGTTTGAATGCACCGTTGCTGTTGTCTGTAATTGGGTGGACGTGTGGTAGGATAGTTTTGTTGATGTATCGTTGAGCCGCAAGATTGCTCTGGATATGGACCAAACCTGATGAGAGATAGCCGCCCACATCATAATGCTACCCACACCAAACCTGTCCACTGCCTCTACACAGTTTCGTTGCTGAACCAGACATCTCTCCATCGCAGTAGTGGCAATACCCTGTGTTGACGACACCAATTCAGTCGTTGTTACGCGTCGAACAGGACTTGACTCGTCTTATTCGTAGAACTGCTGCTCTTAATCCGTTTTGTACGGTCTGGTCGGATATTTGGGATGCGGTTGAGGTGGCTGTGGTCTTGCGATCCTGGGCGGGGTCGGTTACTCTAGGTCGTCCCGGCCTTGGCCGATCACGTGTTGACAAATGCTGTTGAAACCGATCCCATAGCCTCGTTATGGTGCTGGGCGCTTCATTGAAAACCTGGCTACAGCTGATCGGGATTCCTCTGCCTGCAAGTGGCCTATGACGTTGTTTATTTTTATACTTCTGTTAATCTTGGCATGTTGTTGAACTATCACTGTTCGATTGACACAGATGCCAGGCAATCAAAAACCATGCACCTTACTACCATTCATAGTGCTGCTGCACGTGCAGTACGTGCAGTTCCATGGCCCTTTTGTTAATGCACCAGGTGCGTTTTTTCACGACAAATGGTTTGCATGTCCTTTTTGTGATCATTGTGATCCGGGAAATTTGTCACTGACATTATAACACATTAAACCTCTTCATTTTGCACCTCTTGGTTCGCTAATTTTGCTTTTATGGCCAAAAACATCTGTCTGGCGTTTCTTTTTTTTTCAGCGTATATATTATTTTCACTAACTTTTGCTATCACCACTGTATTTTTGTATTTAATATTGACCACTGCCATCATATTACATTACCACTCTATTTAATAATGCAATTGTAATTGCTATGCAGCAATTTGTATTGATTTGTAACAACATAACAATGATGGCAAAAACTGGATTGTCTTGTCCAGATTCGATAATGTACAGACCGCCGTCATATGGCTGGAATTGTCCTGAGTGTGGCGTTAAACAACAAACAAGCAAACAAACAGACAAGACTCCAGAAGTCTGCTGGCCAATTCATCTCTCCTGGATATTACTGAGTGCGGCGATAAACAACAGACAAGTGGGGGGACGTTTTGTGTCATACGTGAAATGGCTGTGGGCAGCATAGATCTAGTGCGCATACAGATAAACTTCTTAGCTGGTTGGTAAATATGACCCTCAACCAGACTTATATTGATTAGCCTCTTTCACAGAGGCCTCAGCTTCATCCAGTGGCTTGTGCGTGGGAAGGCGATCTCGCTGCAATGTCATGGCAGCATATCCATTATGAACTTTCAAGGGATGTCGCATCGGCTGAAATGTGTCCTTGCTGTGTCCTGATGTAGGAGATCCACAGCATACCATCATCCATCATGTTTGAACAGATGTCTATCTGTCACAGCCCATCATATATTCCATGTGGCAACAGTGTCAGGTTTGAAAGAGATGCACACTGGCCACGGAGACCATCACAAGAGGGCGTACGTAACACGTTTGTGTGTGTGACTGAGCAATCGACATAATGTGATATTGCATATAGTATCATCACTGTATTAAATATATGCATGACACTGTATCAATCTCTAAGAATCAAAACACAGACAGAGTCGTTGGTGGAAGTAGGTGTAAGGCGAGTGCAACACAATACGACAATGAATAGCCCCGCAGTTATCACATGTGGGTCATGTCTCATGTTGGCGAGACTCAACAGATAAACTTCGCTGGACCTTGTACTTGACGTTCCTACAGTGAAGTAACAGGTCACCGTTTGACAACAACGCCTTCCCAGATATCGACCGCCAGAGTCGTGGTCGTATTGTCATTGTGATAACTACCCACAGCAAAGACTACCATATCCAGTGTTTGTGTTTGGTGTAGATAAGGCTTACAATTGTACATTGGACAAGGTCTGAAATAATAAAATGCAAAGTGGGATGTAAGTTTGAAAAAAAATGATTGTAAGTACAACTGCTCAATATTTTATAAGATGGTCACATGGAGCCAATGTGATGTAGGGACAGGCTGTCACCATGCGGTTTCTGATAAAGACACTTTGTGAGTATTTTATCAAGGTCGCTAATGGGGACTGATTAGAACGGGTTTTCTCAAGCTAGTGTGTCCGTGTGTAGGGGCACATTGACATGGAGATTATAAGTATTCATTTAAGTTTACTACAACTGTACAACGGTAAATAGTAGATAGTTGCCCAGTAAGAAAGACGTAGGTACAATAGATAGACGTGTGTTACACCATTGCAAGGCATGTGCATGTAATAATCTGGATATTTTTAGCTCACCTGAATCGATGAAATGAGCCTCCACCAATCATCCCCAGAAAATACAGTCTCTACGATGTTGGGTTGGGTGGCCAAGTCGTCGAAGGCGCCGCGATTCGCTGTGCAGAGTTGCGTCTCTTGGGCACGCCAGAAACCTATGTTTGTGGGATTCGAATCCTGGTTCGCCCCGATTATGTTTCTAGGTTTGTCAGCACCACACCAGTGCTCGTGGGTTTCATCGAAGTGGTAAACGTCTGAGACCTGCATCACCTCGGGCTTTTTCTCCCACATTAAACTGACACGCCGCGATATGACTTGTACACTGTTAAAAACGGCGTTAAACCGAACTCACTCACTCACTCAATAGAAGTTGATGGATGTCAAAATAGACAGTATATCTACCGAAACGTCGCTATTACAGTAAAATACAATAGTTGTTATCCATATTTTGTTTGTGAACATTGTGCATTCACTCTGTTCCGAAAGATGTTTTTGTTATTAATATGAGTTACAAGTCAGGGGTCTTTTTCTCAACCGTTGTTCGATGCAATTCCCTATAATGGCCTTCGGTATGATCTGTTTCATGAATAAAATAATATTTTACAAAATCTAACCTTATAGAAGTACTCAGTACAGTTGTTGCTAACTTGAGTCTAGAGTCTTCCCTTCATGGGACGCAATCAGACAGAACCTTACACCCGCGTCTTCACTTCATGGGACGCTGTTACACAAAACTTAACACCCGCGTCTTCCCTTCGTGGGACACTGTCAGACAGAACCTTACACCCGCGTCTTCCCTTCATGGACGCTGTAAGACAGAACCTTACACCAGTGTCTTCACTTTATGGAACGCTGTCAGACAGAACCTTACACCCTCGTCTACCGTTCATTGGACGCTGTCAGACAGAACTTTACACTCGCGTCTTCCCATCATAGGAGGCTGTCAGACAGAACCTTACACCCGCGTCTTCCCTTCATGGGACGCTGTCAGACAGAACCTTACACTCATGTCTTCCCTGCATGGGACGCAATCAGACAGAACCTTACACCCGCGTCTTCACTTCATGGGCGCGCTGTTACACACAACTTAACACCCGCGTCTTCCCTTCGTGGGACACTGTCAGACAGAACCTTACACCCGCGTCTTCCCTTCATGGACGCTGTAAGACAGAACCTTACACCAGTGTCTTCACTTTATGGAACGCTGTCAGACAGAACCTTACACCCTCGTCTACCGTTCATTGGACGCTGTCAGACAGAACTTTACACTCGCGTCTTCCCATCATAGGAGGCTGTCAGACAGAACCTTACACTCGTGTCTTCCCTTCATGGGACGCTGTCAGACAGAACCTTACACCGGTGTCTTCCCTTCATGGGACGCTGTCAGACAGAACATTACACCGGTGTCTTCCCTTCATGGGACGCTGTCAGACAGAACCTTACACTCGTGTCTTCCCTTCATGGGACGCTGTCAGACAGAACCTTACACTCATGTCTTCCCTGCATGGGACGCTGTCAGACAGAACCTTACACCGGTGTCTTCCCTGCATGGGACGCTGTCAGACAGAACCTTACACCGGTGTCTTCTCTTCATGGGACGCTGTCAGACAGAACCTCACACTCATGTCTTCCCTGCATGGGACACTGTCAGACAGAACCTTATACCCGCATCTTCCCTTCATTGAACGCTATCAGACAGAACCTTACACCCGTGTCTTCCCCTCATGGGACATTGTCAAACAGAACCTTACACACGCGTCTCCTTTTCAAGGGACGCTGTCAGACAAAACCTTAGACCCGCATCTTCCCTTCATGGGACGCTGTCAAAGAGAACCTTACACCAGCGTCTTTCATTCGTGGGACACTGTCAGACAGAACCTTACATTCGTGTCTTCCCTTGATGGAACGCTATCAGACAGAACCTTACACCCGCGTCTTCCTTTGTAGAGCGCTGTCAGACAGAACGTTACACACGCGTCTTCCTTTCATGGGACGCTGTCAGACAGAACCTTACACCCGCGTCTTCCATTCATGGGACACTGTCAGACATAACCTTACACCCGCATCTTCCCTTTATTGATCGCTGTCAGACAGAAACTTACATCCGCATCTTCCCCACATGGGACGATGTCAGACAGAACCTTACACCCGCGTCTTCCCTTCATGGGACGCTGTCAGACAGAACCCTACACCCGCGTCTTCCCTTCATGGGACGCTGTCAGACAGAACCTTACACCCGCATCTTCCCCTCATGGGACGCTGTCAGACAGAACCTTACACCCGCGTCTTCCCTTCATCGAACGCTGTCAGACAGAACCTTATACCCGCATCTTCCCATTATGGAACGCTGTCAGACAGAACCCAACACCCGCGTCTTCCCTTCATGGGACGCTGCCAGACAGAACCTTACACACGCGTCTTCCCTTCATGGGACGCTGTCACACAGAACCTTACACCCGCGTCTTCCCTTCATGGGACGCTGTCACACAGAACCTTACACCCCCGTCTTTCCTTCATAGGACGCTGTCAGAGAGAACCTTACACCAGCGTCTTTCATTCGTGGGACATTGTCAGACAGAACCTTACATTCGTGTCTTCCCTTGATGGAACGCTATCAGACAGAACCTTACACCCGTGTCTTCCCTTTGTGGAGCGCTGTCAGACAGAACCTTACACACGCGTCTTCCGTTCATGGGACGCTGTCAGACAGAACCTTACACCCGCGTCTTCCCTTCATGGGACACATGCCAGACAGAACCTTATACCCGCATCTTCCCTTTATTGATCGCTGTCAGACAGAACCTTACACCGGTGTCTTCCCTTCAAGGGACGCTGTCAGACAGAACCTTACACCCGCATCTTCCCTTCATGGGACGCTGTCAGACAGAACCTTACACCCGCATCTTCCCTTTATTGATCGCTGTAAGACAGAACCTTACACCATTGTCTTCCCTTCAAGGGACGCTGTCAGACAGAACCTTACTCACGTGTCTTCCCTTCTTTGGACGCTATCAGACAGAACCTGACACTCGCATCTTCCCTTTATGGAACGCTGTCAGACAGAACCCTACACTCGCGTCTTCCCATTATGGAACGCTGTCAGACAGAGCCCAACACCCGCGTCTTCCCTTCATGGGACGATGTCAGAGAGAACCTTACACACGCGTCTTCCCTTCATGGGACGTTGTCAAACAGAAACTTACACCCGCATCTTCCCTTCATGGGACGCTGTCAAACAGAACCTTACACACGCGTCTCCTCTACAAGGGACGCTGACAGACAGAACCTTAGACCCGCATCTTCCATTCATGGCACGCTGTCAGACATAACCTTGCACCCTCGTCTTTCCTTCATGGGACGCTGTCAGACAGAACCTTACACTCGTTTCTTCCCTTCATGGGACGCTGTCAGACAGAACCTTACACCCGCATCTTCCCTTCATGGGACGCTGTCAGACAGAACCTTACACCCGCATCTTCCCTTTATTGATCGCTGTCAGACAGAACCTTACACCGGTGTCTTCCCTTCAAGGGATGCTGTCAGACAGAACCTTACGGCCGCATCTTCCCTTTATTGATCGCTGTAAGACAGAACCTTACACCGGTGTCTTCCCTTCAAGGGACGCTGTCAGACAGAACCTTACGACCGCATCTTCCCCTCATGGGACGCTGTCAGACAGAACCTTACTCACGTGTCTTCCCTTCTTTGGACGCTATCAGACAGAACCTTACACTCGCATCTTCCCTTTATGGGACGCTGTCAGACAGAACCTTACACCCGCGTCTTCCCTTCATGGGACGCTGTCAGACAGAACCTTACACACGCGTCTCCTCTACAAGGGACGCTGACAGACAGAACCTTAGACCCGCATCTTCCATTCATGGCACGCTGTCAGACATAACCTTGCACCCTCGTCTTTCCTTCATGGGACGCTGTCAGACAGAACCTTACACTCGTTTCTTCCCTTCATGGGACGCTGTCAGACAGAACCTTACACCCGCATCTTCCCTTCATGGGACGCTGTCAGACAGAACCTTACACCCGCATCTTCCCTTTATTGATCGCTGTCAGACAGAACCTTACACCGGTGTCTTCCCTTCAAGGGATGCTGTCAGACAGAACCTTACGGCCGCATCTTCCCTTTATTGATCGCTGTAAGACAGAACCTTACACCGGTGTCTTCCCTTCAAGGGACGCTGTCAGACAGAACCTTACGACCGCATCTTCCCCTCATGGGACGCTGTCAGACAGAACCTTACTCACGTGTCTTCCCTTCTTTGGACGCTATCAGACAGAACCTTACACTCGCATCTTCCCTTTATGGGACGCTGTCAGACAGAACCTTACACCCGCGTCTTCCCTTCATGGGACGCTGTCACACAGAACCTTACACCCGTGTCTTCCCTTCATGGGACGCTGTCAGACAGAACCTTACACCCGTGTCTTCCCTTCATGGGACGCTGTCAGACAGAACCTTACACCCGTGTCTTCCCTTCATGGGACGCTGTCAGACAGAACCTTACACCGGTGTATTCCCTTCATGGGACGCTGTCAGACAGAACCTTACACCCGTGTCTTCCCTTCATGGAACGCTGTCAGACAGAACCTTACACCCGTGTCTTCCCTTCATGGGACGCTGTCAGACAGAACCTTACACCCGTGTCTTCCCTTCATGGGACGCTGTCAGACAGAACCTTACACCCGTGTCTTCCCTTCATGGGACGATGTCAGAGAGAACCTTACACCCGCGTCTTCCCTTCATGGGACGTTGTCAAACAGAAACTTACACCCGCATTTTCCCTTCATGGGACGCTGTCAAACAGAACCGTACACACGCGTCTCCTCTACAAGGGACGCTGACAGACAGAACCTTAGACCCGCATCTTCCATTCATGGGACGCTGTCAGACATAACCTTACACCCTCGTCTTTCCTTCATGGGACGCTGTCAGACAGAACCTTACACCCGCATCTTCCCTTCATGGGACGCTGTCAGACAGAACCTTACACCCGCATCTTCCCTTTAGTGATCGCTGTCAGACAGAACCTTACACCGGTGTCTTCCCTTCAAGGGACGCTGTCAGACAGAACCTTACGGCCGCATCTTCCCCTCATGGGATGCTGTCAGACAGAACCTTACTCACGTGTCTTCCCTTCATGGGACGCTGTCAGACAGAACCTTACACCCGTGTCTTCCCTTCATGGGACGCTGTCAGAGAGAACCTTACACCCGTGTCTTCCCTTCATGGGACGCTGTCAGACAGAACCCTACACTCGCGTCTTCCTTTCATGGGACGATGTCAGAGAGAACCTTACACACGCGTCTTCCCTTCATGGGACGCTGTCAGACAGAACCTTAGACCCGCATCTTCCCTTCATGGGACGCTGTCAGACATAACCTTACACCCTCGTCTTTCCTTCATGGGACGCTGTCAGACAGAACCTAACACACGCGTCTTCCCTTCATGGGACGCTGTCAGACAGAACCTTACACTCGTGTCTTCCCTTCATGGGACACTGTCAGAGAGAACCTTACACCCGCGTCTTGCCTTTATTGAAAGCTGTCAGACAGAACCTAACACACGCGTCTTTCCTTCATGGGACGCTGTCAGACAGAACCTTACACTCGTGTCTTCCCTTCATTGGACGCTGTCAGACAGAAACTTACACCAGTGTCTTCCCTTTATTGAACGCTGTTATACACAACTTAACACACGCGTCTTCCCTTCATGGGACGCTGTCAGACAGAACCTTACACTCGTGTCTTCCCTTCATGGGACACTGTCAGAGAGAACCTTACACCCGCGTCTTGCCTTTATTGAAAGCTGTCAGACAGAACCTAACACACGCGTCTTTCCTTCATGGGACGCTGTCAGACAGAACCTTACACTCGTGTCTTCCCTTCATTGGACGCTGTCAGACAGAAACTTACACCAGTGTCTTCCCTTTATGGAACGCCGTCAGACAGAACCTTACACCCGCGTCTTCCCTTCATGGGACGCTGTCAGACAGAACCTTACACCCTCATCTTCCCTTCATGGGACGCTGTCAGACAGAACCTTACACCCGTGTCTTCCATTTATTGATCGCTGACAGACAGAACCTTACACCCGCGTCTTCCCTTCATGGGACGCTGTCAGACAGAACCTTACACCCGCGTCTTCCCTTCATGGGACGCTGTCAGACAGAACCTTACACCCGCGTCTTCCCTTCATGGGACGCTGTCAGACAGAACCTTACACTCGTGTCTTCCCTTCAAGGGACGCTGTCAGACAGAACCTTACACCCGTGTCTTCCCCTCATGGGACGCTGTCAGACAGAACTTTACACCCAAATCTTCCCTTCATGGGACGCTGTCAGACAGAACCTTACACCCGCGTCTTCCCTTCATGGGACGCTGTCAGACAGAACCTTACACCCGCGTCTTCCCTTCATGGGACACTGTCAAACAGAACCTTACACCCGCGTCTTCCCTTCATTCCAGTCTTGTCTGGCCAGGCTGTCTGACGCCCAACAATTATGAAAACCAAGCGCTAAGAAATGCCTCTTTTCAAATCGGTGTAAACAATACAATACAATACAATACAATATATCCCTATCATCAAATCAGGCTTTTTACTCACACCGAATCTACACTAGCCACATCAAGAAACTGTGCACGGAGAAAATATATTCTGGATTGAAATACAACACAGCAAGAACAAAAAGATGCAGACGCTCTAGCAGCTGAATGATCGGACCTTAAGAAAATGTCAACGGGACCTGAACAACATCTGTTACGATGACGTCAGAAGATCAAAATGGAGTAGGGGTTCAAACGACAAAGTCACAAAATCAATAACGGGTTTGACCACCCTGTGCGTGAATCACAGCAGTGCATCGGCGACGCATGAAGTCCACCAAATGGGCATGGAAGGCCTGGGGAATGGCCTGCCATATCCTCCTCAAATCCTGTGCCAAGTCACGGACGTTATCTGGAGGATGTGGAAGACGACGCAGACGGCGCTCCATTTCATCCCACACATGCTCTATTGGGGAGAGATCTGGAGAATTTGCAGGCCATGGCAGTAACATGACATTGTTATGGTGAAGGAAATCTATTGCGACCCTAGCCGTGTGTGTGGACGAGCGTTGTTCTGTTGAAATGTCAATCCCGGGCCATGACGTTGCAGGAAAGGAATGACCACAGGCCTCAGAATCTGATCTCTGTAGCCAACACCGGTGAGATTGCCCTAAACAACCACCAAAGGGGTTCGGTGCCGTGCGGTTATCCAACCCCAAATCATCACAGAGCCACCTCCAAAACGATACAATACTCCACAATACAGTTGCGTGCATAACGTTTACTGCGTGCATAGCGTGCATAGCGTGCATAGCGTGCATAACGTTCTCCCAGACGCCGGTATACACGTTGGCGCCCGTCACTGTGGGAAATGTTGAACCTCATCTTCATCTGTAAAGACAACATTTCTCCACCATATTCGAGGTTAGCGAACATGATTTCGACACCATCTTAGACTCGATGACGGTGTGTCAGGATGGGACGTATGGCAGGGCGTCGTGGTCGAATCCTGTACTGACGTAAACGATTCCTGACAGTGTTGGGATGGATACGGCGCAGTCCAGGAATTGTCTGGGACTTCGTTACTGCCGTTTGGAACCTGTGTCGGAGATGTGTAACCCGAATCCATCAGTCCTGTCTTGGCATCGTTACTCGGGGACGTCCTGAACGTGGGTGGTCGGCAACGTCATTTGTGTTCTGATAACGCCTCACCAATGCCGATATCGTGTCACGATGGCATTGGAAATGTGTTGCCACCTGTTGTTGCCTCATTCCCGCTCGGATCATTACAATGGCTTCGTGACGCTGCGCAGCTGTCAATCTTGGCATGCTTTACTTGAAATATGCTTGTGTCTGCGCCTGAGAAGTTTTGAATTTTTGAATGACCACAGATCATGCTTTCCAAAGTGACAGCGAATTTTGAGTTGCACATGCTGTGTACAGCTGCACAGGATGCACGTGCAGTAACACATTGCACGTCCATAGGCCCCATCAATGACGTCATATCGCATTGCACGTGCATGAGCGTTTGAATGTCTCCAATAATTGCTGTGTTCAAACCGATATTTCATATATGGACAGTGTGCCCTTATATCTATATTTTCTCCGTGCACAGTTTCATTATTTGGCTAGAATATTAATAGTGTCAGTAACGCATGGACAACACCGAGTCACACGTCGGTTTGCATGGCCTTAGATAAAAACATGACGAAACACAATTTTTGAACGAGACGATAATACAAGACGGATAGGAGGTGGAAAACATAACAGAACGCTCTGTAGGTGTCGGTAGGCTGAACATAACCATAGCCAGAGAAATCCAAATTGTTTAACTCTGTGTTTGTTTACCGCTTCTATGGCAAAGACGTGTTACTAAAACAAATGTGTGTGTACGTATGTGTCGTGTCTTAGCATTTAAACTCGTCAATTACCTGAAATCACCCGCGATATCGGGTCATGACACGGAACCTGGCCGTCGGATTTCGATTATAGTCGGCTCTAGGTTGAAGCATCAGATACTTGTGGAAGGCGGAGACGGCCGCTAGACCGAGCAAAGGGAGATAACTCCCAGCAGCAGCGAAAACCATGTGCTCTCTACTGTACAGCAGACGAGCTATATGCATTTGTGTCCACCCACGGAAACATGAGGGCTGGAATGGGCTTCCACTGTACAAGCAGGCAACCGAGCACAAGACCGAAACCTTATCAGTCCAGCGTCCGTCCAAGCCTTGCCACACCTAAAGGTAGTTATTGCTAGTAAGCGATAATGAGCGATAAGAACAACAACATTCATAATGTTTTTACATTTTGCTGCTATGTACATGAAGGTGCGACAAGAGCGAGGGAAGGGAGGGTGGGTAACTTTTATGTAAGTGTACTCATGTACTGTCGCGGTTACAAGATGATGAAGTGAGTGTTTTTGAAATGACGTAATTTATATGACGTTATAAATATGACGTCACTTGAGAAACAAACAAACAAAGACGATAATAAGGAGAAGAATTTGTTTGGCAACAAGGCCACGTGTTATCATTGAGGTTGTTCAGTATCATAAAATGAAGGGTGATAATTATTACAGAGTCACAAAATGTATAATCATATTATGATTGTAACTTAGTGTGATTATATAAACTTGAGCATGCTTGTGTATGATCAGATGAGTGTGCGCCTACATGTATGTGTCCATGTGGACCAAAGGGAATACATGATGTACATCGTCTACTTGGATATGCCTGGAATTACATTCAGATTAGATCTATAAGTTATTGTAGATTTATCAGGCGGGCCAATAACACCACTTAGCTAAATATTGCTAAAAGACATTATCCTGCTTCCTGGTGCAACAACTGCGCACCACCTTGCAAAACATGCATGAGTAGACTACTAGTTTACTACTGATAATACTAAAGCTGAAATATGTGACGAGTATTACCAGTGTTCATGACAATGTAATTCCTCACAACTAAGAATTATACTATTTGTGTTAATGTTTTAAAAATTCGATTAATTCTTTTTTATGTCATTAATTCAATCTTGCTGAGTGGCAAACTGACAAGCACATAACGCAGAAATTGCCGATGTTGGTTGCAAAGCTCTGTCGTGTACCTTAAAATACTACTAGCTTGGACACAGACATAATAGTCAACAATATACAAATCCCCTGAAGCTCAGCGACGACACCAGCGATACCTTGTCAGATCTCAAGACTGAATATAGATCAACATGTCTGCTCAAACAATGCAGCGCCGTTTAAATCAAACCTAACCATATAATACATATATTGCAATATCATTTGCGTTTTAAGACATCAACTCATTGCACTGCCACATCCTAAATTTGAAGCTGTTATCATCTGATCTGTGAGTCACCAAGTTTCGTCTTTCCAACTTGATGACTCACAGCTACGTGCAAGATAACATGCATGCTATGTGTGTGTATGTGACGGAGCAGTTGAAACTGATATCACTGATCATAACTATAAATTCGTCATATATGTTACACTTTTGTTTAGGGTATGTATTTCGGTGTATCAATATACAGAGTGTAGAGCGTAGTGAACACTCTTAGAATCCACACATTTCAGCGTCTTAATACCATGTTTTTGTACAACATGTCACTTAATGTTCACTTAATGCGGATTATGATGTGTTTCAGCTATAACATACAGCTTAGATTTATATTTGTAAGTTTCATAATATCAAACTATAAAACGTCAACACAAGATAATCAGTCTATATTGTCTGCAGAAACGCATAAGATTTGAAGTATGAGGCAACATCGTTGTGGAATTTATTTGAAAAAATCACTGAAAATTAGTGATGACACCAACGTTATGACAATACTACAGGACGTAGGGGTGACACAGCAGTAACTTTGGCAAGGTTTCAATGTCAAGTTTCAATGTCCTTAAAAAACTTGTATTAATGAAAAGAAGTGACATCATGCGGCTAATGCAATAGCCATGAGGACCACATGCTGTTGACAAATTTTGATTTGTTTGTTGTTTGACGCCACATTCATCGATAGTTTTTAAATATATGTCCATATAAACACAAGGAGTTTCTGTGAGTTTTGAATGACCATGCGTTAAACACAGCTATTTCGATAATTATGCGGATCAGGTTTGTGAAATTCGTAAATAATAAATTAGATAAATCGCTAAATATTCAGTAAGATAGCCACATGGTGCGTGCGTCGTCTATGAATAACCTGCCACTGTACGGTTTCTGATATGCATTATCTTTGCATGTTAGGCTGTATCTAGGTCGCCATGAATCACACGTTGTTCTTCCCTATCAGAGGTTCCCCAGCCACCTTGTACTTGTGTAGGACACATTGACATGATGACTGTAATCAATGATGTAAGGATCAATTGCTGGTTCAGAAAAGGTTCCCGAAGAGGCTAAAACTTACCACCGTAACCTCTCAATGTGTTGGATAGACTACAGAAAAACTTATGATTCTGTACCTCACAAATGGATTTTGATTAATTAAGAAAACTGTAGAATGCCTTGTTTTCATTATGAGTCTTTACCTGTTTTGTTTAAACATATTTTATTGACATATATGGTCAACGGGGTTGGGCAAACGTTATCCAACTTAGGTGGCCCTTTCCCTACTCTCTATGTACAGAAATTGATTATACATATCTATATATATATACACATATACATACACACATACATATACATGCGAATACAGAAATACATACACATACACTTAACCATACATACTGATACATACATACACATACTCATATACATATGCACATATTACATTTATAGTAACAAAGAGAAATATATTTTGTAAGAACATAAAACATAATGTTTGCAAGAATAACAAAGACATACATAAAAATGTCCTATTTAAACCTAATTTACTTGTATATACACATTAATCCTAAATACATGCAAGGCTACATGTATAAATTACACAATCATACATACACTTATATACATGTACATATATGCACACATACACACACTACATACTTACACATATATCCTTGTATACGCATATACATATATATATATATATATATATATATATATATATATATATATATATATATATATATGTATATATATGCACATATTTACACACATACACCAGGATATACATACCCGTAAACATTATGCTTACAGAAGGAGGCAGAGATACCCATGTATTCATAAACATGCATGCAGTTTATACACAAATGGGATAATTAATAATAAGTAGTCGCAGAGCTATATTCTAAATTTATGATAAAGGGTAACTCGAATCTATTAGTCAACAGTATATATTGTTGAATACTGTTGAAGAAGAGGTTATTGTGACTTTCAGCTAGGGATTCATCACCGTAGAACATTTATGTATTGTACATGTAGTTCCAGCTTTTATAATGTTAGCGAACATGATATTTCTGGGAATAGTGTGATTGGGACATTCAAGAAAAAAGTGTATGTTGTTTTTACATGGGTTTCCACAAGAGCAGGACAAAGTATCAGATAAATTTACTTTAAAAAGGTCTGCATTTAGGGAACTGCAAGAATGCCTTAGGCGTGTATGTAAAATATCAGCTCTTTGGTTGCCGGTTGAGAAGTATGGTGGAGCTACAATTATGGTTGTTTTAATCATATGATTAAAATTTGATAATGATGTTACACTTCTGTATTCAGGGGGTAACTCATTCCATAATTTGATTGAAGAAGGTATAAATGACTGTTGGTATTTAACTGTTTGTGCATGCGGTAAAATCTTATTGTTCTGAATTCGTAACTTATATCTAGTTATAGTTGATACTTTGGGTGCTAACGTGTCATGTAAATACGATGGACATATGTTATTAATAATACTGTAGATTGCCGAAATTGTTCTTTTTTTTTCTTTTTTTTCTTTTATAAGATAGTGATTCTCATCCTTTCTTAAAATATAAACTCGATCTTGAGGCGAATTTAGGGAGGCCTGTTACTATGCGAGCAGCTTCGCGTTGAATCATTTCAAGTTTTTCGGAATTTTCTTGACTTCAGTTATCCTATACCTCTGTAGCATATTCTAAAATAGGCCTTATGGAAACAAATAGACTTTGGACAGGGTTGGTCTGTCAAGTAACTATTTAACGGTTCTTAACGAACAAATCATTTTGGAAGCTGAACGGCAAATGTTATCAATGTGAGTTGTCCACTTCATATCACAAGAGAGAGAGTAACGCCCAGATGTTTGTGCGAGATAGATGCGCTAGGTGCGGCATTGTTATAAATAATATCTGCAGTGCGTTTTTTACAATGAGTGAACAGAATAAATGTTGTTTTGTCCGGGTTAAACTTAACTAGCCATCTATTGGCCCAAGTATTGAGAAGCTCTAGATCACTGTTTAATCTGTGTTCTATCATTTGTAAGTGAAGAGATGATGTACCAAAGGAAGTATCGTCTGCCAAAAGGCGAGTAGAATTCACTAAATTATCAGCGAGATCGCTGATGTAGACTAAAAACAAAAAGGGACCTTATACTGAGCCCCGAGGGACACCGGCTCTGTTGAATTTCAAAGATGAGGGCTGCCATTTACACAAACCTTTTGTCTCCCCTGACTAATATAGTCTTCTAACCATAGTAATAGCTTGCCCGTTACACCATATTGTTGTAATTCATGAAGTAATCCTTTATGCCAAACTCTGTCAAATGCTTCCAATACATCACAGAATACCATACAATAGTACTCTTGCTTGTCAACAGATGAGACAATATCATTATAAATTTCTATTAATTATGAGGTAGTAGAATGTCCTGGTGCAAAGCCGGATTGATATTTCTACAGGAGACTATTCATATTGAAATAGTTGTATAAGCGTTTAAAAAATAATCTCTCCTGTAGTTTTCCGAGAATAGATAACAAGCTAATTGGTCTGTAGTTTGAGGGTAGTACTTTGTCACCTTTCTTGTAGAATGGCATGACGTGAGCAAGTTTCCAGTTTTCTGGAAAGATTGCTTCTTTTAAAGATTGATTGAAAATTATGCATAATGGGAAGGCAATACTGTCAGTCAAGGGTTTGGAAAGTCTAGGGTCCACTTGATTTATTGCATGGGAGGGTCTTTATGATATCGCTTATTTATGATTCAGTAACTGTGATATCCGAGAGAGAGAGGTTTCACAACGTAGACTGAAATCCGGAAGTGGCTGCTTGCCGTCAACATCACAAATAGAAACAAAATAACTATTGAGTACATCAGCCTTTTCGACATCGGTAAATGCTGTGGTTTTGTTAAGGTCGGTACACAGATGGGGATACATGCTGGTGAATTAGCATTTTTGCTGATAAATCTCAATAATTTCCAGTAGTTGGAACTGTTTGAGTTCAGATGTGTTTCCAACAAGCCGTTAATGTTGCTGTGGTATTATAGGCATTATGGATACTGTCTCTAACCTTGATCACTAAATATGTATAGGCCTGACCTTCCTAGATATTTCCAACGTCTCCTCCCCCAAATAAATGCTCCCTGTTCAACCTTGCCACGTTTCAGACGAAGAATGTTGCATTTATCCAAAAGACATGCCAATGTCATTGGAAAAGGAATCCGCCATGATAATATTTTTTTTTTTAGAGTGGAGTCTCCTTTAGCAATAAGTTCAAGGTAATTCCATTTAACGGAACCGAGTAAGGGGTGTTTGGCATCTGTGCTGATAAGATCCAGGATGATAACCTTTGTCTTTGCTAAGCAAAAAAGCTTAAAAGATTTAATGACAAACAGAAAGGCAAAGCACTAAAATTATCGCCCCCAAACATTCCTCTTCTAACAGAAATGGGTTCTGAAGTCACAACCTGCCCTTGCGAAGACTTGAGTAAAACAAGTAGCCGCTCAAGGAGGTCAATACATTCAAGTCACTTCAAAACCCATTCGTGAGGTACAAAATCATAAGCTTTTGTGTAGTCTATTATACACATTGACAGGTTATGGTGGTTAATTTTAGCCTCTCCAAATGATCATTTTCTGAACTAGCAACTGATCCTTACACCCCCAAATCCCTTCCAATTTCCTTTCTGCTCCATGTAAATAATGTCATTGGAAGCGCAGCATGATCTATAAGACACCCTGTAACTATTTTGTACTGTGTTTTCAGACAAGAAATAGAACAGGAGTTTTGGGGATCAGTCGATTCCCCTTTCTTTGGGAGAAGTATTTTTCGACCTCTCTACAACAAAGGTGGAACAGCCCCAGTTTTATTGTTTTATTGGCCTCTGTTTTTCAATCGGTAAATCACAGATTATAAAACGACATGGACGAAATATACAAGTGATCTTTAGAATGATCATCGACAGAAAAAGGGATCGGAAGAGGGTGAGGTGAGGTGAAATGGGGTTTAACGTCACGTCCAAGATTATTGCACTTATATAGCGACGTGCATGTACGGGTGTGTTTGTGTAGCTGCTTGTGCTAGATACCATGCCGCAGTTGAACATGAATAACCCACTCAGACACAGTATACAGACTCCGAGCCGACCAGTCCTCGTTTTAGCCCCTTAATGCCGAGCGCCAGACAGGGTAACAACAAGTACTATCTTTTAACGTCTTTTGGTATGACGCGGTCGGGGATCGAACCCCGGACCTTCCGCTCTCTGGGCGGACGCTCTACCACTAGACCACGGAGGCGGTCTCGGATCGGAAGAGGGGAAAAACCCAAAATCGTTGAGGCCAACTTCAGGGATTGCATTTAAGAGCCCACGAGTCGGTCATCAGTGACAACTGCATCAGGTAAGAATAATGCGAACGTCCATTTGCAGTTTCGGGTCTGCTACTGATGGAACTGAGGGTGCGTGCAAAGGCACGTGACAAGTGTTGGCAGTTAGCTCACCTTGTTAATGGAGCATGTACAGCTTTAGTCGCCGGAGCCTTAAAGGAATATTCCGCTCTGTCAGGTATGCATACATTGGCATGGCTTTATGAAAGTGCTTCTTCTTCAATAAGTTTTCATTTATTCGTGGTATGTCTTGCCATCCTGTTGCTTTCGCACACGAAGGAAGTGAGGACTTGCGGCGCGGCCAATATATATTTTGGGTGGTTTTCGGCCTAGCCCTGGGGCAAGTCCCATCTCCAGTTTGGTTGTTTTATATACCAGAAGAAGGTAACTGGGCTGCGGTGTAGATAGACGATTTTCTGCACTGCGTTCAGTTTTAATTACACCAGTTTTAGGGAGTTTATATCCTCCCTATCTTGGAGTACCAATGAGAGGCATACATAATCAGGCCCCCAAATTTCTGCCCCCAAATCCCTGAATATTGTTTTATTCTTGAGACATTTTATTTTTACATGTGAACACGAGCATATAATATGACTCGACTAAACATGAAGCTGATATATTCATCCTGGCGTGTATAGTAGGGCCTACATTATCTGAAACATCATGTGACATGTCTCGTGGTCAGAGTACACAATAGTGGGAAGAGGAGGGACATCAGGCGTTCAGGAGGCAGCATAGGCGCTATTGTTTGCATCGTTGTGGTGAGTACAATCCGTAAATGGTAAACTTTGCCAGACAGACATTATTCCATCATATTTCACCTTCTGAAACAGGACTGGGATTTTCTTGTTCTCACAAACTGATTAATATTTACATTTCGAGACTCAAAGGACTTGTACCTATTATCAGCCTGCTCGACTGTTATGTCACCTTTCCCTCTTTACAGCTATATATTGTGTTTTTTCAGTTTAAGTCCACTATATTTTTGAACTTATTTGGCCTGTGTATTCAGAGAAGTAACAGGGCAGAGGTTTGGGGATCAGTCAAATCCCCTTTATTTGGGAGAAGTATTTTTCGACTTTTCCACAACCAAGGAGGAACATCTACATTTTTGTTTTGTTTTATTGTCCTCTATTTCTCAGTCATTAAATCACAGATTATAAAATGAACGAAATATACAAGTGATCATCAGAAAGATCATCGACAGAAGAGTGATCGTAAAGAGGGGGAAAACCCAAAATGTTTGAGGCCAACATCAGTGATTTCATTTTATGAGCCCATGAGTCGGTCATCAGTGACAACTGCATCAGGTAAGAATAATGCCAAAGTCCATTTCCAGTTTCGGGTCTGCTACTGGTGGAACTGAGGGTGTGTGCAAAGGTAAGTGTTGGCAGCTAGCTCACCATGTTCATGAAGCATGTACAGATTTAGTCGCCGGAGCTTATCACGAATCTTCAGATCTGTCAGGTATGCATGCATTGGCATGGCTTTGTGAAAGTGCTTCTTCTTCAATAACGTGTCATTTATTCGAGGTATGTCTCGCCATCCTGTTGCTCAAGAAGTGTAGACTTGTGGTGCGTCTGAGATACCTTTGGGGTGAGTTATGTGCCTCCCCGCTGGGGCAAGTCCCATCTCCAGTTTGTTTTGTTTGTATACCGGAAGAAGGTGACTGGGCTGCGGAGTTGATAGATGATTTTCTTCACTGCGTTCTGTAACCCAGTTTTAATTATACCAGGTTGAGGGTGTAAGCTCTAACTGTGTGATGTCCGTTTAAATCCTTCCTATCTAGGAGTACCAAAGAGAGGCATACATAATCAAGTCCTGAGGAACATTTCTGCACCCAAACCCCTGAATATTGTTATCTTCTTCCGAAGTTTTATTTATAATTGTATTTTATTTATTACATGTGAACCAATCATAAGAACACGAGCACATCATAATCACTCAACTAAAAAAATGAAGCTGATATATTTATATCGTCGTGTATATTAGGGCCTACATTATCTGAAATAGCATGTGACATGTATTGTGGTACACGATAGTGGGAAGAGGAGGGACATCAGGCATTAAGGAGGCAGCATAGGCGCTATTGTTTGCATCATTGTGGTGAATATCATCCATAAATAGTACGCTTTGCCAGACAAACATGATTCCATCATACTTCACCTTCTGAAACCAGAACCGGGATTTTCTTGATCTCACAAACTGATTGATATCTACATTTGAGACTGAATGTACTTGTACCTGTTATCAGCCTGCTCGACTGTTATGTCACCTTGCCCACTTTACAGCTCTATATTGTGTTTTTCAGGTTAAATCCACTTTATTTTTGGACCTATTCGGTCTGGAAATTATCTACCTCCACATATCAACATATATAATTTGACATTCATATTGAACACTGGGAACAAATGTTTATGTTCAACAGGACAGACAAATTAACTGAAGACCAAAACTAACTAACATGACAGACTTGTTCTTGTCTGTACCGATGAGCCTCAGGAGCTGTTGTTTTAGTTGCTTCATTACTTTGCAGTGTCGAAACATAGCTGATCCGAATCATTTTCCGGTTGCCGATGAACAGGTTCCCTGATAGCGTGCAGAGTTGCTCAATTCAATAGCCACTGATTTACCTTGAACTGATGCTGTCAACAACCAATGACTTATCTGAAGGTGTTTATTTTATCAACTGATTTACCTGGTGTCATTTATGCCATCCATCACTAATTTACCGTGAAATGATCATGTCGTTCTTGCTATCAGTTACCTTGAGTTGTTACTCATTCACCTAGATTTGTTCATGCTACTAATCATTGATTTACCTGCACTTATTCATGCTACTACCTGGGATGGTGGATCATTACAGATTGCTTGGAGATATCTGGGGCATTGCAAACAACTCTCTATGTCATGTTATAAGGTTGTGGGCTAACGTTGTGGTAGGTTGTGTTAACGTTGTAGTTACGTTTGTTTGTACTCCGCATTTTTACCTTGCAGTATTACTGTATTTAACTTTGTGGTAATGTTATTCTATTACGTCTAAAAGTATGCTGACGCAACGTTAATTTTTAACTCACTACCTCACTGGTGTTAGAAAGGATGAAAAGATGTCGTGACAACGTCATCTCATGACCATACACTTCGGAAATATTGTTAAAAAGATTTGCTTTACCAAAGGACCACACAAACAAAAAAACGAACAGCGTTGAATAGCTACATGTAGGTTTACATGGGCGTGTTTTGCTGACACTGTTCAAAACATAAAATACCAACTTACTGTTAACAAGAAACATATGACTGTGACAAATAACCATACATCGTTACCTTTTTGGCTTGTACTGCAGGAAACAAAATAAGAATAACAGACATGGTAAGGGAGTGACCATTTTTCATATTCTGCCGAGGGTATGGGGAATGGGATTGCATAAAAAAATAAATAAATCGTTGCCGAAAGTTTTGATAAAAAAATAATGCCTCAGACTGGTAAAATATAAGACATTGTTGTTTATTTCAAGGATCATAGCTGTAGCTAAACAAAAACAATCTGGATACAGAACCCCCACCCACCCCCCTTCCTCCACACCCACTTGCAATCCAGTAAACGTTATATTTTGTATAATTGCCTAAAGGTGTGTGGAAAACGTGTGTAAGTTTGATATCCTCATATCTAAAGTCTGACCTCAGCCAACAGATACTCAGTAACTAAATCATAATGTGAGTACCATATTAAGAAAAACCGAACGCACTTTGGTTTCATATCATACTCCGGCCTCAATAGATTGGATTCTTGGCCAGAAAAAAACAGTGATTGACATCATGAGCCACGTCCCACATCTTCGTTCAGAGTGCAATGACACACAATCAACTATCATTGTGTTGCCTCTTTGGCAGGTGTTAGCACAAACCTGGATTTTATAGGGGACCTATTCTGAACAGGAATCCAAACATGAATTGGTGTATTAATTTGGCTTTGCAACTAGCTAATTTTCACATCTTCATCACTGCGTAGTTTATAGCAAGAGTACAATTTTGTAGTGTGCATTTTAATCAGTGTCGTTCAGTTTTCTATCACCATTTTTCTCTCTCAACATCAAAATGTTTCAGTGAACCTAATAGCTTATGAAATGTATTTGGTCCAACATTTATCTAGCATTATATAATTAAACATAATTCTTGGAGTTTTGAAGTAAATCTGAATATAATCGATGTTGTAGTTTTTAGAAAAGGCGGTATTGTTGAACAACACGAAACTTGGTTTCTGGGTTCGTCTATCTTGAGTGTAGTCACTTACTATAAATATTTAGGTCTTATATTTTCCTCTAGATTGTCACGATCTGTTGCCTGTAAGCAATTAACTGTTCAGGCGTCAAAAGCCAAACGAAAATGATTGGAATCAATATTAATATATGAAAACAAACGGTGATCAAATCACGAACAATAGATTGTGAGAACTTCTGATAAGCGTAGCTTATCACACCGCCTCCGTGGTCTAATGGTAGATTGTCTGCCCAGAGACCAGAATGTCCAGGGTTCGATCCCCGGCCTTGGTATACCAAAATACGTTAACTGATGGTACCTAATGTTACCATGTCTGGCGCTCGGCATTAGAGGCTAAATAAATGTTCGACTCGGAGTCAGTATACTGTGTTATATTCAAGTATTCAAGTTAAACTGCGGCATGATATCTCAGTGAGCTAGCAATATAAATCGGCCTCAGACCGGACTCGTTCAAGCAGCAACACACACAAACACACGTGCATGCTCGTTGCTATATAAGTGCAATAATCTCGTCGCGACGTAACACCCCATTTCAGCTCACCTCACCTAGCCTATCACCACTTCACTGCGGACTAGTTACCGCCAACACCCCCTTATATCGAACGACTAAAGACTCGTGTTACTTCTAGTTTCCATTAGAAGGGAGTCGGAGTATTTATCACAAAGCGATGAAAGGATTATTTTCAAGGAAATATTAATAATATACATTGCACGCACCTTGCTACAATATAACAGTAGACACCACCCAACAACCAGTCGATCCACATTTAGGCTGTATCAGTTAGAACTAATTTTAAGTTATCAAGAAGCATGTTTCTGTCTCTTCCCGAACATACGATTGATAACATCATTTAGTCCTTTTGACTAGGGCATTAACTAGCCACGTCAAGTTAGTCGACCTGGATGTACTTCAATTATCGTGATTCCCTCTCTTCAACGTTGGTAGATTGATATATGTGCAGTGATCTTTAAACAGTTACGATTGCAGATATAACACAAAAGAAATGGCGATAACTGTCAGTGGCAAGCATGCTATGTTTACATGACCATCGGCATGTGCTTGAACATAACGACTAACGGAGACTGCTGGTGCAAAATTAACTTACCTCAGTCGAACTCACAGATCGAGTATCCAGTTCCAGTTGCTGCACAGTGACTTGGTTGCAATATCCAGAGTATGTTGGAACTAAGATGGCATGTGACAACATCTTCCGCAACAATGTGTCATTGATAAAAAGTATGTCACATAGTATGTCTTGTCATTCACATTTTGGGATGAATAAACCAATGCAAACATTCTCAAATACGTCACATTGCTGTTCTCAATCATCTAGATAAATATTCCATGTAGTTATAACATCATTTTATAGTATAATTTGTTTTTT
Organism: Haliotis cracherodii; assembly: GCF_022045235.1. NCBI lineage: Eukaryota > Metazoa > Mollusca > Gastropoda > Lepetellida > Haliotidae > Haliotis > Haliotis cracherodii. Next base: position 1,811,812 of record NW_027266269.1, on the reverse strand, counting down.
ATCAATAAGTATATTAAGACAGAGTACTCAGTAACTATTTAGCCTGGCAAACCAGCCTGAGCCTTATTGTCGGAATAGCATGATTATCCTGAAAATGTTTCAGTACAAAGCAAACAAACCCGCCCCTTACAAAGATAAAATAAAGACACATTAATATATCTTGGACGTGCATTGAATGTTCCGAGTGAAAGTGTGTATCATTGTTCTATCCCGGATGTTGCTATACATGCGTAGGCCTCTGGTTTGTTCCTATTTTGAGAAAAGCAGAAGCGCGCCATCCCCTGCTGTTCTGGGGGGTGGGGGTGGGGGCACGGGTGGGGCACGTCTGAGCCGCCGCGATTCCCTGTGCACAGTTGCGTCCCCTGGGCACGCCAGAAACCTATGATTGTGGGTTCGAATCCTGGTTCGCCCCCATTATGTTTTTCGGTTTGTCAGGACCATACCCGTGCTCATGGGTTTCCCCGAAGTGGTAAACGTCTGAGACATGCATCACTTCGGGCTATCCTCTCACATTAAGCTGACACTCCACGACATAACTGGAATGATGTTAGACCGGCGTTAAACCCATCTTACTCACTCACACACCCTGCTGTTCTGCTGAAACTTAGCCGGCTCTAGTATTTAATTCAATATGAGGATAACACATAGATTCCTCTGTATGGTCTAAAAGCCATGATTCCATGAGCCCTGAGACTCCTTGCCACTGTCTGTCGACTAACCCTGTGAACTAAGGCATTTGTCGCCGATGACGTCACTGTCGGGAAGCGATTTCGGAGGTGCAAGGTACGCAAGTATTGGACATCATGGGGCGTGGTCACCCTGGGTCTGCCTGTTCTTGGCCTGTCAGCGGTCCGCCCTGTCTGTCTGTAACGTTGCATCAAGCTGGTAACGGCAACACAGGAGCAACCGAAGGTTCGTGCAATATGGGCTTGGTTGGATGTATAAACATAATAATCATGAATAAGAGGTAAGAGGACAGGACTTATGTCTTCCTTATAAGCATCATTATCCCTGTACGTGTTCACAGCAGACGTAATTCATAATTAACATACCGGTTTTATTAAGTTCGACAAATTCAGTAATAGTATTCTCGAATCACTGTAGTTTCTGGGTCATCGATCACTTGTTTGTCTGACTTGTTTACAGGCTGACGCCTGGCAGGGGTACTACTGTGCTGGGTCAGGCAATACATGTGTGTATGCAAATTGTATGAATGGTGTCTACTACCGGTAGGGCAGGGCATTCTTACCTTTTCGCGAACACCTGTTGTCATTACTGATTTCATATGGTACCTTTCATATAGCCTCCAAGACTATTTGCCCTTTACACCAAGTGGAATCTGTTTCGGCAGAAAATCTTGGCTTTTTATTCTCCACTACATGAAACGTTAATGATGAAGGATCGTTCGATCAGATTATATATCTGAGATTTGATTATTTTTCACTACTGACTGAACTCTGGTTTGTGATTCGTTTATACTGACATCGTTGAATGTTAAACGGTTGCATATAATATACAAGGTTCACATAAGAGGTACATTTAGTCACGGATTGTCTCTTCCTCAACAGGTAGTATTTGAACAAGTAGCAACATCTTCAAGCCATGCTGGCGCCAGGCACAGTCCTGATATTCAGTGAGTACATACTTTCAGTACATAATTGTGTTTGACTTAACGAGAATTGTTAATGCAAAAACAAAAGTATGTCCAAATTACAGTAATATTCCAACAATATTGTCCCTGAAATGTTGTTCGCCACACTAGATATAATGGAATGGCAATAAGCCTGTGGTAATATTTACAATTTACAGGAAAGGGATTACATTACCAAACACATGTGCATGACTGAATTGTCACAAGGATGTGTTAAGGAAATATTGCAATCAATGACACGGTCAGTTATAAACAATTTGTGCATGTAATAGTTACTTAAATGTAAACATCAACGTACATGATGCTTTAAACATACAACATCAAGTGTAACATGCACATCAACACAGTATCAATGTCATGTGTTCATTCTAAGTTTCAGTCGTGTTTATTCATGACAGTTTCAGTATTACTGACCCATGCAGTCACAGCATGCGAGTGGGGCAAATATGGTGAAAATTGTGAACAACCTTGCCCCCAAAACTGTCAAGTTAACCCACAGAGGAACCTCACACACTGTAACAAGGAAACAGGAGAATGCTCCGATGGCTGCATCCCTGGATGGTATGCTTATCAATGTGACCAGCCTTGCAGCAAGAACTGTCTGGACAAAGTGTGCAGTCATCAGAATGGACAGTGCACGAAGGGATGCAGTGGAAATCAAATAGGGGATTTCTGTGAGATCACTGAAGGTGTGGGATGCTCACATTATTACTTCAAAAACATGGCTTCATCATGTGTATCTGCATTTCTTAAAATATTTTGTTTGATTGGCACCATAACAAAAGTTGATTGATGGCACAATAGAAATCCTGATTTTCATACAATGATTCCTCAGTTCAAACAACTGTTGGGCTTTGCAGTTTGCAAAAATAAAATATTAATTCAAAAACTCCCATCGGATTAGAAATACGTTTGAGTTTCATTTAGTCTCTAAAGTCTGAATTATTTATTATCTAATTTTTTTCTTCTATAACGTCTCACTCAGCAATACTCCTGCCACATTAGGTCTTATCGAACATTTGATCCCAAATGGATGTGGTATATTCCTGAATGAGTACTAATCCATGCACAATCGGCTTGTATTATGTAACAGAAACAAAAGTTTAACAGTGTTTTCAATGTTACGTATTTGTCAACCACTAGTACATATCATCTACCTATTTAAACAAACACATACATCAATTAGTATATTCATAATTATACAATATTATCACATCACAAAACTGTATAACAACATTGGAATCTAGCATTAAGAACATACTACAAGTAAAACCTCCATTTATCACGTAAACTATATCAATAAGATGATGCGTTTGTACGGTTGTACATGGGCAACGTTTATTTCGACAGTATCAACAAGGACATACGTCAAGGCGACAACAGATGAAACAACAGGACTGTCAACGGTACACGTCGCAGTGATTATTACAATCTCCCTTGTGGCCATTATTGTTATCATCGTCGTAACCGTCGTCATAAAACGTCGACGCCAGACAGACAACAGGTACGTTAAATAACATTCCATATAATCTTCATGAAAGGGTGACTTGCATTTCTAAGATTCTTTCTGTGTTCTCTTACACAAAGCCCTCGTGGTTTAAAAGAAGATGACTCTTTGATAGTACTAACACTAGTGTTTAAAAATACAAATGCAAGTTGTGTTTTTGTTGCAGTGAAAATACGAGTCATGATGAAATGTTATTGTTACTGTTGAGAATAGTGACGGTGGGGTTCTAATATGAGTTCCTTAGACAAGTGACATGAATGACATCTTGCCAGTGCTGTCTATTTGCTTAAAGAGCTGTTCCCGAAATAGGTTTAACTTTACATTTCTTACAATAAACGTCTGAATAACCAATTCGAGTTTGTGGGAAGGTGGATGAGACAGTCGTGATTCCTTACAATAAACTTACTCCTTGTGACCTTTACATCAGTGGACGTATAGTGTACTTGTTTTCCACTTGATGACCATGATTGTGTCTATTTAATTACTCTCAGAACTAATGATATGTTCTTATTAATTGCAGAAGAAAGTCAACCGGGAGGCAGACAGGTAATGTAGCAAACAACATAAGAGGGTTAGATATCTTCACACATTGTTACTGCCACTGGGTAATTGACCCTGGGAAACACCACCATTTTGATTCCCAACTCCGCATCCCGCCCTCTGGGAAACTTATCCTAAAACCTTTCGCAAACACCAGGCATCATCACTATTTGAAATTGACTCAGAAATATATAAGTTGTTGTACTCGTACAATGGACTGCTAATAGTGAGCCTATTTTAGTAGGATATTATGCTTATGGGTTGATGTGTGTCTTTGGTCGATTGTGTTCACAATGGCAACAGTAGGCCTAAACTTACATCTAGCACGTACATGTATATTTACAACTCTAGAACTGTACTCAATATGTCATTGTCCCACAATGATGGATCGAGGCTGATTTTATGCAACACAACAAAAATCATAGTTAGAAAGATGCATTTCTGTTATCTCCTTGAGTGGGTGAGTGAGTTGGGTTAAACGTCGCTTTTAACAGTATTACAGTTATATCACGGCGTGTCAGCTTAATGTTGGAGGAAAGCCCGAAGTGATGCGAGTCTCAGACGTTAACCACTTCCGTGAAACCCACGAGCACAGGTATGGTGCTGACAAACCTAGAAACATAATCGGGGCGAACCGGGATTCGAACCCACAATCATAGGTTTCTGGCGTGCCCAAGGGACGCAACTCTGCACAGCGAATCGCGGCGCCTTAGACGACTGGGCAACCCGTGCCCCCCTATCTTCTTGATGATGGTTGTATCTCTTCCGTCCTCGTTGTAACCTACTTCTGTAAAGGTCCGGGTTATAATTGATCTTCAGCAACTCATGCTTGTCGTAACGGTGATCAACATACCGTCATTCCCCGTTCGCGGAGATTGATGCTCATGTTGTCAGTCATAGGATTGTCTGCTCCAGTCTCAATTATGTACATACCAACATCATAAAGCCCCGGGGAAAACCCTCGTCATCAGAGTCATTCACTTCTTGAAAAAAAAAAATGACAAAGACCATCACACATAAATCATAAATATATGTCAAAATTAATATATTAACACTTTTATTTTAATGCATTAACACCATAATCCACTTGAATTGAGCCTATTGACATAATTATTTCAATGTTTCATTACTGGGACATCACCAAATTTGACCCATCGATTATAAATATTTAAAGGCGATGCATATCCCTACTTTGACGTGTACCAGTCATTACGTGACGTCAACTCACCCAAAACAGTTGTCAGGCCTCTGCCAATATCTGAGTCATAACAGCTGTAACAGTTGCATTAAGCATGTTTTCAGCTATTATGAACACAGATTCGCAAAAAGAAAGGACTAACAATAACAGGCTATTTAGTTTCACCAAGATCAGTGATGGTACTCTCGTGTCAATACATTTTCTGGTTCATCGATCACTTGATTGTCTGGTTTGTTTACAGGCTGACTTAGCATGGCAGGGGTACTGCTGTGTTGCGTCAGGAAATACATACTTACTTTTGTTATGCAATTGTGTGAGTGGCGGCTTCTACCGGTAGGTTAGGACATTCTTACCCTTTTTTCGAACACCTGGTGTCATCACTGATTTTCAGTGGTCCATTCACACAATTTCATCAGTTATTTGCCCTTTACGCCAAGTTGAATCTGTTTTGGTAGAAAACCTAGACTGATTATTCTCTTCCATTGTCAATGCATATTATGTTGATAAGCCTACCCACTGAATCAGTACAATCTGGAATCATTTTTTTCTAATTCCACTGAATCGGAAAATAGTTTAGTTTAAATCATACAAATATTTGTTATATTATTTTCCTTATAATATAATCGCATGTTATGCCTTTAAGTGATTTGCCTTTTTTTTCTCTTTTTCCAGCTGGTGCTGACCCTGAGAATCCTGAAGGCAAGCCTTTACTGCCAAGTAGGTAATCATAACAACAGAGTGATGTTGTAACAATGATGTTGCATGTATTCTCACATATTCCGTAACATTGTGAAGGGGAAACTAGCATCAATCGAAAGTGTCTTGAAATTCACCTTGTCAGTGCCAAATGCAGTTGTAGAGAGTGAGTGAGTGAGTATGATTTTATGCCGATTTTAGCAAAATCCAGCAATATGACGGCGGGGGACACGAGAAATGGGCTTCACACATTGTACCCATATTGGGAATTGAACCCGGGTCTTCGGCGTGATGAGCGAACGGCTTAACCACCAAGCTACCCGACCGCCACGCAGGTGTAGAGACGGAGACAATGATGATGGTACATGTGTCATAAGTAGTGTAGCAGCAGCAGAGGTTACACAAAACAACATGTTACTGGTGAACTCGTGTGTACACTAATGAGTTGGTGGTTGTTAATTCCCGCCTACTTGTAAAAAATTGGCAGGATGGCTCAAGGGCATTTATACGTTATTGTGCTATCAACCAGAAGTAAATGTGAATTGTTTTGAGGGTGGAACAAGCTCCCGATCAACGTGACCTATGTTGTTTGAGGTGGATACATCTGAGTATGTGAGACTGAAGTAAGATATTGACTATCAAAGTTGTTTGTGGTTTATTTGAATCTTGGAGTTATTGCATTTGACATGCATTTTCCCAAAGAGAAGGCAGAGCGATAAACCATAAATGTTCATACCTTTGTCCTTGAGGTAGATATAGGTCTTAAGTTTCGAAGTTATATTGGATTGGGCAAACACTTTCAAAACCCTTAGGCATGTCATTAAACCAGATACCTTAGAAATTTGTCATCGTGCTTGCGGCAGGCTCACACTTTCCTGTTTTAAAACTGTACCGCAATGGACATGTACTTATTCCAACAAAACCGGGAATTCCAATGCCTTGTGTTTAGGATGGCTTCAGGTTCTCCTCCTCCACACTTAGTAAAGTGAAACGGTTCATCAGACAAGGTTCTGATGAGAATGGTTTGGGTCATTGAGGACTGTTCGATGGCAATAATGAGCATGAATAAACTTGATCTTAAATTACACAGACATACAGAGTTAAATCAGTGTTCAAGGCCTCCGGCGCATAACAGAAGAGTACACAAGATACATTTTATGCGTGCATCATTATCTAGTAACATCTTAAAAGTTTGTACTTTAAACGTGAGAGACACGGATTTGGGGAACTTTCGATAGAAATAGGCAAATACATTTAAGAGTTTTTGTGCAGCCAGTGGACAATAAAGATACAAACGTCACAGCTGTGGATGGGTAACACTAATAACACATGGTATTCTTCCTCTATAAGGTTTACATTCCTACCATGGCTGTACAGGCACAGTCGTTCCTCACGTGGGGGTCTTCGAATGTCTTCCACGTTCAGTGGTTAGTCTGAAGGAGTTCCACCGGAATCTGGAGATAATTCTTTTGTAATGCAAGAGGGTTCAGATTATGAAGCATTTCTCAACATTGAATGTGAATTTGTTTTGTGAATAGTATTGGAATGTATGAAGTGTCCAGGGATAGGTGCCACGTTTGGCAGAGATAGTCATGTAATCTTCGTTTAACAATACTCAAAATAATGTCATGTCACCAATTTCTTGACTTAACCATGCAGAGTAAGGTCCTGATATTCAACAGTTTAACATGAATTCCCAAAAGACACAATGTTCTGACTCCGAGCCGACCAGTCCTTGTTTTAGCCCCGTAATGCTGTGCGCCAGGCAGGGTAACATCTGTTAATGTCTTTTGGACGCGGACGGGTATCGAACCCTAAACCTTCCGGTCTCTGGGTAGATGCACTACTTCTAGGCCACGGAAGCTGTGTGATACAACGGAACATGTGGAACAATGTTGTGTATATTGTGAATGTCTCTATACATGTGCTGCTGTACACTGGTGAATCTCACTTGTTTATAATAGTATACATGCGTGATATATGTACGATTTATGTAGATGCATATATTAATAAACGAGCCCCCATTTTATGTCCTGCTTACTACAACTCGTACATTTCAAATTGAATCTAACGAGCGAAAGCAGCTTGCGTATTTCAAAACGTCGCTTTTGCTCATTACATACGCTTTGAGTAACACGTATCTAACCGGAATGAGTGTAGTAAATCATTTGTAACTCACATAAACTTTGCATACTATATAAATGCACCATTGAAAAAAAGACTGGCTTATGGATGGCTTCTGAACGGCTTATGGACGGCTTATTGATGACTAATAGATGGCTTATTGATGGATTAAGGGTGATTTATGGATGACTTATGGATGAAAATAGATGACTTATGGATGACTTATTGATGAGTTATTGATGACTTTTGGATGGTTTATGGATGGCATATGGATGGCTTATAATTTCAAAAGTCTAAGGTGATGATACGATCATGTAATGTTCTGTCAAGATGCTCCCTAGAAATAAAGTGCGGATAAATGTATCATGTTGATAAAATCAGTTATATACACAGACATCACCAAGTTAGAAACATCTGCATTCAGTGAAAAGTCAGCTACCACCTCAGCTCAGTTGTTATTACTGTTCAATTTAGAAGCACAAACGACTATCAACAAATTATTGCTTCGCCTGACATGAGGACGACATTATTAACGACTGTCCACTAGGTCCAAGAGCGCTACCTAAACCACGTAGTTCAAGGTTGTAAACAGTCTTGCTGAAGACTGTTAGTCTGTTTCGAGGATCTTTGACATAATGTTCTGTTTTTTTACTGTTTCTCTGAACCTTGACAATTCAATGACACACATACACCAGGACAATGCAAGGTGAGAGTCAGGACACTGTCTGTATTTCAAAACGTATTTATTGAAGTAACATATGTCAATAACACAGTTTTTAGGTGTATGCATGGTGTTTCTATGCATCTCTGGTGTTTAGTCAAACAAACAGTAGTGTCGATCAGGAGTAGAGAAGACATTGTAGAGTTGCACAGTTGGTGTGTAAAAATATTTCATTACTTTGTCCATCTATTTTATTTTCTAAATATTGCCTTTTAGACATCCTGAAGAGGGAGACAGAACAGGTGTTTGTCGTGACGGCTCTCTACCACAAAGTGAAGGAACGTTTAGAAAAGTTCAGACACGTGACAATATCTGGTGCAGCAGGGGAAGGAAAGACGTCAATGGCGCTGATGTTGGGGTCAGAATACCAGAAGGAAGGATATGAACTATATTTTGTAGATGACATTTCACAATTTAAATTGAGTGTTGTAAGTCAAGACAAAGATCAGTGTTTTATATTTGATGACATATTTGGAACGGTTGAAATGTCAACGGATTCAGCTCAACTCAGACGTATTTTGGATAAGCTCAACTCTTGCCTGGAGCAGAAGACGCCTACTATTTCTGAAAAGTTTCTAACAAATACAAATCATCGAGATATATATAATGGAAAGACATTAATCATATTCACCACAAAATCATACAATCTTAAGCAGGGAATTTCACACCTGAAAGAAAAATATCAGTATGTGTTTTTCAAAGGAGCTTCAGTCATTGACCTTACACAGACACAGTACACAGTGGACGAAAAGAGGCAAATGTTTCTAAAACATAAGAACAATATGAGATGTGATTATGATTTAGAGAAAATCTATGGCATAAAGGATAACTTGTTTGGCTTCCCGCTCACATGCAAACTTTACTTCATTTTTCTTAAATCTAATAATCGATATAAGCAAACGCTTCCGGCACCTTTAACATATCTCAGGAAAGAACTGGAAGTTTTGCTCTCAAAAATGAACAACGAGTCAGCTGCCCTGATCCTGATGTTGCTCTGTGACGGTGAACTGAACATGCGCCAGTTGGAGATCAAGTCAAGTAATGAAGTGCTGGAGGATCATCTCTCCACAGTTTCAAGTTTTGTAGATAATTTTAATCGTGCAAAGGTCATCACTTGTGTTAGGGATTTTTTCGGCACATATTTTACCAAAGGAGACATTACCAGATTTTCCCACCCATCAATCTATGATGCCTGTGCCTTTGTCCTTTACGAAATTAATCCTGCTTTTGTATTGCAGCACTGCAGTATAAGATTCCTGTATGAACGTGTTCAGGCCCAAACAGTACCTGCATGCGAGATTGATGAGGATAGGCAAGTCATCTATGTATCAGATGCCTACAATGACATCATTGCTTCAAGACTGGCCGGTGCTATAAATCAGGGGGACTTTCGGATGACTGTTATGCATCCCATTTTGGAACGACAGGATGTAGCGGATAAGGTAATTGATGAACTAAAACCCTTCCTGTCTGATTCATCAGTGGCAGATGAACATGGTTACACCGTGTTTCATTATGCCTGCTATGCAGGAAATGTGTACCTTGTACGTAAACTCCTTCCCTTTTGTGACATCAACAGTAAAGGTGCGGATGGTTTTACGCCAACAGGCATATCTGTGCTCCTTGGACAGGAGGATTTACTTAACCTGCTTGTGTCAAAAGGAGCTGATCTAACACTGACTGATGACAACAACAACAATATACTTCATCTGGCATGTAGAGGTGGAAATAGGTCCATTGTAGAATATCTACTGCCATCATTTGACATTAATTGTCGGGGACAGCATGGCTTGACAGCAGCGATGAGGGCAGCTTTCTCTGCAAAGAAAGATGCTTTCGACCTGCTTGTGTCAAAGAGAGCTGATCTTACACTGACTGATGACTACAACAACAATGTACTTCATCTGGCATGTAGAGGTGGAAATAGGTCTATTGTAGAATATCTACTGCCATTGATTGACATTAATAGTCGGGGACAACATGGCTGGACAGCAGTGATGGGGGCAGGTCTCTATGGTCGAAAGGAGGCTTTCGACCTGCTTGTGTCAAAAGGAGCTGATCTCACACTGACTGATGACTACAATGACACTGCACTTCATCTGGCATGTAGAGGTGGAAACAGGTCCATTGTAGAATATCTACTACCATCATTTGACATTAATTGTCGGGGAGAACATGGACGGACAGCAGTGATGGGGGCAGGTGTGTGCGCAAAGAAGGATACTTTCGACCTGCTTGTGTCAAAGGGAGCTGATCTCACACTGACTGATGACTACAACAACAATGTACTTCATCTGGCATGTAGAGGTGGAAATAGGTCCATTGTAGAGTGTCTACTGCCATTGATTGACATAAATAGTCGGGGACAACATGGCTTGACAGCAGTGATGATTGCAGCTCTCTATGCACAGAAGATTGCTTTCGACCTGCTTGTGTCAAAAGGAGCTGATCTCACACTGACTGATGACTACAATGACACTGTACTTCATCGTGCATGTCAAGGTGGAAATAGGTCCATTGTAGAATATCTACTACCATCATTTGACATTAATTGTCGGGGAGAACATGGACGGACAGCAGTGATGGGGGCAGGTGTGTGCGCAAAGAAGGATACTTTCGACCTGCTTGTGTCAAAAGGAGCTAATCTACCACTGACTGATGACTACAACAGCAATGTACTTCATCTGGCAGGTAGAGGTGGAAATAGGTCCATTGTAGAATATCTACTGCCATTGATTGACATTAATTGTCGGGGACAGCATGGCTTGACAGCAGTGATGAGGGCAGCTTTCTCTGCAAAGAAGAACGCTTTCGACCTGCTTGTGTCAAAAGGAGCTGATCTAACACTGACTGATGACTACAACAACAATGTACTTCATCTGGCTTGTAGAGGTGGAAATAGGTCCATTGTAGAGTGTCTACTGCCATTGATTGACATTAATAGTCGGGGACAACATGGCTTGACAGCAGTGATGATTGCAGCTCTCTATGCACAGAAGATTGCTTTCGACCTGCTTGTGTCAAAAGGAGCTGATCTCACACTGACTGATGACTACAATGACACTGTACTTCATCGTGCATGTCAAGGTGGAAATAGGTCTATTGTAGCATATCTACTGCCAATCTTTGACATTAATAGTCGGGGACGACATGGCTGGACAGCAGTGATGGGGGCAGCTCTCTATGGACAAAAGGAGGCTTTCGACCTGCTTGTGTCAAAAGGAGCTGATCTCACACTGACTGATGACAACAATGACAATGTACTTCATCTGGCAGGTAGAGGTGAAAATAGGTCAATTGTGAAGTATCTACAGCCATTGTTTGACATTAATAGTCCGGGACAACATGGTCGGACAGCAGTGATGGGGACAGCTTTCTGCGCAAAGAAGGAGGCTTTCAATCTGCTTGTGTCAAAAAGATCTGATCTAACATTAACTGATGTCTACAATGACACTGTACTTCATCTGGCATGTAGAGGTGGAGAAAGTTCCATTGTAGAACATCTACTACCATCACTTGACATTAATTGTCGGGGACAACATGGCCAAATGGGGGCAGGTGTGTGCGCAAAGATAGATACTTTTGACCTGCTTGTGTCACAAGGAGCTGATCTCACACTGATTGATGACTACAATTACACTCTACTTCACCAGGCATGACGAGGTGAAAAAAGATTTATCGTAGATTATCTACTGCCATTGTTTGACATTAATTGTCGGGGACAACATGGCTGGACAGCAGTGATTAGGGCAGCTTTGTGCGCAAAGAAGGACACTTTCGACCTGCTTGTGTCAAAGAGAGCTGATCTCACATTCTATAATGACTACAATGACAATGTACTTCATCTGTCATGTAGAGGTGGAAATAGGTCCATTGTAGAATATCTACTGCGATCATTTTACATTAATTCTCGGGGAGAACATGGACGGACAGCAGTGATGGGGGCAGCTGTGTGCGCAAATAAGGATACTTTCGACCTGCTTGTGACAAAAGGAGCTGATCTTACACTGACTGATGACTACAACAACAATATACTTCATCTGGCATGTTGATGTGGAAATAGGTCCATTGATTGACATTAATTGTCGGGGACAGCATGGCTTGACAGCAGTGATGAGGGCAGCTTTTTCTGCAAAGAAGAATGCTTTCGACCTGCTTGTGTCAAAAGGAGCTGATCTAACACTGACTGATGACTACAACAACAATGTACTTCATCTGGCATGTAGATGTGGAAATAGGTCCATTGTAGAATATCTACTGCCATTGATTGACATTAATAGTCGGGGACAACAGTGATGATTGCAGCTCTCTATGCACAGAAGAATGCTTTCGACCTGCTTGTGTCAAAAGCAGCTTATCTCACACTGACTTGACATCTGGCATGTCAAGGTGGAAATAGGTCCATTGTAGAATATCTACTGCCATTGTTTGACATTAATAGTCGGGGACAAAATGGCTTGGCAGCTGTGATTTGGGCAGTTCTCAGTGCAAAGAAGGAGTTTGTCAACCTGTTTGTGTCAAAAGGAGCTTATCTCACACTGACTGATGACTACAATGGCACTGTACTTTATCTGGCATGTCAAGGTGGAAATAGGTCCATTGTAGAATATCATCTGCCATTGTTTGACATTAATAGTCGGGGACAACATGGCTGGACAGTGTTGGTGATTGCAGCTCTCTATGGACAGAAGGATCCCTTCGACCTGCTTGTGTCAGAAGGAGCTGATCTCCCACTGACTGATGACTACCACAACAATGTACGTCACCTGGCATGTAGAGGTGGAAATAGGTCCATTGTAGAATATCTACTGCCATTGTTTGACAATAGTCAGTGACAACATGGCTGGACAGCAGTGATGGGGGCAGCTTTCTCTGCAAAGAAGGATGCTTTCGACCTGCTTGTGTCAAAAGGAGTTAATCTCGTCCTGACAGAACACCACAGAGACAATCTACTTCATCTGCCTTGCCAGGGAGGGAATATTCTCATTGTAGAACATCCACTGCCATTGTTTAATATTAAAAGTCGGTGACAACCTGGCAGGACAGCAGTGATGATGTGTATACTCTGGCTCTTCAGGGAGGATGCAGGGGAATCATCAAGGAGTTAGGACGAGATGAACATTCCATCACATCATGGAATCAACTGATGAAGTCACTGGTGACATCACAAATGTTCTACCTAAATACACATTCACAACAAAGTCTTGATCTCGTTCAGACAGACCAATATGGAGACAGTTTACTACATCTGGCCTGTCGAGGAGGAAACAGACAATTTGTGGAGTATCTGCTCCCATCCTATGACATCCATGTCCGAGATCGGTATGGCTGGACACCGGTGATGCTGGCGGCTATGTGTGCCAATGATGAAGTCTTCCAGGTACTGGTGTCTCAGAAGGCAGATCTCACGCTAGTGTCAGACAAAGGAGAAAATATCCTCACTCTGGCTCAGCGGGGCAAGAACGATGGTATTGTCAAGTTCTTATTGGAGGAGACTTGAGAAAAACGGGATGAGGTTTTAAACGGCACGTAGACCATGTCAATACGATCCCGTGAACAAATATGATCAACTGATAATCAAGCCTTGTGAATTAATAAAACAACCTATGTGCTATTCATTCATCTATCATAGACCAGTTCTATAAATAATCGTATATTGTACATGGCATAGTATACTTCAAGGCAGGTGTGCGTCACATAGTTGTTGCCTCCCTTGCGTCCTCTTGACACAGGGGGAGAGGGCCACGCCTGTGATAGGAATATGTGGTTATTAATGTTTGACAATTCGAATCAATAGTTGTACCACCACTGCAATAGTTTCGAAATGCCCAGGCAATAGCTATTATTATATAGGGATTGTGTTAATGTTATTTCATGCATATGTATTCTCTTATTCCAAATATTTGCTTTGTTTACATCTTCTCATGTATTCATTATTCTGACAATATGATCTGTGTGGTGTAAATAAACCTTTCAGTTAATGACATGTAACAAGTTCCTACACTGTGTTGTTAAGGCTGTACATTATAATGACAATACCAGCTTTGTGGTGTAAATAACCCTACCAGTTAATGACATGTAACCTGTTCCTACACTGTATTGTTGAGGCTGTACACTATAATGACAATACCAGCTGTCTGGTGTAAATAACCCTGTCAGGTAATGACATGTAACATGTTCCTACACTGTATTGTTAAGGCTGTACACTATAATGACATTACCAGCTGTGTGGTGTAAATAACCCTGTCAGTTAATGACATGTAACATGTTCCTGCACTTTATTGTTAAGGTTGTACATTACAATGACATTACCAGCTGTGTGGTGTAAATAACCCTGTCAGTTAATGACATGTAACATGTCCCTACACTGTTTTGTTAAGGTTGTACATTATAATGACAGTACCATCTGTGTTGTGTAAATAACCCTGTCAGTTAATGACATGTAACATGTGCTACACTGTTTTGTTAAGGTTGTACATTATAATGACAATACCATCTGTGTTGTGTAAATAACCCTGTCAGTTAATGACATGTAACATGTTCCAACACTTTATTGAGAAGACTGTACATGTCAAGTGCTGCATCACAGAAGGAGGTGTACATAATACTTCAGTTATGTAGACTGCTACTGCCACACATTAGACACACACGCTTAAGTATACGCCACATGTGTCACCTAGCATTATACACACATGCATATGTACAGACACATGTCTCAAGGAAGGATTATGTACGCATGCAGATGTACATACATGTATGACGGAAGCATTATACACCCATGCATATTTACAAACACAAGTATCAAAGAAGCATTATACATCCATACATATAGACAGACACATTTATTAAGGAAGCATTACACGCCCATGCATATGTACATACACTTGTGTCAAGGAAGCATTACACACATACATACGCACAGACACATTGATGAAGTAGGCTTTTTACACACATATATGTGAACAAACATGTATCAAGGAAGCATTGTACACGCATGCGTTTGTACATGTATCACAAAAAGACATTAAAAACACACCCATATGTACAGACACGTTTATCAAGGAGGCATAACACACACATGCATATGTGCATGTATCACAGAATCAGGTGTGAATCTTCTTATGAAAGATAGACATAAATCGAAACAAATCGTAAAACGTGTCGCTATAGAGATAATTTCTGCTTAATTTAGGGGGGATGTGAGGTCCAGTCGTCAAAGGCGCCACAATTCGCTGTGCAGAGTTGCGTCCCTTGGGCACGCCAGAATTCTATGATTGTGGGTTCGAATCCCGGTTCGCCCCGATTATGTTATTAGTTAGTCAGCACCATACCCGTGCTCGTGGGTTTCACTGAAGTGGTAAACGTCTGAGACCTGCATCACTTCGGGCTGTCCTCCCACATTAAACTGACACTCCGTGATATAACTGGAATACTGTTAAAAGCGGCGTTAATCCCAACTCACTCACTCACTCGACTTAATTTATACTATATTTTACATTTACTTTACACGATGGTGTCATATGCTGTATATGCTGCAATGCTTTTGAATTCTTACCACTGGACAATTGTATTTATCCTTTCACTGTATGTTATACTCATGCTTACCGACAGACGACTAATGGCACTTTTAATTGGATAGTTAGCTATGCAGTGTAAACCACCTTTATGGGATGAATTTGTGACATGAAGGAATGTCTTACAATTAGTTACCAAGCACTATACACACCCACGATACACATCCAAATGTCTCAACGGCGTTCTGCTGAACAATATATATCATGTGCTAGCCTTGTATAGAATAGTTCTGTTTCTTACATAATGTATAATCATTTATTCAATTTGTACCTGAGTTGAGTTGATTGATTTACTTGTTCAGGAAAGGACAATATATATATTTGAATCCATTCTTCTAGATCTATAAGGAGTCAGCATCGAGCAAGGACCGGTTGTTTTCTAACATTAACTTAACCATACTGTGTTACAATATTGCAGTTATATTTGTAATTAATTCAACGCTTCCTTTAGGGTGTGATATAACTGTTGAGGGTAACTAACCCTGACTGTGTGCATAACAAGGTAACAGAACCAATGCTAAACAATTTACTATATGTCATATACTTTCACAGAACCAACGCTTAACAATTTATTATATGTCATATACTTTCACAGAACCAACGCTAAACAATTTACTATATGTCATATACTTTCACAGAACTAACACTAAACAATTGACTTTATGTCATATACTTTCACAGCAGCTGGTGTTTGATACGAAGGGATTTGTAAAGTCCATATCCCTTTTTAGTTTTGCCATATGCTGTATGTTATGGATTACAATATGCAAGAGCAAGGACCAGAATGTTATCATTGTTTTTATGTCTTGGTTACAACAGTTTATGTGTACTTTACAATTTGCAATAAATAATTGGAAACTTGAATACATTTTATTTTGCGTTTTATGTCATCACAGATGGATCTACGTCTATGCTGTTCACTCGTCACTCGGGGCGGTTAGGTAGCCTAGTGCTTAAAGCGTTTGCTCGTCACGCCGAAGACATGGGTTCGATTCCCGACATTGGTACAATGTGTGAAGCCCATTTCTGGTGTGCCACACCATGATATTGCTGGTATATTGCTAAAAGCGGCGTAAAACAATACTCACTCACTCAGTTGTCACGCAAGGTTTCAGTTCGAATCCTGGCAAGTGTAAAGTGAATGTCTGGTTTCTGCCATCGGGACACTGCTACCTCATTCACTTTAATTTTATTCCCAGTCAAGATCAGAGAGGTGTTAGACGACCAGAGTCGCATTGCCCTTTGAACAAGTTGATCTTCTTGTTAAATATATTCACATACTTAAGATAATACCGTTTTTTTCCTTGTAAATCGTTCATATTAAAAATAACGAACTACGTTTAGTTCCCTGGTTAATTAAAAGGTAAGTGCTTTGTTTTACTGTCATGATTGACCAACTCTGAATTATGATATATCCATGGCGCACACGGCAACAAGGGGTGGCGGGAATGAGTTATAATCAGGGTTTAATTAATTACGACGACTAAAGGAAGAAAACGAAGCGTCAGTCCTTAGCATGGTGTATCAATGGTCAAGCACTACAGTCGTCTGTAGGATATAGTCTTCTGTAGGTACAACAGACAAACACGCCATCCATACCCCGAGACGCAGTGTACAATACACCATGAAACAGAGTAGGATACCGGCTTCTGTAAACGGTTTGGATATCAGTGCGGAGTGATGGGAAGAATAAAGAAACAAGCATAGCAGTGTCAGGAATGCACCGAAGCGTTATATAATCGTTAAGAGTGACTTGTTAAAGGCCCTTAACTAATATGAAAATAGTAGATATGCTGAATCACATGGATGTGTGTGTGCCCCGGCTGATCATTTTGATTCATACCGTTAGATGTAATCTTCAGCCACCATAGATCCTATGTGAACACAACTGTGGGGAATTCAACAAATCCTACTTTCCTGGGTAAAATGACAAATGTGATTTCATCTATATCTTCAGTGTTATCATACGGCCATGCACAGTCAACCTGAAGGACAGCATTGACTAGTGGGTCGTGGTGGAACTATATCCCGGTGAACCCATGAACGTGTATTTCCACTGGGAATTTCCGTTTGTATTAACACATACTTTCAAGGTTCGCCTGGTGAAAGAATTGCAAGTGGTCCCGTAACTATGATTATGAGCGGGATATCTGGTCGAGCTAAAACGAAGGCAAGTGTTTTGTGTTTCCTCATTCGGCAGACACTGAAATGTCAATAGACTCATGACTACGTCGTCTTACAGGGAGCAAGACATGGACTCCAGAAAATATCACAGACGAACACTCCATGCATACACCGAGACGTAGTGTACAATACACCATGATACAGGGAGCAGGACATGGACTCCAGGAGATATCACAGACAAACACACCACGCAAACACCAAGACGTAGTGTACAATACACCATGAAACAGAGTAGGATAGACTATGTCGTCTTACAGGGAGCAGGACATGGACTCTTGAAAATATCACGGACAAACATGCCAATCATACCCTGAGTCGAAGGTAACAATACATGAATGAGTTGTACACAAGCCAGGGTCACAGTCGATGGGTTGTTTGTGGTTTCAGAAGGAAACATTTCCTTGTGATTATGTTTAGTTTAACGAGCTGAAAAAAATGTTTCGCTTTTGAAATGAGCCATAATATGTTTGTCACATCTGTTGGTAAGATGAAATGGCAAATCATGTTATTGATAACTGCCTTTTTTTTAGCTTGATATAATAGATACCAGCAACAATTGTGACTAAAATAAGTTTCTTTTTTTTTCTTTTTTTAGATAACGATTTGGGTTTTTTTTTGCAACAAAAACAACACTTAGTATTTTGATGTAGCAACCACTACACGTATAGTGCCGACAAACAGTAATCATAACAAGGCTTAAATTTGGGTTCGAATCCACAATCACCAGGTCTTTGCACAGACTAGGGTCGTATTCCTCACAGTGTAACCCTGACAAAACACACTGTGTATGTCTCTGGCTGTAAGACATGCAACGGAATAACAGGGACATGCATGCAGTGTCATCCTTCATTCGAACTGTGAACAGGAGACGAACACTACAAGAGATTGTGAAGGTGGTTGTGTACCTGGACATATAGACAGAGACTGCAAACATTGTTCTGACAAATGTCTCAATAAGACCTGTCACCCTAAGAACGAAACCTTTGATAAACGATGTAATCCAGGATTATATGGTGAACACTGCAACAAGACATGTGGTGTGTGTATTGATGGAGACTGTAATCAGATGTCAGGGATGTGCTTCAGAGGGTGTAACAGGACCACACTTTGATGTGAACCTTTCTGTAGAGCCATCTATACTTTAGCTGAATGTGACATGAGACATGTCAACAAGGTGAATATCTAACCAGGTTTACTTTATATTAATATAAATAGAGGTGAGAGCAAGCTTCCCTTTACACATTCTGAATAACCAATGGAATAATCCACATGCCAAACTTAGTTGTAGGAGCAAGGCTTCTGCTGTCCATTCCCTGTTCTGTGTTGATACATGAACGGACTGGAATCACCCATCTATGTTGTACTCGAACAGGTTAGACTTGAGCGTATGAACCACTGATAACGTCTCTCCCCTAATGTAACACTTTCAGCAGCTGTAGTTGATGTCAACACAAAGTTAACATGGGACATATTCAAAATGAGCATTTATTGGTTCTTGTCTTATAAGGTTGTCCAGTTGTTCATGTGGACTTGTCTACCGTTACGACGGAGGAGTATTTTTCAGGTATACGGGGAGGGGGATCGCTGTCACAGTGGATAACATGCAGAAAAGAAGCCGACAGTAGCAACAGCACCCATAGTCGAACAGAAATTCGATACTGCCTCCACAGTTGTCGTGTTTGAGATTGAGTGTGAGAAGTGTATCTTCAGTCGGTAGATGTGAGATTTGAGTGTGAGAAGTTTAAGATTGCGCGTGAGAAGTGTATCTTGAGTTGGGAGGTGTGAGATTTGAGTGTGAGAAGTTTGAGATTGATTGTTAGAAGTGTATTTTGAGTTGGTAGGTGTGAGATTTGAGTGTGAGAAGTGTATCTTGAATCGGGAGGTGTGAGATTTGAGTGTGAGAAGTTTGAGATTGAGTGAGAGAAGTGTATCTTGAGTCGGGAGGTGTGAGATTTGAGTGTGAGAAGTGTATCTTGAGTTGGGAGGTGTAAGATTTGAGTGTGAGAAGTGTATCTTGAGTCGGGAGGTGAGAGATTTGAGTGTGAGAAGTGTATCTTGAGTTGGGAGGTGTAAGATTTGAGTGTGAGAATTTTGAGATTGAGTGAGAGAAGTATATCTTGAGGTGGGAGGTGTGAGATTTGAGTGTGAGAAGATTGAGAATGAGTGAGATAAGTGTAACTTGAGTTGGGAGGTGTGAGGTTTGAGTGTGAGAAGTTTGAGATTGATTGTGAGAAGTGTATCTTGAGTTGGGAGGTGTGAGATTTGATTGTGAGAAGTTTGAGATTGCATGTGAGAAGTGTTTATTGATTCAGGGGTGTTATATTTGAGTGTCAGAAGTTTGAGATTGAGTGTGAGAAGTGTTTCTTGAGTTGGGAGGTGTGAGATTTGAGTGTGAGAAGTGTGAGATTGAGTGAGAGAAGTGTATCTTGAGTCGGGAGGTGTGAGATTTGAGTATGATAAGTTTGAGTTTGAGTGTGAGAAGTGTGTCTTGAGTTGGGAGGTGTGAGATTTGAGTGTGAGAAGTTTGAGACTGAGTGTGAGAAATATAACTTGAGTTGGGAGGTGTGAGATTTGAGTGAGAGAAGTGTGACATTGAGCGTGAGAAGTATATCATGAGTTTGGAGGTGTGAGATTGAGTTTGGTATGTGCACGCGGGTTTGACTTGAGGAGATGTGAGATTGAGTTGGGACGCATGGTGTTGAGGTGAGGCAGAGCAGGGGAGTGGTGGGGTAGAGCAGGGGAGTGGTGGGGTAGAGCAGGGGAGTGGCGGGGCAGAGCAGGGCAGTGGTGGCATAGAGCAGGTGAGTGACGGGGTAGAGCAGGGGAGTGATGGGGTAGAGCAGGGCAGTTGTGTGGTAGAGCAGGGGAGTGTTGGGGAGAGCAGAGGAGTGTTGGGGTAGAGCAGGTGAGCGGCGGGGCAGAGCAGGGCAGTGGTGGGCCAGAGCAGGGGAGAGTTGGGGTAGGGCAGGGGAGTGGTGGAGCAGAGCAGGGGAGAGGCGGGGTAGAGCAGGGGAGTGATGGGGTAGAGCAGAGGAGTGATGGGGTAGAGCACGGGAGTGTTGGGGTAGAGCAGGTGAGCGGCGGGGCAGAGCAGGGCAGTGGTGGGCCAGAGCAGGGGAGTGTTGGGGTAGAGCAGGGGAGTGGTGGGGTAGAGCAGGAAAGTGATGGGGTAGAGCAGGGGAGTGATGGGGTAGAGCAGGAAAGTGATGGGGTAGAGTGAGTGAGTGAGTTGGGTTTAACGCCGCTTTTAACAGTATTCCAGTTATATCGCGGCGTGTCAGCTTTATGTGGGAGGAAAGCCTGAAGTGATGCAGGTCTCAAACGTTTACCACTTCGGTGAAACCCACGGGCACGGGTATGGTGCTGACAAACCTAGAAACATAATCGGGGCAAACCGGGATTCGAACCCACAATAATAGGTTTCTGGCGTGTCCAAGGGACGCAACTCTGTTTAAGATTGCGTGTGAGAAGTGTTTATTGATTCGGGGGGTGTTATATTTGAGTGTAAGGAGAGTGAGATTGAGTGAGAGAAGTGTATCTTGAGTCGGGAGGTATGAGATTTGAGTACGAGAAGTTTGAGTTTGAGTGTGAGAAGTGTGTCTTGAGTTGGGAGGTGTGAGATTTGAGTGTGAGAAGTTTGAGACTGAGTGTGAGAAATATAACATTCATTCCCTTATTTCAACAAATTTATGTGGAGGATATTTCTAAATCTGACGCATCGGTGACAGCTACATCAGTGGTTGATGGCATGAACATCTTCAGCTACATCAGTGGTTGATGGCATGATCATCTTCAGCTACATCAGTGGTTGATGGCATGATCATCTTCAGCTACATCAGTGGTTGATGGCATGATCATCTTCAGCTACATCAGTGGTTGATGGCAAGATCATCGTCAGCTACTTCAGTGGGTGATGGTGTGATCATCTTCAGCTACATCAGTGGTTGATGGCATGATCATATTCAGCAACATCAGTGGGTGATGGCATGATGAACTTCAGCTAAATCAGTGGTTGATGGCATGATCATCTTCAGTTACATCAGTGGTGGATGGCATGATGAACTTCAGCTAAATCCGTGGGTGATGGCATGATCATCTTCAGCTACATCAGTGGTTGATGGCGTGATCATCTTCAGCTACATCAGTGGTTGATGGCGTGATCATCTTCAGTTACATCAGTGGTTGCTGACATGTTCATCTTCAGCTACACCAGTGGTTGATTGCATTATCATCTTCAGCTACATCAGTGGTTGATAACTTGATCAACTCCCAGTAAATCATTGGAGGATGGCGTGAGCATCTTCAGCTATATCAGTGGTTGATGGCATGATCAACTTCACCTCAATCAGTGGTTGATAACTTGATCAACTCCCAGTAAATCAGTGGGTGATGACATGAT
The DNA here is from genome assembly GCF_022045235.1 of Haliotis cracherodii. NCBI lineage: Eukaryota > Metazoa > Mollusca > Gastropoda > Lepetellida > Haliotidae > Haliotis > Haliotis cracherodii. Next base: position 1,789,218 of record NW_027266269.1, on the reverse strand, counting down.
CAACTTCAGCTAAAACAGTAGTTGGTGGCATGATCATCTTCAGGCACATCAGTGGTTGATGGCATGATCATCTTCATCTACATCAGTGGCTGATGGCATTATAAACTTCAGGTACATCAGTGGTTGATGGCATTATAAACTTCAGCTACATCAGTTGTTGATGGCATTATAAACTTCAGCTAAATCAGTTGTTAATAGCATGGTCATCCTCAGCTACATCAGTTCTTGATGGCATGATCAACTTCAGCTAAATCAGTGGTTGATGGCATTATAAACTTCAGCTAAATCAGTTGTTGATGGCATTATAAACTTCAGCTAAATCAGTTGTTGATAGCATGATCATCTGCAGCTACATCAGTGGTTGATGGCATGATCAACTTCACCTGAATCAGTGGTTGATAACTTGATCAACTCCCAGTAAATCATTGGAGGATGGCGTGAGCATCTTCAGCTATATCAGTGGTTGATGGCATGATCAACTTCACCTCAATCAGTGGTTGATAACTTGATCAACTCCCAGTAAATCAGTGGGTGATGACATGATCAACTTCAGCTAAAACAGTAGTTGGTGGCATGATCATCTTCAGGCACATCAGTGGTTGATGGCAAGATCATCTTCAGCTACATCAGTGGGTGATGGCATGATCATCTTCAGCTACATCAGTGGGTGATGGCGTGATCATCTTCAGCTACATCAGTGGTTGATGGCATGATCATCTTCAGCTACATCAGTGGGTGATGGCAAGATCATCGTCAGCTACTTCAGTGGGTGATGGCGTGATCATCTTCAGCTACATCAGTGGTTGATGGCATGATCATATTCAGCAACATCAGTGGGTGATGGCATGATCAACTTCAGCTAAATCAGTGGTTGATGGCATGATCATCTTCAGTTACATCAGTGGTTGATAGCATGATGAACTTCAGCTAAATCCGTGGGTGATGGCATGATCATCTTCAGCTACATCAGTGGTGGATGGCATGATCTTCTTCAGCTACATCAGTGGTGGATGGCATGATCATCTTCATCTACATCAGTGGGTGATGGCATTATAAACTTCAGGTACATCAGTGGTTGATGGCATTATAAACTTCAGCTACATCAGTTGTTGATGGCATTATAAACTTCAGCTAAATCAGTTGTTAATAGCATGGTCATCCTCAGCTACATCAGTTGTTGATGGCATGATCAACTTCAGCTAAATCAGTGGTTGATGGCATTATAAACTTCATCTAAATCAGTTGTTGATGGCATTATAAACTTCAGCTAAATCAGTTGTTGATAGCATGATCATCAGCAGCTACATCAGTGGGTGATGGCATTATAAACTTCAGGTACATCAGTGGTTGATGGCATTATAAACTTCAGCTACATCAGTTGTTGATGGCATTATAAACTTCAGCTAAATCAGTTGTTGATGGCATTATAAACTTCAGCTACATCAGTGGTGGATGGCATGATCATCTTCATCTACATCAGTGGGTGATGGCATTATAAACTTCAGCTACATCAGTTGTTGATGGCATTATAAACTTCAGCTAAATCAGTTGTTAATAGCATGGTCATCCTCAGCTACATCAGTTGTTGATGGCATGATCAACTTCAGCTAAATCAGTGGTTGATGGCATTATAAACTTCAGCTAAATCAGTTGTTGATGGCATTATAAACTTCAGCTACATCAGTTGTTGATAGCATGATCATCTGCAGCTACATCAGTGGTTGATGGCATGATCAACTTCACCTGAATCAGTGGTTGATAACTTGATCAACTCCCAGTAAATCATTGGAGGATGGCGTTAGCATCTTCAGCTATATCAGTGGTTGATGGCATGATCAACTTCACCTCAATCAGTGGTTGATAACTTGATCAACTCCCAGTAAATCAGTGGGTGATGACATGATCAACTTCAGCTAAAACAGTAGTTGGTGGCATGATCATCTTCAGGCACATCAGTGGTTGATGTCATGATCATCTTCAGCTACATCAGTGGGTGATGGCATGATCATCTTCAGCTACATCAGTGGGTGATGACATGATCAACTTCAGCTAAATCAGTGGTTGATGGCATGAACATCTTCAGCTACATCAGTGGTTGATGGCATGATCATCTTCAGCTACATCAGTGGTTGATGGCATGATCATCTTCAGCTATATCAGTGGTTGATGGCATGATCAACTTCACCTCAATCAGTGGTTGATAACTTGATCAACTCCCAGTAAATCAGTGGGTGATGACATGATCAACTTCAGCTAAAACAGTAGTTGGTGGCATGATCATCTTCAGGCACATCAGTGGTTGATGGCATGATCATCTTCATCTACATCAGTGGCTGATGGCATTATAAACTTCAGGTACATCAGTGGTTGATGGCATTATAAACTTCAGCTACATCAGTTGTTGATGGCATTATAAACTTCAGCTAAATCAGTTGTTAATAGCATGGTCATCCTCAGCTACATCAGTTCTTGATGGCATGATCAACTTCAGCTAAATCAGTGGTTGATGGCATTATAAACTTCAGCTAAATCAGTTGTTGATGGCATTATAAACTTCAGCTAAATCAGTTGTTGATGGCATGATCATCTGCAGCTACATCAGTGGTTGATGGCATGATCAACTTCACCTGAATCAGTGGTTGATAACTTGATCAACTCCCAGTAAATCATTGGAGGATGGCGTGAGCATCTTCAGCTATATCAGTGGTTGATGGCATGATCAACTTCACCTCAATCAGTGGTTGATAACTTGATCAACTCCCAGTAAATCAGTGGGTGATGACATGATCAACTTCAGCTAAAACACTAGTTGGTGGCATGATCATCTTCAGGCACATCAGTGGTTGATGGCAAGATCATCTTCAGCTACATCAGTGGGTGATGGCATGATCATCTTCAGCTACATCAGTGGGTGATGGCAAGATCATCGTCAGCTACTTCAGTGGGTGATGGCGTGATCATCTTCAGCTACATCAGTGGTTGATGGCATGATCATCTTCAGCTACATCAGTGGGTGATGGCAAGATCATCGTCAGCTACTTCAGTGGGTGATGGCGTGATCATCTTCAGCTACATCAGTTGTTGATGGCATGATCATATTCAGCAACATCAGTGGGTGATGGCATGATCAACTTCAGCTAAATCAGTGGTTGATGGCATGATCATCTTCAGTTACATCAGTGGTTGATAGCATGATGAACTTCAGCTAAATCCGTGGGTGATGGCATGATCATCTTCAGCTACATCAGTGGTTGATGGCGTGATCATCTTCAGCTACATCAGTGGTGGATGGCATGATCTTCTTCAGCTACATCAGTGGTGGATGGCATGATCATCTTCATCTACATCAGTGGGTGATGGCATTATGAACTTCAGCTAAATCAGTGGTTGATGGCATTACAAACTTCAGCTACATCAGTTGTTGATGGCATTATAAACTTCAGCTAAATCAGTTGTTAATAGCATGGTCATCCTCAGCTACATCAGTTGTTGATGGCATGATCAACTTCAGCTAAATCAGTGGTTGATGGCATTATAAACTTCATCTAAATCAGTTGTTGATGGCATTATAAACTTCAGCTAAATCAGTTGTTGATGGCATTATAAACTTCAGCTACATCAGTGGTGGATGGCATGATCATCTTCATCTACATCAGTGGGTGATGGCATTATAAACTTCAGCTACATCAGTTGTTGATGGCATTATAAACTTCAGCTAAATCAGTTGTTAATAGCATGGTCATCCTCAGCTACATCAGTTCTTGATGGCATGATCAACTTCAGCTAAATCAGTGGTTGATGGCATTATAAACTTCAGCTAAATCAGTTGTTGATGGCATCATACACTTCAGCTACATCAGTTGTTGATAGCATGATCATCTGCAGCTACATCAGTGGTTGATGGCATGATCAACTTCACCTGAATCAGTGGTTGATAACTTGATCAACTCCCAGTAAATCATTGGAGGATGGCGTGAGCATCTTCAGCTATATCAGTGGTTGATGGCATGATCAACTTCACCTCAATCAGTGGTTGATAACTTGATCAACTCCCAGTAAATCAGTGGGTGATGACATGATCAACTTCAGCTAAAACACTAGTTGGTGGCATGATCATCTTCAGGCACATCAGTGGTTGATGGCAAGATCATCTTCAGCTACATCAGTGGGTGATGGCATGATCATCTTCAGCTACATCAGTGGGTGATGGCAAGATCATCGTCAGCTACTTCAGTGGGTGATGGCGTGATCATCTTCAGCTACATCAGTGGTTGATGGCATGATCATCTTCAGCTACATCAGTGGGTGATGGCAAGATCATCGTCAGCTACTTCAGTGGGTGATGGCGTGATCATCTTCAGCTACATCAGTTGTTGATGGCATGATCATATTCAGCAACATCAGTGGGTGATGGCATGATCAACTTCAGCTAAATCAGTGGTTGATGGCATGATCATCTTCAGTTACATCAGTGGTTGATAGCATGATGAACTTCAGCTAAATCCGTGGGTGATGGCATGATCATCTTCAGCTACATCAGTGGTTGATGGCGTGATCATCTTCAGCTACATCAGTGGTGGATGGCATGATCTTCTTTAGCTACATCAGTGGTGGATGGCATGATCATCTTCATCTACATCAGTGGGTGATGGCATTATAAACTTCAGCTAAATCAGTGGTTGATGGCATTACAAACTTCAGCTACATCAGTTGTTGATGGCATTATAAACTTCAGCTAAATCAGTTGTTAATAGCATGGTCATCCTCAGCTACATCAGTTGTTGATGGCATGATCAACTTCAGCTAAATCAGTGGTTGATGGCATTATAAACTTCATCTAAATCAGTTGTTGATGGCATTATAAACTTCAGCTAAATCAGTTGTTGATGGCATTATAAACTTCAGCTACATCAGTGGTGGATGGCATGATCATCTTCATCTACATCAGTGGGTGATGGCATTATAAACTTCAGCTACATCAGTTGTTGATGGCATTATAAACTTCAGCTAAATCAGTTGTTAATAGCATGGTCATCCTCAGCTACATCAGTTCTTGATGGCATGATCAACTTCAGCTAAATCAGTGGTTGATGGCATTATAAACTTCAGCTAAATCAGTTGTTGATGGCATCATACACTTCAGCTACATCAGTTGTTGATAGCATGATCATCTGCAGCTACATCAGTGGTTGATGGCATGATCAACTTCACCTGAATCAGTGGTTGATAACTTGATCAACTCCCAGTAAATCATTGGAGGATGGCGTGAGCATCTTCAGCTATATCAGTGGTTGATGGCATGATCAACTTCACCTCAATCAGTGGTTGATAACTTGATCAACTCCCAGTAAATCAGTGGGTGATGACATGATCAACTTCAGCTAAAACAGTAGTTGGTGGCATGATCATCTTCAGGCACATCAGTGGTTGATGTCATGATCATCTTCAGCTACATCAGTGGGTGATGGCATGATCATCTTCAGCTACATCAGTGGGTGATGACATGATCAACTTCAGCTAAATCAGTGGTTGATGGCATGATTATCTTCAGCTAAATCAGTCGTTGATGGCATGATCATCTTCAGGTACATCAGTGGCTGATGGCATGATCATCTTCAGCTACAGCCGTGGGTGATGGCATGATCATCATCAGGTACATCAGTGGTTAATGGCATGATCAACTTCAGCCAAATTAGTGGTTGATGGCATGATCATCTTCAGCTACATCAGTGTTGGATGGCATGATCATCTTCAGTTACATCAGTGGTTGATGGCATGATCATCTTCAGCTAAATCAGTTGTTGATGACATGATCATCTTCAGCTACATCAGTGGGTGATGGCATTATAAACTTCAGCTACATCAGTGGTTGATGGCATTATAAACTTCAGCTAAATCAGTTGTTGATGGCATTATAAACTTCAGCTAAATCAGTTGTTAATAGCATGATCATCTTCAGCTACATCAGTTGTTGATAGCATGATCATCTTCAGTTACATCAGTTGTTGATGGCATGATCAACTTCAGCTAAATCAGTGGGTGATTGCATGATCAACTTCAGCTAAATCAGTTGTTGATGGTATTATAAACTTCAGCTAAATCAGTTGTTGATAGCATGATCATCTTCAGCTACATCAGTGATTGATGGCATGATCAACTTCACCTCAATCAGTGGTTGATAACTTGATCAACTCCCAGAAAATCATTGGATGATGGCGTGAGCATCTTCAGCTACATCAGTGGTTGGTGGCATGATCATCTTCAGCTACATCAGTGGTTGATGACATGATCATCTTCAGCTACATCATTGGATGATGGCGTGAGCATCTTCAGCTACATCAGTGGTTGATGGCGTGATCATCTTTAGTTACATCAGTGGTTGATGACGTGATCAACTCCACCTCAACCAGTGGTTGATAACTTGATCAACTCCCAGTAAATCAGTGGGTGATGCCGTGAGCATCTTCAGCTACATCAGTGTTGGATGGCATGATCATCCTCAGCTACATCAGTGGTTGATGGCATGATCATCTTTAGCTACATCAGTGTTGGATGGCGTGGTCATCTTCAGCTACATCAGTTGTTGATGGCATGATCATCTTCAGCTACATCAGTGGTTGATGGCATGATCATCTTCAGCTACATCAGTTGTTGATGGCATGATCATCTTCAGCTACATCAGTTGTTGATGGCATGATCATCTTCAGCTACATCAGTGGGTGATGGCATGATCATCTTCAGCTACATCAGTGGTTGATGGCATGATCATCTTCAGCTACATCAGTGGGTGATGGCATGATCATCTTCAGCTACATCAGTGGTTGATGGCATGATCATCTTCAGCTAAATTAGTTGTTGATTGCATGATCATCTTCAGGTACATCAGTGCTTGATGGCATGATCATCTTCAGCTACATCAGTTGTTGATGGCATGATCAACTTCACCTCAATCAGTGGGTGATGGCATGATCATCTTCAGCTACATCAGTTGGTGATGGCATGATCATCTTCAGCTACATCAGTGGTTGATGGCGTGATCATCTTCAGCTAAATCAGTTGTTGATGGCATTTTCATCTCATGTAAATCAATGGTTTCTGGCATTATGACTAAAAATAAGCGACAAAACCCTTTCATAAGAAATGTGTTTTAAAAGTCCATTGTACAATTAATGATAGATAGATAGTCCAAATATGAGCTGTAAAAATTACTTTCAAGAGTCAATATATATGTAAGTAGAGGAAACGTAGTTATTTGTTTTTACTTCTGAAATATATATATATATGAAATTAACCAACATAATAAACGTTATCTTTAATCATTTTCATAAATATTACATGGAGTGCAATCAAGTTAAATACCTTAAGATACAGTTTAGATTCCCTTCCATGTGTTTTATGAGCCAAAAGTGCTTGACATTACGGTATATGCCTATCATTAGCTGATGTACCTGGCATGTTTCCTCCCTCGTGAATCTAGAACAATGAAAGCATGAAGTAAACACAGAGACACATTGAGGCTATGTAAATATGGTACATCCTGGTAGAACACAGCTTGCTATGTACTCTTCTATGCTGTTCACTTTAACATACCACACCTAAAACCTACTCAAAGTGAAACTTGCAGGTTGTAATAAATAATCATTTCCTCAATAATACGGTATTGTTGTTAATAAGGGGAAATTGACGTCCTCAATGACCTAATAATTTAGACTAATAATACATGTAAACAGATATTAGGAACCAGGTCCATATATTTCGTAACCCGTAAAGATCCGGGGTAGAATAGGTCTTCAGCAACCCATGCTTGCCGCAAAAGGCGACTATGCTTGTCGTAAAAGGCGATGAACGGGATCGAGTGGTCAGGCTCGCTGACTTGGTTGATATAAATCACTGGATGGTCTAGTCCAGACTCGATTATTTACAGACCGCCGTCATATAGCTAGAATATTGTTGAGTGCGGCGTTAAACAACAAACCAACCAACCATATATTTCGTCTAACCTTAAATAAGATATGCTCAGCTCGATGTGTGACACATCTCCCGTTCATATTACACGGCAGTGAGATGTCATCATGGCGGCGACATTATTGCGATGCAGCAGCACACATTCATTACTTCTTTATACCTCGATGACAGATAACAGAAAACTGATCAACATTTGTCAATTCCTACACGATTTCATAGGAATACGTCATACTTCAACTTTCCATTGATGTCGAACAATATTACAGCAGCCTTTACGGTTTACATTTCACAACTTTTGAGATGCAATCGATCATTCTCTTTCTTCAAAGATTTTAAACAGCGTGATACAGCCCTTGCTCAGAAGTTGTTTGATCAAGGTTGCAACATTCAAGGCCTCAGTAAAGCTTTAAAAACGTTTATAGTATACATATTAGGGACATTTCCAAATATGACGCATCAGTTACAGATGCAATTCCCTATTTGACATGTACCATATGCTCCCGTTTTCCTCTGGTGAAGAGTTGACTTGCTTTTGCATGTGTTTGTGTCAGGTGCTACCGGTGGGGCAGGATACGCTCACTTTTTTCGCGAACACTTGGTATCATCACAATTTGATAGTGATGCATAAACACATGCACATGATACAGTTAGCTTTGTACGATCGACTCTGCTTTTAACTGAAATGTCTTATGAATATGGAAAGGGTTGTGTCACATTTTTAATAATCATGCCATCAACCACTGATTTACATGAGATGATAATAATATCAACAACTGATTTAACTGAAGTTAATCATGCCATCATCCACTGATTTACCTGAAGTGAATCACGCCATCAACCACTGATTTTCATGAAGTTAATCACGCCATCAACCACTGATTTTCATGAAGTTAATCATGTCATCAACCACTGATTTACCTGAAGTAAATCATGCCATCAGCCATTGATTTTCATGAAGTTAATCACGCCATCAACCACGATTTTCATTAAGTTAATCATGTCATCAACCACTGATTTACCTGAAGTAAATCATGCCATCAGCCATTGATTTACCTGAAGTAAATCATGCCATCATCCACTGATTTACCTGAAGTAAATCATGTCATCATCCACTGATTTACCTGAAGTAAATCATGCCATCATCCACTGATTTACCTGAAGTAAATCATGCCATCAACCACTGATTTACAGGCCACCGTGACCCAACTTTCAGCATAATCTGGTAACTTCCAGTGTCACACACAACAGCACAGTCAACACCAAGCCCGTAATACGCTCTGTTTGAACTATGCCCTTCTCTATGACTACCATATCAGCAAAATACATAGTCAGTGCACGTCGATGCATGTTTATGTTTTCGCGTATCAAGTCCACGTGATTTGAAAGATTACACTCTGTCACTGGTGTCGACACCGCGTTGGGAGATACGGGATTGGGTGTGAAGGCGCGGGGTTACGGTGGTGAATCACGAGCACCTAATCCGCTGTTTATACAAAGAAGGGGGTACTCAATAACCAGTTAGCTCGGCAAACCAGCTGTAGTATACATGGTGGCAATAGCTTGAACATCCTGATCATGTTTCATTACAAACTGGACATGAGCGAGAGTCCCAGACAAGAAATTGAGGAGCTTCGGATGCGAATATATTGATGGTGTATTGATAAAGCGATGCACGAAATCTCTATCAACGCAAAGAAAAGGTAAAGGATACAATATAAGAAACTTCATTTATTGGGAAAGGGAAGACGTAGGTCACTGTTTTCAGTTGAATGGATTGATTTGAATTTCGAATGCGGTGTGAACATTATATACAATGTCAAAATGATTAACAATAATGACAGTAAATTATATATCAGCAGTGATATATATTGCTATCTGAAATTAACTTCACATAATCTTGTATTGTGAAACACATGTTCATTCAAGAATGCTTGTTACTCTCAAACTGCGTGTGAAAACGCTTCAGTTCGATGGTGGGACATCTCATAAGTATGCCTTGCTTGAATACACACTGTAATAATTTTAAATGGTTTATTTAAAAGTTATCGCCAATCTTCTGTTAAACTATCTGTCAATATCAGTGTGGTGTAAAAACAACCAGGCGGGTTAATTTGCTAGCACAACTCTCGTGCACATGGAGACCCCATTAAGTTCCTATAGTGCAGGACCCTGAGGGGACCCGGTTTATTGCTTGCCCCAAGAGGTAATCATTTCATTCATAAAAACGGGCTTGAGTGTAAGTGATGGAAAATACATGTAGTCTGTGTTGAGACAGGACCAGATGCCTGAAAATAAACAAAGATATGTTAATCACACACAGCAAAACATATACATTGACAGTTTAACTTCCAAACAGCTTGAGGGGCAGTCGGGTAGCCCAGTGGTTAAAGCGTTCGCTCGTCACGCCGAAGACGCGGGTTTGATTCCCGACATGGGTACAATGTGTGTAGCCCATTTCTTGTGTCCCCCGCCGTGATATTGCTGGAATATTGCTAAAAGCGGCGTAAAACCATACTCACTCACTCACTCACTCACTCACTCTTTCTAAACAGCTTGATCCAATTTAGTGAACATATCAACAGATATAAATAATATTGTTATATGGCAGTGTATTTGAATGGATAAAAACTTGATTGCAACTGTGTTACATTGTTTCTGATGAGATTTGGTAGGCGCTCAGTCAATCATCAGGAAGTTACTATATTTAAATGCTGGTGTGATGTGTAAACTTCCTGCCCTGTATATCGCGGACGGCGTTAGTATGCTACTGAAATGTATGCAATGTTTTGTGTAGGTGTCTCTTACACACTTTGTCTCTCATGCTTTTCATCGCTTCACAACAAGCTTTCATGTGACTATCCCTCATCCTCCCTGATTCCCTGCCTAGACCTTCTCGGAAGTTTGACCAATGTCCCCTTTGGGTGAATATATACTCTCCCCCCAAAAAAGCAAGGCCAGATTCGTGTGAGGTAGGACAGACAATACATTTATACGAGGAACCGTACAAGGTATTGAGTCACAATGTTGTGGCGAGAACACTTGGTGAATGTAGTCATATCAGTTATCAGTACATAGGAACCGTACAAGGTAGTGAGCCACAATGTTGTGGCGAGAACACTTGGTGGTTGTAGTCATGCCAGTTATCGGTACATAGGAACCGTACAAGGTATTGAGCCACAATGTTGTGGCGAGAACACTTGGTGATTGTAGTCATCTCAGTTATCGGTACATAGGAACCGTACAAGGTATTGAGCCACAATGTTGTGGCGAGAACACTTGGTGGTTGTGTTCATCTCAGTTATCGGTACATAGGAACCGTACAAGGTATTGAGCCACAATGTTGTGGCGAGAACACTTGGTGGTTGTGGTCATCTCAGTTATCGGTACATAGGAACCGTACAAGGTATTGAGCCACAATGTTGTGGCGAGAACACTTGGTGGTTGTGTTCATCTCAGTTATCGGTACATAGGAACCGTACAAGGTATTGAGCCACACTGTTGTGGCGAGAACACTTGGTGGTTGTGGTCATCTCAGTTATCGGTACATAGGAACCGTACAAGGTATTGAGCCACAATGTTGTGGCGAGAACACTTGGTGGTTGTGGTCATCTCAGTTATCGGTACATAGGAACCGTACAAGGTATTGAGCCACAATGTTGTGGCGAGAACACTTGGTGGTTGTGGTCATCTCAGTTATCGGTACATAGGAACCGTACAAGGTATTGAGCCACAATGTTGTGGCGAGAACACTTGGTGGTTGTGGTCATCTCAGTTATCGGTACATAGGAACCGTACAAGGTATTGAGCTACAATGTGGTGGCGAGAACACTTGGTAGTTGTAGTCATCTCAGTTATTGGTACATAGGAACCGTACAAGGTATTGAGTCACAATGTTGTGGTGAGAACACTTGGTGATTGTGGTCATATCAGTTATCAGTACATAGGAACCGTACAAGGTATTGAGCCACAATGTTGTGGCGAGAACACTTGGTGGTTGTGGTCATATCAGTTATCGGTACATAGGAACCGTACAAGGTATTGAGCCACAATGTCGTGGTGAGAACACTTGGTGGTTGTGGTCATCTCAGTTATCGGTACATAGGAACCGTACAAGGTATTGAGCCACAATGTCGTGGTGAGAACACTTGGTGGTTGTAGTCATGCCAGTTATCAGTACATAGGAACCGTACAAGGTATTGAGCCACAATGTTGTGGCGAGAACACTTGGTGGTTGTAGTCATGCCAGTTATCGGTACATAGGAACCGTACAAGGTATTGAGCCACAATGTGGTGGCGAGAACACTTGGTGGTTGTAGTCATCTCAGTTATTGGTACATAGGAACCGTACAAGGTATTGAGTCACAATGTTGTGGTGAGAACACTTGGTGATTGTGGTCATCTCAGTTATCGGTACACAGGACAAGTCCAATGAAGTCAGCTACCATCAATAACGCGTATGTCCACCGTTGGAATCGATAGCGGCCTGACCTCTCCTGCCCATGGAAGAGACGAGTATGCGAATTACATCCTGGAGAATGGTAGCCCACTCGGCCTGCAACGCAATAGCCAACTGTTGCAACGTCTGGGGTTGTGGTTGACGTCTGCCTAGCCCTCTATCCAATTCGTCACACAGCTGATCTATCGGGTTCAAATCCGGGGATCTGGGGGGCCACGGGAAAACATTTTGTGAGCTGTGCTGATTCCGGTCGAGCGTTGTCCTGTTTGAATGCACCGTTGCTCTTGTCTGTAATTGGGTGGACGTGTGGTAGGATATTTTTGTTGATGTATCATTGAGCGGCAAGATTGCTCTGGATATGGACCAAACCTGATGAGAGATAGCCGCCCCCACTATAATGGTACCCACATCAAACCTGTCCACTGCCTCTGTGCAGTTTCGTTGCTGAACCAGACATCTCTCCATCGCAGTTGAGGCAATACCCTGTGTTGATGACACCAATTCAGTCGGTTGTTACGCGTCGAACAGGACTTGTTTGGCTTGTTCGTATAACTGCTGCTCTTAATCGGTTTTGTACGGTCTGGTCGGATATATGGGATGCGGTTGAAGTGGCTGTGGTCTTGCGATCTTGGGCGGGGTCGGTTACTCTAGGTCGTCCCGGCCTCGGCCGATCACGTGTTGACCAATGCTGTTGTAACCGATCCCATAGCCTCGTTATGGTACTGGGCGCTTCATTGAAAACCTGGCTACAGCTGATCAGGATTCCTCTGCCTGCAAGCGGCCTATGGCGTTTTTTTTGTTTTTTTGATAGTTCTGTTAATCTTAGCATGTTGGATTGACGCAGATGCCAGGCAATAAAAAAACATGCACCTTACTACCGTTCATAGTGTTGCTGCACGTGCAGTACGTGCAGTTCCATGGCCCTTTTGTTAATGCACCAGGTGCGTTTTTCCCCGACAAATGGTTTGCATGTCCTTGTTGTGATCATTGTGATCCGGGAAATTTGTCACTGACATTACAACACATCAAACCTCTTCATTTTGCACCTCTTGGTTCGCTAATTTTGCTTTTATGGCCAAAAATATATGTCTTGCGTTTCTATTTTTTGCAGCGTATATAATATTTTCACTGACTTTTGCTATCACCACTGTATTTTTGTATTTGCTATTGACCACTGCCATTATATTACATTACCACTCTATTTGATAATGCAATTGTAATTGCTATGCAGCAATTTGTATTGATTTGTAACAACATAAAACATGAATACACTACCAGAATCTTAAAGACGGGGTTCTAACTGACCACTTAACTCAGCTTAAGCATAGATGTCATACTATCATAGAGCATCTTTGATTTCAGACGTACCAATGAAGATTAATGATAGAATAGGTCTTCAGCAACACATGCTAGCCATAAAAGGCGACTATGATTGTCGTAAGCGGCGACTAACGGGATCGGGTGGTGAGGCTGGCTGATTTAGTTGATGCATGTCATCGATCCCAAATGTGTGGATAGATGCCAGTAATGGCAAAAACTGCATTGTCTGGTCCAGGCTCGATTATTTACAGAACACCGTCATTTTGCTGGAATATTGCTGAGTGCGGCGTCAAACAACAAACAAGCAAACAAACAAAGCTCCAGACGTCTGCTGGAGGGACGTATTGTGTCATACGTGCATTCGCTGGGGGCAGCATAGATATTGTGCATATGCAGATAAACATCGTAGCTGGTGAATAAGTCTGACTCTGAGGGGGACTCTGATTTCTGCGTTCAAGTAGACCCTCACCAAGCATATATTTCTTAGCCCCTTTCACAGAGGCCTTAGCTTCCTCCAGTCGCCTGTGCATGGGAAGGTGATCTTGGTGCAATGTCAAGGTTGAATATCCACTATGAACTTCATAGGGATGCCACATCCACAGACATGGTGTAACGCGTATTGCTGGGTCCTGATGTAGGATATCCTGGTTCAAAGCTATGGTAGAATGTCCGTTATGAACTTCCTAGGGACGCCGCATCCGCTGAAATGATGTAACGCGTATTGCTGGGTCCTGATGTAAGAGATCCACGGTCCCAGCATCCTGATGCACACTGACCAAGGAAACGACCATAAGAGGGCATACGTGACATATTTGTGTATGTGACTGAGCAATCGACACAGTGTGATATTGCATATGGTATCATCCCTGTATGCATGACACTGTATCAGTCTCTAAGAACTTAACGTGAACAATGGTATGATTAAGCTATAACATACAGCGTTTCTTTCTATTTGAAAGTTTAATATATCAAACTATACAATGTCCGCATCTGAACATGACCAGTCTCTACCGTATGCCGAATGTGTTGTACCTGTATTGACATAAGGTGGCCAATGATGCAGTACATATACCAGGAGGACAATTTAACTTGTGATTAGGAACAGGTCAATATGTATGGTCAACTTAATTAGGACATCTCTCAGGTTAAAGTGTGATAGCAAATTCCAGCATCTCAAAGTGAGAAAATATTGTTAATTCTGCATTAGCAGCATACGGCTTTACTACACAGCTTTACTGGTTTATGTTTGACGTCAAACTTATCAGAATTCCGGCTAACTGAGGTCTGTCTGTCTTTCTGCACATTACTTTCCCTGGGCCAGGTAATCGAAGGGACTTACGGATTGGAAAATCAGGTTCACTGACTTGATTGATGAATAAACTCGGATCCTACTTCCATAGATCGACACTCGGTGACTGGGTTGACTTGTCTAGGTTCGATTATTTACAGACCGCCGTCATACAGCTGTACTATTGCTGAGTGCGACATTGCACCACAGGCAGAGTCGTTGGTGGAAGTAGCTGTCACTGAGTAAGGCGAATGCAGCACAATACGACAATGATTGGCCCCGCAGTTATCACAAGTGGGTCATATGTCATAGTGACTAGCCTTAACTGATAAACTTCTCTGGACCTTGTACTTGACGTTCATGCAGTGAACTAACAGGTCACCGTGTGTTGTAGTGACGAGCAGAATGTTGACAAAAACGCCGCTCCCAGATATCGACCACTAGAGTCGTGGTGGTATTAGCATTGTAATAACTACACACATCAAAGACTACCATGTCCAGTGTTTGGTGCAGATAATGCTTATTTTTTTACATTGGACAGGTGGTGACATAATAAAAAGGAAACTGGGATGTATTTTTGAAAATAAATCATTGTAAGTACTACTGCTAAATATTTAGTAATATGGTCACATGGAGCCAATGTGATGTAGGAATAGGCTGTCACCATGCGGTTTCTGATAAAGATACTGAAGAGTATTTTATCAAGGTCGCTAAGGGTGACCCATTAGAACGGGTTTTCTCAAGCTAGTGTATCCTTGTGTAGGGCACATTGACATTGAGATTATAAGCATTCATTTAAGTTAACTACAACTGTAAAATAGTAAATAGTAGATATTTTCCCAGTAAGAAAGACGTAGGTACAATAGATAGACGTGTGTTACACCAAAGTTGAGGCAAGTCATGTGCATGTAATTTTAGCTCACCTGAATCGATGAAATAAGCCTCCACCATTCATCCCCAGAAACTACAGTCTCTACGATGTTGCAGATTTGCTTGAATGATTCCAGCAATACTTTATTTCGAATGACTTGTTGTACAGTTTAATACACAGTTTACTGCTGAATGTTCTGGGCCACTGTTTCCATGCTTCTATATTTTAATGACATTTTGTAAGTTTAATACACAGTTTACTGCTGAATGTTCTGGGCCACTGTTGCCATGCTTCTATATTTTAATAACATGCTGTAAGTTTAATACATAGTTTACTGCTGAATGTTCTGGGCCACTGTTTCCATGCTTCTATGTTTTGACAAGTTGAGTCTTTGTCTTCCGGTTTTATCTTTTTAACCACCTGCACCCTCTCTTGTTTGATATGCATTTCTTAGAAGTTGACGGATGACAAAGTAGACAAGATCTTTACCGAAACGTCGCTATCACAGTATGATACACTAGTTGTTATCCATGTTTTGTTTGTGAACATTGTGCATCCCCTCTGTTCAGAAATATGTTTTTGTTATGAAATATGAGTTACAAGTCATATGTCTATTTCTCAACCGTTGTTCGATGCAATTCCCTATAATGACCTTAGGTATGATCTGTTTCGTGAATAAAATTATATTTTACAAAATCTAACCGTTATAGAAGTGCACAGTACTCACATCAGCTCACCTAACCTCACCACACCTCACCTTTCCCATTTAAAGTCAACCACATGTTGAAATCAACTGAGCGGTATAGTTTGTTTTGCCCCCGGTTTTTCATTTCATTGTTCAGGGCATGTGTGACTTATCATGGTGATAGGGGAATATTCTTGTGTCGCAATACGTGTCAGATCGAGATCAGTGTCACGCTGAGGCTTGATAACATTATTATACCTTCAGTGATATGAAGTACCTCGAGGTCAACGTGCACTATGACTCACTCCGCAACTGTTCATAGTATGTTGATAATGTATACATCTAATTTCATGGATGATGACTTGAAACAGTCACGAACATGGCATGTTGACATACATTTTGTTATATGATGACATTTACTTGTTCTGGATTCGATCCAAAAAATTTCATCGCACATGATGATGCCATAAACATCGCCAGGAAGCCAATTCCTCTAGACGCGTGATGAAAACATGTGTGCACATCATTGCTCACTTGTGTGGAACCCGTCTGTCACGCGTTTAGCTGCCATTTGAACACGCGTTTCAGGAAATCGACCACTGATGTATCAGGAGTTGCTAATGACATCTACCACTAATTAACATGGAGTTGCTAATAACATCAACCACTCATTTACCTGAAGTGGATCATGACATCAACCACTCATTTACCTGGAGTGGATCATGACATCAATCACTAATCTACCTGGAGTTGATCATGTCATCAACCACTGATTTACCTGGAGGTGCTCCTGTCATCAACCACTTATTTTCCAGGAGATTGGCATGCCATCAACCACTGATTTACCTGGAGGTGTTCATGCCATCAACCACTTATTTACATGGAGGTGTTCCTGCCATCAACCAACAGCCTCCGTGGTCTAGTGGTAGAGCGTCCGCCCCGATAGCGGAAGGTCCGGGGTTCGATCCCGGGCCGCGTCATACCAAAATACAGTAAAAGACTGTACTTGTTGCTGACTGGCGTTCAGCATTAAGGGGCTTAAACCTGGACTGGTCGGCACGGAGTCAGTATAATGTGTCTGAATGGGGTATTCATGTTTAACTGCGGCAGGGTATCTCAATATGTTGATCATGTCATCAACTACTGATTTACCTGGAGGTGTTCCTGTCACCAACCACTGATTTACCTGGAGGTGTTATTCCTGCCATCAACCACTGAATAACCTGGAAGTGTTCATGCCATCAACCACTGAATTAGTTGGAGGTGGTCCTGCCATCAACCACTTAATTAGTTGGAGTTATTCCTGTCATCAACCACATATTTTCCAGGAGTTTGGCATGCTATCAACCACTGATTTACCAGGATAGCGGAATTACCGTAAAAGACGGTACTTGTTGTTACACTGACTGGCGCTCAGCATTAAGGGGCTTAAACCTGGACTGGTCGGCACGGAGTCAGTATAATGTGTCTGAATGGGGTATTCATGTTTAACTGCGGCAGGGTATCTCAATGTGCTAGCACTATCAATCGGCATCAGCCCGGATCATTACAAGCAGCAAGACACACACGTGCATACACGTCGCTACATAAATCTTGGACGCAACCTTAAACCCAATTTCACCCCACCTCCTGCCATCAACCACTGATGTATCTGGAAGTGTTCATGCCATCAACCACTGAATTAGTTGGAGTTGGAGTTTTTCATGCCATCAACCACTGATGTATATGGAAGTGTTCATGTCATCAACCAATGAATTAGTTTGTGTTGGAGCTGTTCATATCATTAACCACTGATGTATCTTGAAGTGTTCATGCCATCACCCACTGAATTAGTTTGAGTTGTTCGTGTCATCAACCACTGATGTACCTGGAAGTGTTCCTGCCATCACCCACTGACTTAGTTTGAGTTGGTCGTGTCATCAACCACTTATGTACCTGGAAGTGTTCATGCCATCAACCACTGAATTAGTTTGAGTTGTTCATGCCATCACCCACTGAATTAGTTTGAGTTGTTCGTGTCATCAACCACTGATGTACCTGGAAGTGTTCCTGCCATCACCCACTCAATTATTTTGAGTTGGTCGTGTCATCAACCACTGATGTACCTGGAAGTGTTCTTGCCATCAACCACTGAATTAGTTTCAGTTGGTCGTGTCATCAACCACTGATGTACCTGGAAGTGTTATTGCCATCAACCACTGAATTAGTTTGAGTTGGTCGTGTCATCAACCACTGATGTACCTGGAAGTGTTCGTGCCATCACCCACTGACTTAGTTTGAGTTGGTCGTGTCATCAACCACTGATGTACCTGGAAGTGTTCATGCCATCAACCACTGAATTTGTTTGAGTTGTTCGTGTCATCAACCACTGATGTACCTGGAAGTGTTCTTGCCATCACCCACTGAATTAGTTTGAGTTGGTCGTGTCATTAACCACTGATGTACCTGGAAGTGTTCATGCCATCAACCACTGAATTAGTTTGAGTTGGTCGGGTCATCAACCACTGATGTACCTGGAACTGTTCATGCCATCAACCACTGAATTAGTTTGAGTAGTTCGTGCCATCAACCACTGATGTACCTGGAAGTGTTCGTGCCATCAGCCACTGATGTACCTGGAAGTGTTCATGCCATCATCCACTGAATTAGTTTGAGTTGTTCGTGCCATCAACCACTGATGTACCTGGAAGTGTTCGTGCCATCAACCACTGATGTACCTGGAAGTGTTCATGCCATCACCCACTGAATTAGTTTGAGTTGTTCGTGGCATCAACCATTGATGTACCTGGAAGTGTTCGTGTCATCACCCACTGATGTACCTGGAAGTGTTCGTGTCATCACCCACTGATGAACCTGGAAGTGTTCTTGCCATCAACCACTGATGCACCTGGAAGTGTTCATGCCATCAACCACTGGCGTACCTGGAAGTGTTCTTGCCATCACCCACTGAAGAGGGGGATGAAGTTGCCTTGTGATTACTGACATGGAAACTCACTCACTCACTCACTCACTCACTCACTCACTCACTCACTCACACACTCACTCACTCACTCACTGTTGTTCCTCTATAAGGTTTATTGATCTGTTGTCTGGTATTTCTTGCTTCTTGTTTACAGTTAATTCGTGTTCAACGTGTTTTATCCCTTACTTATACACCTGGGATTTTATTTTGCAAAACCTTGTTTTCTCAAGAGTCACAATATAACACTATGAAAACTTAAGATATCGTCAACTACATGTGATAAAATCAATTGAGGGGTAAAGTATGTTTTGCCCCTTTTAATTTCATCGTTCAGAACATATTGTCAAGTTCTTATTGGAGGAGTCTTGAGGAAACGTGATGAAGTTTTGAACGGCACGTGTACCATGTCAATACAATATAGTGAACAAAGATTATCAACTGATAATCAAGACGTGTAAATTAATAAAACAATCTATGTGTTATTCTTTGATCTATTATGGACCAGTTCTATAAATAATCGTATTTTGTACATGACAGTTGTGCGTCACATCGTTGTTGCCTTCCTTGCGTCTTCTTGACACAGGAGGAGAGGGCCACACCTGGGACAGTAATATGTGGTTATTAATGTTTGCCAATTCGAATCAATAGATGCACCTCCACTGCAATAGTTATCGCAAATTTTGTCCTCGAAATTAGCTAGTATTATATAAGGATTGTTTTAATGTTATTTGAATGTATATGTATTTTCTTTTTCAAAATATTCGCTTTGTTAACATGTTCTAATGTATTCATTATAATGAATTTTGTGTATGTGTTTTTATTAACTTCGATAACGTTAACAAGTAAATGAAAATTGGGTTAAACTTTACTATGTATAAACATTCAACATCCAGCAAGGAGCCGGATATAAAAACAATAATGCTTACCATATTTTGTTACAGTAATATATGCATATTTTGTAAATATTTTGGTGCTCCTCCGAGGGTGTTAGATTTCTGTGCAGGGTAACATATCCTGTATGTGTGCATACCAAGGTGACAGGATGAATACTCAACATTTTACTATGCTTTAG
Source organism: Haliotis cracherodii (assembly GCF_022045235.1). Lineage (NCBI taxonomy): Eukaryota > Metazoa > Mollusca > Gastropoda > Lepetellida > Haliotidae > Haliotis > Haliotis cracherodii. The sequence goes on along the minus strand of NW_027266269.1, from coordinate 1,768,599 downwards.
ATTTGTACAGTGTATGATGTTTGATGAGTAGGGATTTGTAAGGGGAACTCATTATTAGTTTCATGTCATTTTGACACATAACTGTATATTCTGAAGTCATTGAACTGTAACCAGATGTTATCTGAAGATTGTATTTATTATTGCCTTATATGTTCTACTTACACACCAGATGATACGTTAAATTGGAGAGTTAGCTGTACAGTGTATATAACCATTATTGAGTTCCTTTTTTTGTTCCTTTATTACAATTGATTGCCCCGAATTCTTTACACCCACTTGATGTATCCCAGAAGCAAATATATCAGAACACTCCTTTTGAGATGTACAGTCTGTGCTGGAATCAAGTAGTTATAATTTGAATGATTTTCACAAATATGCCATAACAAGTATCTTTTTCGGAATCATTTGATGTGAATTGTATGTTTTAATATCTTAGACCTACTATTTTGAAGACTCTCTAGCATATATATGTTTTCCCTTGTTCACAATATGTTGGATTCTGTCATTTGAAAATGTGAAACTGTTTTTGTTTGTTGTATTGATGGTGTAGCCGGAGTTTAAAACAGAATGGAGTGTCAACCAATTTCCCAACTTTCTCTGTTTATATTGACCACGGAACATAATCACTCAACCTCGTCCCAGTTGTCCACCATCAAAACTTTATGAGACATATCACATGGAATTGTATTAGTGATTAACTTCAACAACAGTGTCTGAGCCAGTACATACACATATCCTTAAAAATCCATTCTTCTAGATCTATGAGGAGTCAGCATCGAGAAAGGACCAGGTTGTTTTATAACATTAACTTTAGCATATTGTGTTACAGTATTGTATTTTATTTGTAATTGATTCAATGCTTCCTTCGGGGTGTTAGATAACTGTTGAGGGTGACTAATCCTGACTGTGTGCATAACAAGGTAACAGAACCAATGCTAAACAATTTACTATATGTCATATACTTTCACAGAACCAACGCTTAACAATTTATTATGTGTCATGTACTTTCACAGAACTAACGCTAAACACAGCAGCTGGTGTTTGACACGAAGGGATTTGTAAAGTCCATATACCATTTTAGTTTTGCCATATGCTGTATGTTATGGATTACAATATGCCAGAGCAAGGACCAGAATGTTATTATCTTTTTTTATGTCTTGGTTACAACAGTTTGTGTATACTTTACAATCAGCAATAAATAATTGGAAACTTGAATACATTTTCTCTTGCGTTTTATGTCATCATAGTTGGATCTACGTCTATGCTGTTCACTCGTCACTCGGGGCGGTCGGGTAGCCTAGTGCTTAAAGCGTTTGCTCGTCACGCCGAAGACACGGGTTCGATTCCCGACATGGGTACAATGTGTGAAGCCCATTTCTGGTGTCCTACACCATGATATTGCTGGTATATTGCTAAAAGCGGCGTAAAACAATACTCACTCACCCAGTCGTCACGCAAGGTCTCATTTCGAATCCTGGCAAGTGTTAAGTGAATGTCTGGTTTCTGCCATCGGGACACTGCTACCTCATTCACTTTAATTCGTTTATTCCCAGTCAAGATCAGAGAGGTGTTAGACGACCAGAGTCGCATTGCCCTTTGAACAAGTTGATTTTCTTGTTAGATATATTCACATACTTAAGAGAATACCGTTTTGTTCCTTGTAAATCGTTCATATTAGAAATAACGAGCTACGTTTAGTTCGCTGGTTAAGTAAAAGGTAAGTGCTTTGTGTTAATGTCATGTTTGACCAACTCTGAATTATGATATATCCATGGCGCACACGGCAACAATTGTATGATAATGTTTGTATATTTAGAAACATTATGGGTTAACAGCTACTTCTTCATTTTTGCTAAGACCTTTTTCTGTAGTATAAAAAAATATCTAAATAGCAATGTTGATGGCAATTAATTACAGTTGCTGCCACTGTCTGTATGTTTGTCTGTCTCCCTGTCTCCCTGTCTGTCTGTCTGTCTATCTGTTTGTCTGCCTGTCTGACTGTGTGTATTTTTGTCTGACTGTCTGTATGTCTGCCTGTCTCCCTGTCTGTCTGTCTGTATGTCTGTCTGTCTGTCTGTCTGTCTGTCTATCTCTCTTTAAAAGAACCTGGCCATGATGGTTGAACGTGTTTCTACTTGGTCAACATTGACCAATCGTCTGTGTAGACCTGATCCCTCCTACATACAGCAGGACCAGGGTTCGACGTTGGTATCGCCCTTACGTGCTTACTGTACATATTTCTCCCACAACGGGCGTTCTACCCCTCTGCCTCCTCGAGTCAATTGCTCTCCCAGACATCACGTGATGGAAAGACAGGATAACAAAAATATGTGCTAAAGATGGTTCGTGAAATCGCTGGGAGGGGGGAAGGGATGGCGGAAATGAGTTATAATCAGGGTTTAATCAATTACGACTAAAGGAAGACAATGAAGTGTCAGTCCTTAGCATGGTGTCTCAATGGTCTAGCACTACAGTCGTCTGTAGGATATAGGTTTCTGTAGGTATAACAGACATACACGCCATCCATAACCCGAGACGTAGTTTACAATACACCATCAACAGAGTAGGATACCGGCTTCGGTACATATCACAGACATACACGCCATCCATACCCTGAGACGTAGTGTACAATACACCATGATACAGGGAGCAGGACATGGACTCCAGGAGATATCATAGACAAACACTCCATCCATACCCCGAGACGTAGTGTAAAATGATACAGAGAAGAGAACACCGACTTCTGTAGATATCACAAAAAAACACACCATCCATAGCCCGAGGCCTCGTGTACAATACACCATGATGCAAAGAGCAGGACATGGCGTCCTAAAGATACCACTGACAAACACGCCATCCATACCCCGAGTTGAAGATAACAAAAAATGTATGGGTTGTCAGTGGGATGTTTGCTGTTTCAGAAGGAACATTTCCTCGTGGTCAGTCGTTATTCAATATATATGTTCAGATTAACGAGCTGAAAAAAATATGTTTCGCTTTCCAAAGGAACCAAAGTATGTTTGTCACATCTGTTGGTAAAATGAAATGGCAAATCATGTGGTGGATACATGTTCTATTAGTTTAATCCATTTTCTAGTTACCAACAACAATTGTCACTAAAATAAGTTGTTGTTTTTAAATACCGACTTAGGTTTGTTTTGCCACAAGAACAACACTTAGTATTTTGATGTAGCAACTACTACGCGACAAACAGTAATGATAACAAGACTTAAATTTGGATTCGAATCCACAATCACCAGGTCTTTGCACAGTCGAAGGTTGTATTCCTCACAAGGTAACCCTGAAAAAACACACTACATGAGACATTCTCTCTCTCTCTCTCTCTCTCTCTCTCTCTCTCTCTCTCTCTCTCTCTCTCTCTCTGTTTACATTCCAGTGATACTACATTATGACACATCCATTTTAATTTCCGTGTTTTCTTTCTGAAATTATTCGTATTTATTATAGGTTTACATGCATACATCGTGATTCTGTTGAATTTAATTTCAAAACTAATGTCATTGCTTGTCAGCGGGTCAATGTGCGGTTGTATATCAAGGACAATTTTTGCCTGACCAATACTGTACACTGTCCATCCGTCAAGCAGGGATGTGCTTCTAAAACACTGTTACCTGGAGAGAAACTGTGCTATGTCATATACTGACACTGAACTATAAGTGCACAGTAACCTCACCAAAATGTTTGACTATACACGAACTCATATTTTGCAAGGGCGAACATTTACAAAAGAGAACCGTTGAAGATTATGTTACATTACAAAAACAATGTTGCATGCGAGTTGTGCCCCTAAACATATTTTCATAACCAACAATTGGCTTTGAGTCTACGTTTAAAACCTATGGCCCATAAAAGGTAATTTCCTCTCATTGACCAAACAGATGGTTTGAAACACAATGTCGCCTCTTGTGAAGAAATAATTTCCTCCACACACCCATGTAGCTATTGTGTTTCAGTGAAGGAAGTTATAACATCCTCACTTTCAAGCTTCACAGTCACAAGACACAGTCAGACGTCGTACACTGAGATGAGGTGAAGCTCGGCCGCTAACAACAGCAAGTATACTGCTATACTCATTACACCAACGTGTGTTTCTAACCAAGTGAGCATTCCGTGTTGTTTTGTTATAAAAAAGTTAGGATAATGGAACAGGCTTAGATGTATATCAACATTCTGTGACGTATATCAACATTCTGTGATGTATATCAACATCCTGTGATGTATATCAACATGCTGTGATGTATATCAACATTATGCGATGTATATCAACATTCTGTGATGTATATCAACATTCTGTGATGTATATCAACATCCTGTTATGTATATCAACATGCTGCGATATATATCAACGTCCTGTGATGTATATCAACACTCTGTGATGTATATCAACATCCTGTGATGTATTTCAACATCCTGTGATTTATTGCAGAACTATCACATGCATGTCTCACCGAACACCTATATGTACCTTACATTTATTGTATACGTTTTGTTTCAGGTGATATGGCACCGATGACAATTCTGTGCGTAGCCTGCATAATGATGTACACTCGTGGTAAAGACATTGTGAATATGTCCAATATGATAGATTTTATTACTTCAAGTTTCTAGATTTCTGACTTGTTATTCATTTATATCTGTAACATGCACATTTGTATAGATAGCATCACTCCTCCTTGTATCATCATCAGCTGTAGTTGTGAAACTAAGCATGGCATATCGTCAATCGCAAGGGCCAGTTTTTATTATTTAACATAGTATATCCTTTTTAATGTTTTTTTTGCAGAAACGTGCTTCAGTAATATACATTTTTGCCATCATTTTCAGCTGCCAAATGCAAAGGATACCAACACTGTTCAGAGTGTGACAGCACCACAGGATGTCTGAGTGTGAACCTGGGTATTTTGATCAGAAGTGCAGTTCAATTTGCAACGAATATTGTCGAAACAAGAAATGCAAACTTTCAATAAATGGCAATGCTAATTGCACTGAACCCTTTGATAAACGATGTAATCCAGGATTCTATGGTGAACACTGCAACAAGACATGTGGTGTGTGTATTGATGGAGACTGTGATTAGATGTCAGGGATGTGCTTCAGAGGGTGTAACAAGACCACACTTGGATGTGAACCTTCCTCTAGAGCCAACTGTACTTTAGCTGAATGTGAAACATGTCCACAATGTGAATATATTCTCTTTATATTAATAGAAAATAGTGGGGAGATCACGCATAACCATTGAATTATCCACATTCAAGGCTTCTGCTGTCCATTCCCTGTTCTGTGTTGGTACATGAACAGACTGGAATCACCCATCTATGTTGTACTTGAACAGGTTACACTTTAGCGTATGAACCACTGATAACGTCTCTGCCCTAAGTTAACTCTTTCAACAGCTGGAGTTGATGCCAACACAAAGTTAACACAGGACATATTCAAAATGAGGTTTCATTCATTCATTCATTCATTCATTCATTCATTCATTCATTCATTCATTCATTCATTCATTCATTCATTCATTCATTCATTCTACCACTTGACTAAGCGTAAGTATTCAATATTATTGGGAGTCCTTTTAATCGTTCATCCTTATAAGTGTTCGTAGTATCAACTTATCATTTGACATCAATATATGTGGCGTTTTTTGGAAATTTGTAGAGAGAGTCCAGGCGAGGAGGCAGTTGAATACCGAGATGAACCGACCAGAGAGAGGCTAGCATCCATGTTTATAAGATCACAGCATACATACTGTGACGTAGACGAGAGTGACATGGGGCCAGTGACTGTCTTCCTGTAGATGTTGACAGGGACACAGAGTAGACACTGTGGTGTAGACGAGAGTGACATGGGGCCAGTGATCGTCTTCCTGTAGATGTTGACAGGGACACAGAGTAGAGACAGTGATGTAGACGAGAGTGACATGGGGCCAGTGATTGTCTTCCTGTAGATGTTGACAGGGACACAGAGTAGACACTGTGATGTAGACGAGAGTGACATGGGGCCAGTGATCGTCTTCCTGTAGATGTTGACAGGGACACAGAGTAGAGACAGTGATGTAGACGAGAGTGACATGGGGCCAGTGATTGTCTTCCTGTAGATGTTGACAGGGACACAGAGTAGACACTGTGATGTAGACGAGAGTGACATGGGGCCAGTGATTGTCTTCCTGTAGATGTTGACAGGGACACAGAGTATACACTGTGGCGTAGAGAATGACATGGGGCCAGTGATCGTCTTCCTGTAGATGTTGACAGGGACACAGAGTAGAGACTGTGGTGTAGAGAATGACATGGAGCCAGTGATTGTCTTCCTGTAGATGTTGACAGGGACACAGAGTATACACTGTGGCGTAGAGAGTGACATGGAGCCAGTGATTGTCTTCCTGTAGATGTTGACAGGGACACAGAGTATACACTGTGGTGTAGAGAGTGACATGGAGCCAGTGATTGTCTTCCTGTAGATGTTGACAGGGACACAGAGTATACACTGTGGTGTAGAGAGTGACATGGAGCCAGTGATTGTCTTCCTGTAGATGTTGACAGGGACACAGAGTATACACTGTGGCGTAGAGAGTGACATGTGGCAGTGATCGTCTTCCTGTAGATGTTGACAGGGACACAGAGTAGAGACTGTGGCATAGAGAGTGACATGGGGCAGTGATCGTCTTCCTGTAGATGTTGACAGGGACACAGAGTATACACTGTGGTGTAGAGAGTGACATGGGGCCAGTGATCGTCTTCCTGTAGATGTTGACAGGGACACAGAGTAGACACTGTGATGTAGACGAGAGTGTCATGGGAGCAATGGTAGCCTTCATGTAAACGTGAGGTGAAATCGGGTTTGACATCACGTTCAAGGTTATTGCAGTTATTTCGCGATGGGAAAGCAAATGTGTGAGTTTCCTTGCTTGACGATGTTTGTAATAGACCATACCGAAGTAGTCTTTGTCGTAGCCCCTGTATGCCCAGCGTCGACAAAGGAAACTGCAAGTGCCATCTTTTCCAACGTATTTTGGTATGACGTCGGCGGTCAATCTCCGGGCAGACGCTATAACCACCAGACCATAAGAACGGCTCTCCCTGTATAGGTGGATGAGGACACAGAACAAGGACTACACTGTAGCCTACAGTGTACACAAGACACGTTACATGGAGCCAAGTGGCAGTCTTCCTGTAGAAGGACACAGCAGAAGCAATATGGGGACGATACGTGACATGGGGCCAGTGACAGTCTTCCTGTAGAAGTTAATAAGGACGAGGCAGAAGCAATATGGGGAAGACACGTGACATGGAGCCAGAGACAGTTCTCTAGCACAGGCGCTGTGAATGTAGGGAGAATGATATTTGTCACTGTCAGTCTTACTTCAGATATTTCAAACGGTTTTGTCCCCTTTAATATCACTATCAACTCAACCGTCATCATATCATATTATTTTCTTTTCATGACTCTACTTTTGCTTCTAGAAATAAAACACAACTCACAAAACAGTCTTGTTTTCGTTTCCATGACAACAGAAATGCATGTCAACACATATCACATGAATTTGTCGCCGACAAATGTTTTCACCGTCTCTGTCAATCTATGAACACATTACAGTTGAATAGCATTGCTCTCCTTTCACTGCAATTATTAGGAATGAAAAACCGCAACAGAAACTATTGTTGATGTTTTTTTTCAGAGTGTTTCGGTTGTCCGGGTCATACTTGAGAGTACGTTTCGTAATGTTATAAGTAGAGTGAACAAATCTATAACTGTTGTCACTGCAACAATCAGGAATAACAACCAATGATAGACAATACATTTGCTGCACGTTGAGTTGACAGTTTACAAGGTTGCATTTTAAATAGATGTGCAGTGTCATATGTATATGTAAAGTAAAGTGTTCTGTCTATCAGAAAACAAACGCCAGATATAAATTCAACACATGCATATAACAGTCTGGACACAAAAACTAAATAGTCATCAACCAATTCTCAAATGTAATATTGTGTTTGATGGGTGCAATCGGAATATTTATATAGCATGTCGTGTTTGCATATAAAGGTACACTGTTTGGAATGTGTTGAATGTCCATCTTGTATGTTAAGCTGTCAGACACCAATATATATGTAGTGAGAGACATGAGGCATGCTATATTATGTAGTTGCACATCAGGAATAGTGTTACATAAACCAATATATATGTAGTGAGAGACATGAGGCATGCTATATTATGTAGTTGCACATCAGGAATAGTGTTACATACACCAATCTATATGTAGTGAGAGACAAGAGGCATGCTATATTATGTAGTTGTGCATTTGGGAATAGTGTTACATACAGTCCTGGTTACATCAGCCAGTTTGTGAGTGTAACTGTTCTACAAATGCTTCTGCATAATGCATTGCAGCTTAATTATAAAGCACAGACAGGACACAACCGTATGTACTAACAGCTGAGGATTAGTTATAAACTTTTTTCAGAAACAAGTTTATTCACTGTGAGAGGTAGTCGTGCAGAAAACCGGCTCTCTCCAAAAGAGAATTGTCACCTTATTAATTAAATATTATAAGTAGTGAGTTAAAGTTTAACGTCACATCGTCAAATAATTCAGCCATATCGTGACAATATAAAGTTGAACATTGACAACAAATATATTTAAACTGTATAACAACCTGTCGCTGAAGGACAGTAAATTACAACACTATCACATATTTTAGTTATATTTGGGGACCTGTAAAATAATAAACTATCATTCAACAGCACAATGTAAAAACGGGCTATAAGACCGTCAGGAACTACAGTTAGGCCACCTTACCAGGGACCGTGGGGACTTACGACACTTCTTCTGCCTTCACGGTTCCCCAGCAGGCTTTTCAGCATCCCTTCAGCTGCTGGCGATTATGCGCATTTTTAACGAACAATTAAAATTTACAAATATAGTGCAATGAAAAACTATGGTACGAATATCCTGCTTTGCGGGTCTTACCCCCTCAGGGGCACAACAATTTTACAGCACAACCCCTGTCAAGGGAAAGGCTATAAACAATCTCAGTTAATAATTTTGTACTATCAATTTATTAAAAAAACTATAAACATCAACATTTATCAGTACATTCTAACTATTTAAAATATAAACGATAAACAAATGAGAACTCATATTGTTAAAAATATCCTTTAGCGTAGAAACTTTGAAAAATGTATTCATTGTGAAGGAAAAAATCAACAAGGGCAAGCAGGACCTGCCTGACCGTAAATATTATGAGTAAAACTCTCGATGAGTCGCTATGTCAGTGCGTCTGTATCAAGGAAGTAGCATTTGATGCAACTGTCAGTTTTATCAATTTGAGTTGTGATTGGCTGCTACTTAGTTCATGACATTTATCAACAGGCAGGAATAAATAGTGTATTTTGTAATATGTGATTGCTTAGATGAATGTTAAGACATACTTTCCTTCATTACGTTTTGTCTAATTGACATAAGATGCCATTACACACACCAATGTATGCTGACATGTGAAACAAAACAGGAACTTGAAATTTCATTTATTTGGAGTTGGTTTCACAACTCGGTAGCCCGCGTCTTTCCCGGGAGAAGGTAGACGACATTGCACGTGATGCGGGTTGTATTCGTCTCCATAGCAACTATAGCGTCATTAGCAACACACTCGCTCTACAGTCGTCAACATCTATCACTCATCTTGTAATCGTCTGCCATGGATACTTACTCAAATGTATTGGACATGGTAGTTGTGTTATTTATGCAATTAACACATGCATGATGTAGAGCCTTAGTCATTCATTTCGTTTTTATTCCGGCCTCCCTGCAGACGTTTGTTCCTTCTCAGTAACCATCAGCCCGTATTGAAGATGCTAGCAATGGTTGGTTCCCACAATAGTGTCTGTATTTCAATACACTCATCGAACTCCTATATGTATACTGTTACGATAAAGGTTGATGCAGTCTACACAGCCCTACCTTCAACCTTGCGAAATTGTTTTACCTTTACAAGGAAAGTTGTTTGTGTCTTTGTGTCTTATTTAAGCTGTACTCAGCACTATTCCATCTGCTTCACCGCGGACTGTGAATAATCGATTATCGACCAGTAAAATCCAGTTATTAACATCATCAGCATTGATCTACGGAATTTAGATTCATCGACACGCATCAACGAAGTCAGCGAGCCTGACAACTCCATCTCTAACGACAAGCTTGTGTACCAGGAAGTAGCGTTGTTCAGTTACAAAGCCTGTTTTGCAAGATTTACAACGTCTCAGTTGTGTACGTCACATACACCAGAAAATCAACCAGGAGATGGTTACAGTACAGTGGAATGTCATCAGGTGCTCATATACATGCAGACTGATTCTAATGTTGCTTGAATGGCAGCACATCTCCGTGATATGGGAGCGAAGCCTTTAGTTAGTGTATGTGTTTGTTGTTTAACGCCTTTAGTAGTATTTTAATACTCAAGTTGAAACATACGATTATGGGTTAAGATACTCCTTACAATCAGTTCTTACTCTCTGACTATTGTTGTAACATTGTTTTACACACACAGGAACATATAATGTAGCTACGGTTGTGTTTAGTGGCTCGATCGTGTGGTCAGGAATTCACACACAGAAGTGTTCCGTCACAACAGGAATCTGATATCACCAGATTTGTGAGTCAGCAAGTTTCTTCTTCCCGACCCGACGACAGATCACACACACTACGTGAAAGAGGACATCCTTACCATATGCAAATAGGGGGTTTTAGCGTGTATGTGAACTGAGCAAGTGCACTGATTGCATATACATATATTATCATCGGTAAACTTGAAAATATTTCACTCAGGAGAAGCTTAATACAAGCTTGTGTAACCATCTGTCAATATGTTGGGACTACTTTGCACATTAAGTTGATGACAAAACAACCTATACGCATAGCAGTGAATGGCTTTGACTCTCTGAACATGATGCTGTCGATGAAGCAGAAATGTTGACTGCCATCCCTCACCCATATCACATTACATTCCAGGAAGTGTAAGAGCTACGTCGAACCTGAGAGACTGATGGAAACAAACTAAATGATTGCATTGTATTGTATTGTATTGTATTGTGTTAAACGTCACACTCAGCAATATATCAGCTGTATGACGGCGGTCAGTAAATACTCGAGCCTAGACCAGACAATCCAGTGATTGACATCATGAGCATCCATCCAGGCAATTGGGGGACGATGACATGCATCACCCAAGTCACCTCAGCCATCAATCAGCCTGACCACCCGATCACGTAAGTCGCCTCTTACGACAAGCACAGTCGCTTTTTACGCCAATCATTTGTTGCTAAAGACCTATTCTGTCCCGGATCTTCTCTGAAGGTCTAAATGACCTGGAAAAAGACACGACATGACAGTGCATGTTGCCGATCCATCTCAGAGGTGTAAATATCAATCATGACGCCAGAGAATCTCCAGTTTTGATAGTCCGCCGATACATATTCCATTGAGTGTAAAAGACAAAATGGTAATGACTCTCACTTGAGTGGATCACAGAAAATCAGGAATGACACGATGTTGCTTGTTGCATGTATATTTGAAGAAAACGCACTGAACAAGTTTGACTGAAATAAAACGTTTAACAACTTAGAATTAAATGTTTAACTAAACTGAACATAAGGAATATTTTTTTTTAATATGAGGAAAACACATGCCACATGCCACATGCCACAAGAAGCAAGAGACATATCGCGTTCCGCTTATCACGCAGCAATGTCAGATATCACACAACACTTAAATGCCACATGATATATCACACATATAACAGCTATGCCAGAACACATTGCACAGATAACAGTTTAAAATACCATATTTCAAATAACAGATATCACAGTTGACATATTACACATCACATGCCACATTTCATATGCCACAATTTCATATATTACATATCACCTGCCACAATTTCATTTATCACATATCACGTGCCACATGGCATATTTTACATTTGACATGCCGGATTTCACATTTCACATTTTACATGCCACGTATGACATTTCACATTTCATATGTACATATCACTTCCCACATTTCAAATACCAGATATCACATGCAATATTTCACACATCACATATCACATGCCACATTTCAAATACCAGATATCACATCCCACATTTCGAGCATCTCATGCCGCATGACACAGGACAAACGTCACATACCACATGGTGCATTTCACATACCACATATCACAAATCACATGACACATGACACACACCATATATCACATAGAACACATCACATCATGAATTAATCATTATTCATATCACATGACACAATACAGATGTCCCATGCCACATATTACATGGCATATGTCTCATACGAAGTGAGAATATCACATCCAACGTGACACTTGCCATAAATATCATATACCGCATATTACATACCACATGTCAATTGCTACATATTTCATGATGCATCATATATCACATATCATATGCCACATTTCACATACCACATAGCACATGCCACATGGCAAATATCACATTTTACATTTGACATGCCACATTTCACATTTCACATGCCACATATTACATGCAACATTTCACATGTACATATCATATTCCACATTTCAAATACCAGATATCACATGCCATATTTCACACATCACATATCACATGCCATATTTCAAATACCAGATATCACATGCCATTGTTCACACATCACATATCATATACCACATTTCAAATACCAGATAGCACATGCCATATTTTACACATCACATATCACGTTCCACATGTGAAATACCAGATATCACATGTCATATTCCACACATCACATATCATATTCCACATTTCAAATACCAGATATCACGTGCAATGTTTTACACATCACATATCACATTCCACATTTTAAATACCATAATTCACATGCAATATTTTACACATCACATATCACATTCCACATTTCAAATACCATAGTTCACATGCCACATTTCACATATCACATATCACGTTTCAAATACCAGATATCATATTCAAGCATCTCATCCGCATGACACAGGACAAACCACATGGTGCATATCACTCACCTCATATCACAAATCACATGACACATGTACACACCACATATCACATAGAACACATCACATCATGAATGACGCATTATTCATATCACATGAGAAATAACAAATGTCTCATATCACACATATCAAATGGCATATGTCTCATACCAAATGAGAATATGCCACCTAACATGACAATTGCCATACATATTCTATACCACATTTTATATACCACATATCAATTGCCACATACCATGTCAGATAATACTTGGGGCACGTCAACGGACGCTTGTTATATGCCACGTGACACATACCACATGAAACATGACACATGATACAAGCGACATGCACGATATCACGTTCCACATATCACGTAATAATGTCAGATGTGACACGACACATGACACCTACTAAATAGCACGTGTCACACGGCACTTAAATATCGCACACAAAAACAGATTTGTCATAACTCATGACACAGATAACATTTCAAATACCATATTTCATATACCAGATATCACATACCAAATTTTAAATACCAGATATCACATGCCGCATATCACATACCACATATCACATGCCACATTTCATATATCACATGCCAAATTTCAAACACCAAATATATCATGCCACAATTTATACATCACATACCATATGAGACATGGCACATATCACATTTCACGCATCTCATACCACATGCCGCATGACATAGATCACATGTCACATATACAATCACACAACACATATGTCACATTGAGGCTGTCAACATGTCAGTCTGGATCGTGTGATTAAACTCGCTGACCTGGTTCCTTACATATCATCGTTTCCCAACTTCATGGATTGATGTGCATGATGTAATCACAGGATTGCCTGGTGCAGACTATGTACAGATCAACGTCATGTATGTGCAATATTGACGGGTGTGACGTTTAACAGCCAACAAGTGATATACTTCATTTCATATTCTAACCAGGCACTGACATTGTTCCTTAATGACGAATCTGTGTGGTTAGTGTACCTTTAAATACAAACACGGACCTGTTGATCGCATGGGTTTATATAAATGCAGTTGATTTTTCGAACAAAAGCGTACAGTATGATGTCCTTGTAAATAAGGAATGAAAAAGTGAATCCATCTAATTCGATGAAATTTCAAGTTTCACAAATAAGCAACAAACACACTACCCTGTCTGTTTTCTCCCATCCAAGTGCTATCCGGAATCAAGTAAGTAGCAATACATGCAGCTGTGTCTTATTCAAATTGTGTGGCATAAAACATGTTTGTTATCTTAGCTAGCAGCATGAATGTAATGAAACATGTTTATTGTATATATGCATGATCACATCTATTTCTTCAGAACAAGTATGACCGAGTTAATTATGCTGTTCTTGATGTCGACTCTTGTTTCTTGCCAAGGTGAGAATGACGGAGGACACTTCACCTAAATAAACCTGCAGTAGGCCTACATGTAATGTTAGTAGGATGTATCAGGTGAGTGAGTGAGTGATTGTGATTGTACTGAGCCTGATGTCCACGCTTGTTTCCGCACAAGGTGAGCATGACGGAGGACAGTTCACCTCATTAGACCTGCAGTAGGCCTCAATGTAATGTTAGTAATGTTCCTCCAGTTATATCACGGCGTGTCAGTTTAATGTGGGAGGAAAGCCCGAAGTTATGCAGGTCTCAGACGTTTACCACTTTTGTGAAACCCATGAGCACGGGTATGGTGCTGACATAATCGGGGCGAACTTGGATTCGAACACACAATAATGGGTTTCTGGTGTGCCCAAGCGACGCAACGCTGCACAGTGAATTGCAGCGCCTTAGACGACTGGGCCACCCGTGCCCCCTCAGTAGGATGGATCAACTATGGACAGTGACAGAGTCAGTCGTTTCCGTATTACTTTTTCTGAGTGTCTCTATTAAAACAAGACAAGTTGATGTTTTTCAGATTAATTTTCATGTCGACAGGTAGACTTATCTTATTCATTATGTAATATACTTGAATGTATCGTGCATACTAACTCAAGTGTTTAAATTCAATTCCCAGCGATGAATACAAGTTCCGTTTCTCCTGCCCCACCATGCAAGGACAACCAACGTTGTTCACAGTGTGACAGCACGACGGGATACTGCCTCGAGTGTACCATTGGGTATTTTGATACGAGATGCAGTTCTGTTTGCAATAAGAATTGTTTGAAAAGGAAATGCGAACTTTCAAGCAATGGCAATGGCAACTGCACTGACGGTTGCGTATCTGGATACCAAGGTACAGCCTGCGAAATGCCATGCTACAACCCAGGAGGTACCTGTACAGCATGTCCAGGTGGGTGTGATGGAGGATATTGTCAGCTGGGCTCCTCCTGTGTGTCTGGATGTGTAGACTCCTATTATGGGACTGGCTGTAAGACGTGTTCAAGTAGGTGCAAGTCCTGCAACAGGACGGCAAGAGAATGTACTGAGTGTCACGCTCCATATGTTGGTCCGAAGTGTGAATGTCCACCCTGCAATGGAACTGATGAAGATTGCGGCTGTAAACACGCATCGTGTGAGTATGTCTGTGGTCAACAATGTAAGCTTAGTCTTGATACAAATGAAGGTAAATGTCCATAATAAACCTTCAGATATGAATTACCCTTGAACAGTGTTCATTTCATCTAAGATGTTCCTTGGGGCACGGGTGGCCAAGTTGTCTAAGGCGTCGCGATGCACTGTGCAGAGTTGCGTCCCTTGGGTATGCCAGAAACCTATGATAGTGGGTTCGAATTCCGGTTCACCCCGATTATGTTTCAAGGTTTGTTAGCACCATCCCCGTGCTCGTTGGTTTCACCAAAGGGGTAAACGTCTGAGATCTGCATCACTTCGTGCTTTCCTCCCACATTAAGCTGACACGCCGTGATATAACTGAACTACTGTTAAAAGCGGCGTTAAACCCAACTCACTCACTCACACTCCAAGTTGTCCCTCCTTATGCATCTCTAAACATGTAAGACACGTGGCTACCCGGGATTGTATGCATGGTTGTATACCTGGATGATCCTCCTTATGTATCTCTAAACATGTAAGACACGTGGCTACCCGGGATTGTATGCATGGTTGTATACCTGGATGATCCTCCTTATGTATCTCTAAACATGTAAGACACGTGGCTACCTGGGATTGTATGCATGGTTGTATACCTGGATGTCCCTCCTTATGTATCTCTAAACATGTAAGACACGTGGCTTCCCGAGACTGTATGCATGGTCGTATACCAGGATGCTCGACAAAACTACACCCATACATGTGTAGTATGTCTGGATGTTCTTGTTTTTTTCTAATCAGATAACAAGGACGTGTACCACGACACTACGAAGGTGTACATTCCCCTTATGCAGACACCTGCTGGATAGATGAATGTATAAATGAATTTGTTCAAAATGCTAAATCCTCAGTTTCTAATGTCACACTTGTAAAACTGCTCAACTCAGTTACTTCCTCAATACAGTACATCACTATGCATGTGCTCCCAGCAACGTATGCTGGAAGTAAGGACACCTAAATGGATCAGGATGTCAGGCTCGAAAGCAAGTCTGTCATGGTACACAGAGAGTTGCACATCACAAATCACTGGACTCGATTGCGTGCAGGCCGTCGTTTTACAACGGGAGCATTCATATCGCTTAGTGCGATGTTAGAAAAAATACACCACACAGGCACCTTATCTACACGTGTGACACGCACATGTGTAATGTACCTTAATATTTTAAAATGTAAACTTGTTCCTTGGGCTGTATGACCATGCTCTTCATCAAGGTGAACGTGATATATTCGCTATTTGTTTGCTCAAGGACATGGAACAAGAGCTGATCTAGTGTGCATGACACTAATGACTAGTTCATTAAACATTTTAAAATATTTAGTCGCTCGTCTTTTTGCCAGATGGGAATGACGATCAGAAGACAGGCAGTGTGCTGACTTGGCTGTTGGCATCACCGCTTCTCCTTGTGTCGGGCATCTTGCTGACACTCTGTCTCTGTTACTGCAAGCGTTTCCCCAAACAAAGGTGAGTTCATCGCAGTGTTATGGTAACAGTCACTACACGACCCCTGTAGTGTGTTGTATGTTTATTTTACTTGACTCATGCTTCAAACCATACTTACTATTCACACCACTATGACTTATTTTGGGTTTTTGTCAGGATATGCTAGTAATTCATACACGTCAAATCTTCATTTCCCCACTGATCAAATAAACGTAATTTAGTTAAACTGTTCAATGGAGGAAATTGTTATCACACCTAAGAGAAGACAGTTAACTCCCTGACTGGGTTATTATTGCGCAATATTCACTTGTGGTTAATGTGTGTTTGTTTGTTTGTTTGTTGTTTAATGCCGAAGTCAGAAATATTCCAGCTATATGACGGCGGTCTATAAATAACCGAGTTTGGACCAGAAAATCCGGTGATTGACATCATGAGCATGGATCCACGCAATTGGGATACGATGACATGCATTAACCAAGTCAGAGAGCCTGACCACCCGATCCCGTTAGTCGCCTCTTACGACAGGCATAGTCAAGCATAGGTAGCTGGAAGATCTATTGAATTGATAATGATTATGTACATTTTAATAAGCATCAAGTTCGTTAGTGTCAGTAGTTTCTGATATGATTACGAGAAGAGATTAGGAACCAACATGCATCATAATATACCACAAGGTGGGGGAAAGGTCGATCCTTTTCTGAGAGAAGCAGGATCGGTTGGTAGCTTCGATGATTCCCAACACTTTAATCACTGATGTTCTTGAATGTGTAAGGCAACACTGGAATATCTGTCTAACGTATATGATTGTAGATTTAGTGTACGTTTCGACGCATTCTAACAGATCAGAAATGTAAGATCATGCTTCTGGTGACGATTGGTTGGTTTGGTTGTTGTTTAATATTCCAGTTATATGACAGCGGTCTGTAAAAGACTTAGTCTGGACCAGAGAATCCAGTGATTAATATCATGAGCATCGATCCAAGCAATTGGGATACGATGACATGCATCAGAGAGCATGACCACCCGATCCCATTAGTCGCCTCTTACGACAAGCATAGTCGCCTTTTATTGCAAAATGGGTTCCTAAAAACCTAATGTAGTATATGCACAAAGATCCTAAATATATACATATCTCTGTGTTGCAGGGAACCGGAGGATCACCAGGATCAGATGCGGCAAGATGAGGTGGAGTATCTGCAGTACTTACCTACAGTACAGGGAGATACACTTAATACTAACCGTCATTCGAATCATGCCTATTATGACGTTACCGATGGCGAGAAGGGTCCCGCCATTGTGTTCCTGTGACCGCTGATTATATGTAACCTCTTTTATGTTGTATGTGTTCCTGTGACTTATGTTGTATGTGTTCCTGTGACCGCTGATTACATGTAACCTCTTTTATGTTGTATGTGTTCCTGTGACCGCTGATTACATGTAACCTCTTTTATGTTGTATGTGTTCCTGTGACCGCTGATTACATGTAACCTATTTTATGTTGTATGTGTTCCTGTGACCGCTGATTACATGTAACCTATTTTATGTTGTATGTGTTCCTGTGACCGCTGATTACATGTAACCTCTTTTATGTTGTATGTGTTCCTGTGACCGCTGATTACATGTAACCTATTTTATGTTGTATGTGTTCCTGTGACCGCTGATTGTATGTAACCTATTTTATGTTGTATGTGTTCCTGTGACCGCTGATTACATGTAACCTCTTTTATGTTGTATGTGTTCCTGTGACCGCTGATTGTATGTAACCTATTGTATGTTGTATGTGTTCCTGTGACCGCTGATTACATGTAACCTATTTTATGTTGTATGTGTTCCTGTGACCGCTGATTACATGTAACCTCTTTTATGTTGTATGTGTTCCTGTGACCGCTGATTACATGTAACCTCTTTTATGTTGTATGTGTTCCTGTGACCGCTGATTATATGTAACCTATTTTATGTTGTATGTGTTCCTGTGACCGCTGATTACATGTAACCTCTTTTATGTTGTATGTGTTCCTGTGACCGCTGGTTATATGTAACCTATTTTATGTTGTATGTGTTCCTGTGACCGCTGATTACATGTAACCTCTTTTATGTTGTATGTGTTCCTGTGACCGCTGATTATATGTAACCTATTTTATGTTGTATGTGTTCCTGTGACCGCTGATTACATGTAACCTCTTTTATGTTGTATGTGTTCCTGTGACCGCTGATTACATGTAACCTCTTTTATGTTGTATGTGTTCCTGTGACCGCTGATTACATGTAACCTCTTTTATGTTGTATGTGTTCCTGTGACCGCTGATTACATGTAACCTATTTTATGTTGTATGTGTTCCTGTGACCGCTGATTACATGTAACCTCTTTTATGTTGTATGTGTTCCTGTGACCGCTGATTACATGTAACCTATTTTATGTTGTATGTGTTCCTGTGACCGCTGATTGTATGTAACCTATTTTATGTTGTATGTGTTCCTGTGACCGCTGATTACATGTAACCTATTTTATGTTGTATGTGTTCCTGTGACCGCTGATTATATGTAACCTCTTTTATGTTGTATGACTTATCTATACATAACTGTTCACTGTCTATTGAGCTATCAATTCTACTTTTTTCAAGCGCCAGGCACGCTAGTTGTTGATGTCGTTGTTTTGCCAGCACATCCCCATCGGTTTTATCAGTGGTGATCCTCTGTTTGTTATTCCGCCCTCATTAAGCTGACCCTGTTCCCAAAGTACATAGCACTATACAACAACAGCAACGTTAAACACACGTGACGTATATATGGTGACAATGATGATGATGTCATGAACGTTGATGCCACTACCCTACACAGTATACATCGTTACTACCAGTTGACAATACATGGGTCTGTTAGCAATGAAGTTGTTGTTATCATTTAACGTGTATAGAATACACGAAAGACGAGAAGCATCATGGCTGCAGCACCTTGCTGAAAAGGGACTTGTGTCGCTTTGACTCAGTGGGGTATGTGTTTGTACTAATGTGCCTTAAATTTGCAAGTAGTGTACACTAATTCTTAATTTTCTTAAAAGGTTGAAAAAGATCGGGTGTGATATATTTGTACATTATAGTAATAAACTTTCGACACTGCACACATGCTGATGTTTGTTATTATTTCTCTATAAACTTTGATGAAAAACATGTGTGTATCCATTAAACCAACACAACTTATGTAATTGCTGTGTGGTACGTCTATTTACTTGCTTTGAAGGGTGATGTGACCAACAAAGTAACTTAAGAATAGATACACTCCAATGTATTCTAGCCCTATACGGGTAGGAAGTTCATTCTGGAAACAAAAGTGAGAACCATTGGCACAGTCTTCAACGATGTTCCTGATAGTGTAATACATTGCACATGGTGTACAGACATTGACACAACAGTGTCTGGATGCCGGTCTGCTCTCGTGTATGTTCATGTATAATGTGATAATGAAGGTTGATGCGAGTCTGCAACAGAATATCCAGTGGTTGACATCATGAACATCGGTATATCGGTAACGATGACATGCATCCACCAAGTCACGGAGTATGATAATTAGATCCCGTTAGTCACCTCCTCCGATAAGCATGGGTTCCTGAGACACATTCGAACACTTATGTTCATGATTGGCTTTAACGATGAGCAATTAGATTGAGTTTATTTCTTTGCTAGTTGATTAACCCAGCACTAAGCAATATACCTGCTATATGGCGACGGTCTGTAAATAATCGAGCCTGGAGCAGACAATCCAGTAATTGACAACATGAGGATCGCTCTATGCAATTGGGATACGATGACATGCGCGCCTGACCACCGATCCCGTTTCGACTTCGTACGGCAAGCATGGGTTGCTGAAGACCTATTCTTACCCGGATCATCACGGGTGCAACCAAATTTGCCTCACTTGTCTTCCATTCTAGAAATGTATATCCTATATTTCCATCGTCCATCAAAGCAAAAAACGTAACAATATCAAATGCGTTAACGTGCACAAGGGAGGCTCAACGAACATATTTGTAGATTTGAAGCCATAACACAATAGGTTTATTTCCGGGTAGAACAATGCCTGTTTCGTTCTACTGCGAGTTTAATTTAATCATTTGTTGAAGGAACACAACACACAGTTCATCCGGTACAAATGCACAATTAATCATCAAACCAACAACAACATACATTTAAATGGCCCGGGTTATAATTTATCGGACCAAGCGTCTAGTTTTCATAACCCCTTAATATTTCACCTGGTAAAACAGTGGACACGTAAATCCTAACCCGCTCACTCAGAAACATATATATTTAGTCACAAGAATGCCTCTGTTAATAACAAGTGATGTCACTAGAACTGTTCCTGTCCGAGTTGCATTGTTACAGAAGGTTGGCGTCACCGACCACGGCGAGTGTAAAACAATAGAACAATGGTAAGCTCGTATCGCAACGTGGCGAGACTTAACAGATAAACTCTGCTTGACCTTCCGCCTTGTGTACAATAGATACAGGCAGTGACACAGCAGGTCACATGGAGCTGTCCTGACAAGTGGAATGTTGACAACGTGTGCCCAATAGATACAGGCAGTGAAACAGCAGGTCACCTGGAGCTGTCCTGACAAGTGGAATGTTGACAACGTGTGTACAATAGATACATGCAGTGAAACAGCAGGTCACCTGGAGCTGTCCTGACAAGTGGAATGTTGACAACGTGTGCCCAATAGATACAGGCAGTGAAACAGCAGGTCACCTGGAGCTGTCCTGACAAGTGGAATGTTGACAACGAAGCTGCATACGGAGATCGCCTGCAACACGTGGTACTTGCGTTATTGTCGTTGTGGTAAATGCATACAACAGCTACTGCTTCAGACATGCCCTAATAACACACGCGCATACTATACCCGGTCCCGTAGAGTGAGTGTGTGAGTATGGTTTTACGCCGCTTTTAGCAATATTCCAGCAATATCACGTCGGGGGACACTAAAATGGACTTCACACATTGTACCCATGTCGGAAATCGAACCCGGATCTTCGGCGTGACGAGCGAACGCTTTAACCACTAGGCTTCTCAACCGCCCCCGGCCCTATAGTTACGGTGATAAGATAAAATAGATCCCAGTTTCTTGTCACGCCTCGTGTACATTAGAACACCTTGAAATATCCACTGACATGTTTGAAAACGGAGTTATTGGTTGTTTTGAGGGTCGTATATTGTAAGTGGCGTGTTTGGCACACTCATTGTTGCTGAGGCAGAGGTCGACTGAATAAAAGCAGTACGGAAACAATTGCAAAACCGGTTGTAAATAACGCCCACTGTACGTACTGTAGGATTAGCCCGTCAGCATACCCTTGTGATACACATAATGTGTGCGTGCTGGTTTGTATCAAGGTCGACATGAATGTAACATTGCCCTTCCCTATCAGAGCGGAAAACTCAGCCACCCTGTACTTGTAGGGGCACATTGACACGGTAACTTTCATCATTCATGTAACTTTGCACCACACAATATTACATGATTACATATTACGACTAAGGAATATGTAGCTACAGCAGTCAACAGTTTCTGCTCAGGTACAGCTAGTTGCGGCGACTTATGTGAGGTCATTATTTGTTAACAATCACAATGCGACCTATGTAACATGTTTTTGTATGATGCGTTATTTGTTAATTGGCACCTAAAGAAGCATTAACATTCTTAAATATAACATTCAAAACTTTACTTGTCCTTGTATACGAACCGAGGAATCTAAACTTCATTGCGTATCTGGCGTTTATTGATATCTTAGATCCCATCGATCGATTATCATGTGTTGCATCAATGTAGAGGAAGTGATATTGCCGACATCCCTGTATAATACACCACCCCAGTGTACGTACGAAGCTAGCAAACAGCTGCGTTTGCGCAAATTAAGCAGTAATTGGGTTTGGATGGAAAGTATAATCACAGGATTGATTGTTTGGTTGGTTGTTAAACTCCGCCCTCAGCAATATTCCAGCCATACAACGGCGGTCAAGTCCTGACCAGACAATCCAGTGATTGATATCATGAGCATCGATCCGCGCAATTGAGATCGATGCCAAGCATCAACCAAGTCGGCGAGCCTGACCACCCGATCCCGTTAGTCGCCTCTTACAAGCATAGCCGCCTTTTACAGCAGGCATGGGTTGCTGAAGACCTATCCTACCCTGGATCTTCACGGGTCACGGGTATATATAGTTTAAGGGTATAGTCTGGGACAACGAGCTTCTATCGCACGATAAAGCTGTATGGAAGCCTTTCTGTAAAAGGTCAACAATATACGCCCAACGCACACGTCCAGGAAAATCCAAGCTTTAGATCGCAAGCTCTGCACAATATTGATTCATGAAACATCATCACCTATTCACTGAACTACAGTCAAAGCATCCCTGGTGATTCTGGGTAGGAATATAGCAACCTTTTCGCAAAAGGCGATTAACGGAATTGGGTAGATAGGTTCGCTGACTCTGTTGATCTTAATATTCCGTAGATGATCATGATTTCAGTCTCTGAGATGTCTGGTCCAGACTCGATTATTTACAGGCCGCCGTCATACACCTGGAATATTGTTTAGTGTGGCGGTAAATAACACACAAACAGAACTGTCACAGAACTGTCACAGCCGACCTTTCCCACCTCGACATTCTCTCTTATCAACGAACAGCTAAATGTACTTGTTATCTGGAGCATGTGAAGTGACATTAACGCAACTCTGGTGCAGGGCAATGTGACCTGACTCTGTATATCTGTCAGGCTCCAATTACTGTGTGCTGCAAGGTCGCTCGCTGACATGTTACTACGTGATCAAGCCGGGCTTGTCATGTCATTTCTCGGAAGTATGTACAATGCCCAAAAGGGGCGCCAGGTAATTGACATTTTCCCCTAATAAAAGAAAACAGAAAAACACAAACAAATCATTCATGTTTCTATAGTCATGTTTATACATATTAACTTAGTTCACGCTATTGGTCAACTAGTTTTGGTAAGTAGACACATTATTCCCTGATTGACACATGCTGCTTCCCCTACACATAGTAGACTAACCCATGTTGCACTCCCGAGGAATGTGGCTTGATACCGTTGTTTACTGTATATGTCACCTGAAGGAATAGTGAGTGAGTGAGTGAGTTGGGTTTTACGCCGCTTTTAACAGTGCTCCAGTTATATTGCGGCGTGTCAGCTTAATGTGGGAGGAAAGCCCTGTGAAACCCACGAGCACGGGTATGGTGCTGACAAACCTAGAAAGATAATCGGGATTCGACCCCACAATCATAGGTTTCTGGCGTGCCCAAGGGACGCAACTCTGCACAGCGAATCTCGGCGCCTTAGACGCCTGGGCCACCCGTGGCCCCCTATGGAGGAATATTACCATATACATGTCACCTGAAGGACAACGACTTAAAGTGAACAGCACGGCTTAATCGTGCGGGCTGCATGAAATAGATGTCTCCTCAAAAAAACACTACAGTTGACAAGTAGTCACGTCTCAATGTTGTTCATCTTAATAAATATAAAAATCGAAGCGTGAACATGATTTTGTAACGAAATCATTATATATTCTCTGTTCCACGTGATCTGGTTAAGAGCCGAACTAGAGCATGCTGGGACATATCTCGCGACACCGGGACACAGTAGTATGGAGGAAAGGCCTGTGACATCACTGTGAAAGATTAAAGGATATATTTCAGCATCACAGTGGTAAGTAAAATCTGCATTTACTATAATGTACCACACAAGCGATATTTCATCTCAATTCACCTTCCGAAACAGGGTCGGGAAGCACAAACACTGGAATGCACTGATTGATATTTACCTTCCGAGACGTGGAAAGGATAAATATAGCCTCATAGGTTATGTTATTTGTTTACAATAATGTTATGTTATTCACAGACACCCGACACTCAATGTAATACCCATATTTCACATGTGGTTCTTGGGTATCAGTATTATCGATCGTCATGTCCAACACAAGACATGTTTGTGTACTGCATTTCACTTCCGTCTTAAAGGTGTGTTGTACATTCAGTTTGGTGCACATTAGCCTTTCACTTGTATCTTGGTTTTATTTGTCTATGACTCCGTGGTATAAAACCAATGACATAAACCACAGACAGAAACCTGACACCCAACCTTACTATAAATATTTCACATAAGGAATTTATACCTGTCACAGATCGAAGTTCAGGTCACGCTGCCCTTCGTCGTCGCTGCAGTTGTGTAATGCGTCCCACGTCCACGTTCAGTGTGTATTGCTCAGTCGGGCGGCGCAGTTCAGTCTCGAACGTGCATTTGGACCTGGGAATTATATTTGGACATATATTATATGACATTATGTTATCACTAGGAACAGATGTTGTTGTCTTGCAGACAAACATATGTCCTCTAGACAAAGAGAAATACACAACTCCCATGCCGGACTTCTTACTACTACTTAGTTGATGCTTGAGTACATGAGTGAGTGATTGAGTTTGGTTTTACGCCGCTTTTAGGCTAGCCGACCTCTCCTTGAGTACATGGATTAAGAAGGTGTTTATAAAGAGATCTTAAAGCAACTGTTGTTTTATTGGTTCGCAAGGATGAATTAAAGTTGATCAGCAATATTCTTTTTGTCTGGATTCCTATCATAACATTAATGTCACGTGACAGTTAATACAATACAAATATTCTGAAGTGATCACATTTAAACTGGAAAAATGCATTATTTGATATGAATGCTTGAAAATAACCCATGCTTGTCTAAAAGCCGAATAAAATGCGGGACATTTACATAAAGTCGTCATACCCCTTGTTATACTGTGTCACGAGTGGCCCTGTCGTCTAAGGTACATTTACATAAAGTCGTCATACCCCTTGTTATACTGTGTCACGAGTGGCCCTGTCGTCTAAGGTACATTTACATAAAGTCGTCATACCCCTTATTATACTGTGTCACGAGTGGCCCTGTCGTCTAAGGTACATTTACATAAAGTCCCCATACCCCTTATTATACTGTGTCACGAGTGGCCCTGTCGTCTAAGGTACATTTACATAAAGTCCCCATACCCCTTATTATACTGTGTCACGAGTGGCCCTGTCGTCAAAGGCGCCACAATTCGCTGTGCGGGGTTGCCTCCCTTGGGAACACCAGAAACCTATTATTGTGGATACCAAATCCCGATGTGCAACGTGGATGTTTCTAGGTTTCCCAGCACCAAACGTGTGCTCGTTGGCTTTATCGCAGTGATCTAACTGGAATGTCCTTCAAAGCTGCGTTAAACCCACCAACCTTATTCATCACATCGCATCTGCACAGAGTCATTCGTGACCGTTGATCTTACTCCATATTTCCCACGCATGAGTTCAGTTCTGTTATACAGTAAGCGACGTGTCCCAAATCCAACAACTAGCATTCGCTGGTGTCAATTTCTTTGCCATGTTTCTAAATCCAGACAACAGGGATATGTATGCTTTAGCATATAGCAAAAACAACAAGCAGAAGTGAACAAAAGCACATATCGGAGATATTGGTCCTTACAACATATCTCCCTGAAATATATTATCAACACTGACTGACTGACTGACTGAGTATGGTTTTACATCGCTTTTAGCAATATTCCAGCAATATCACCGTGGGGAACACCAGAAATGGGCTTCACACATTGTACCCATGTCGGGAATCGACCCCGGGTCTTCGGCGCAACGAGCGAACGCTTTAACCACCAGGCTTACCCCACCGTCCCTATATTATCAACAAATACACATATATACATATATAATTAATAACGGGATCGGGTGGTCGCATCTGTCCCTGGTGCTCCCCCAGTTCCACGAAACATATGAAGATCCGGGCTAGAACAGGTCTTCAGAAAGCCATGCTTGCCGTAAAACGCGACTATGCTTGTTGTAACAGGTGACTAACGGGATCGGGTGATCAGGCTCGTTGATTGGGTACATGTCATCGATCCCAATTGCGTGGATCGATGCTCACTGTCTGGTCCAGACTAGATTACCCACAGACCGCAGTCATATAGCTGGAATACTTCTGAGTGTAGACGACAAAGTAGACGCAATACATGGATAACAAATTATTTCTTTACTGTAAAGGCGATATGGTTAACATTATAAAACAACTTTCTTCCCTCGCGTTTGTAAATGATAAAGCGGTTCTCGTCTTTTCAAGTTGTGTCGCTCAGGCCTTTAACCATTTAGACATCTATCCCAAATGAAACGCCCGGTGTAAACACGTCGCCTGTACTAAATAATTACTAACTAAACAAAACGACACTGTTAAGAGACCGCCTCCGTGGTCTAGTGGAAGAGCGGAAGGTCCGGGGTACGATCCCCAGCCGCGTCATACCAAAAGTCGTTAAAAGATGGTACTTGTAGTTACCCTGTCTGGCGAT
Organism: Haliotis cracherodii; assembly: GCF_022045235.1. Lineage (NCBI taxonomy): Eukaryota > Metazoa > Mollusca > Gastropoda > Lepetellida > Haliotidae > Haliotis > Haliotis cracherodii. The sequence goes on along the minus strand of NW_027266269.1, from coordinate 1,741,137 downwards.
CGACATTAAGGGGCTAAAAAAAGGACTGGTCGGCTCGGAGTCAGTATACTGTGTCTGAGTGGGATATTTATGTTAAACTGCGGCATGGTATCTCAGTGAGCTAGCACTATAAATTGGCATCAGCCCGGACTAATACAAACCGCCACACAAACACACACACGTACATGCACGTCGCTATAGAAGTGCAATAATCTTGGACGCGACGTTAAACCCCATTTCACCTCACCTCACCTCACTGTTAAGAAAAGAGGGAAATCATCGTCCCAATACGTCTGAATATATTCAGACTAAAAGTACATCTGAACGGATAATTCGAACCACCAGCATATGTTGCGAAAAAGTTTTCAAGGAAACCTAAAGCTGAGGCAGTTATTCTTGGACCGACAGTGAGGCGACTGTGACGTGCAAGCCAGAGTTGACATACTGTGGGGCACACAGCAACATGGCCCACGGCCCCACTGCACAGAGCTGAGAGGTGAATGAATGTGCGGGACACCACTGCACAGAGCTGAGAGGTGAATGAATGTGCGGGACACCACTGCACAGAGCTGAGAGGTGAATGAATGGCCGTGACACCACAGCACAGAGCTGAGAGGTGAATGAATGGCCGTGACACCACAGCACAGAGCTGAGAGGTGAATGAATGGCCGTGACACCACTGCACAGAGCTGAGAGGTGAATGAATGGCATTGAGCACCGACAGGTTAGTCTTGTCACGCACACGGGTTACACTGACGTGATGGGCAGGTTGAAATAGGTTGTACTTAAAATAGCAGAGTGTCTGACCGTGGCATGTAGCCGTGGAAGAAGCACTACATTCGTTGTTGTATCGGTAAGTAAACTACACATCGTATCATACATGGCACGAACATGTACAGTTGCCTGCTTGAACATATAGATGCAGTGTCAATGTGAGAGCATTCAACTTGATATTCCCAGCGAGAGTGGAGGCTTTGTACAGGACGGCAACTCGTTGTTGGTGTGTTGTGGATTACAGCGTTGTTACACCTGCAGGGGAACGATATTGAGGTCGAGGTGCCCTTTGACTAACTATGTGTTACTGTCCCTATTGCTCACAGTCATACTGGCACAATGAGAGACACCTCACTCGTCTGAAGATTATGCTTGTCGTAAGAGGCGACTAATTGGATCGGGTGATCAGGCTCGCTGACTTTGATGATGTATGTTATCGTGTTCCGAATGCCTTAGACCGATGCTCACGATGTCCATCACCGAGTTGTCTGGTCCAGGCTCGATTATTTGCATACCACAATCATATGTTGCTGAGTCAAGTTTTAAAGAACTAAAGTATAAAGACAGCTTTGATAAAGTGATCGTTTTATTGTTCAGAAGATCGTTAAACAGGCTGGGGAGGGCCGACTTATCGACGCTCAACCAAGAGAGGAAAGGTCGTGTCGACATGGAGGAGTGGTCGGGTAGCCTAGTGGTAAAAGCGTTTGCACGTCACGCCGAAAACCCTGGTTCGATTCCCGACATGGGTACAATGTGTGAAGCCCATTTCTGGTGTCCCCCGCCGTGATAGTGCTGGAATATTGCTAAAAAGTTGCGTAAACCCACACTCACTCACACTCGCGTGTCAACATGGATGCACCATGCGTTATCAATGACTAGGCAATTCAAGGTTCACGTAATTGCTTGTGATAAGGAAATACGGCTGCGTTTGACTGGTGTTGTGATAAATGAGCCATAATGTGCCCAGCGACTTGGCAATGTAAGGATGTCCTTTGTGCAGGATAATTTGTAAACATTATTAAAAATATCAAGAAATACATGCGCTGTAATGATATTAAGGCTACTAAAAGTTGGACTCACACAGCGTCAGTATATCTAAACAGGAGCGTCTACACATGCTAGCAGCACTGATACTAACTAGCAGTTCTAATATTCAACTGACCTCATTGAAATACACAGAGGTGTGTGTGTGTGTGTGTGTATGTGTGTGTGTGTGTGTGTGTGTGCGTATGAATGATACCATATTCGACGTAATAAGCGCCCCGCTCTAATAAGCGCCCACGGCGATATTTTATAATATATTGGCTAGCAAACAATCCCAATTAGCACCCCTTCCGATTGATCAATGTACACAGGACTTTTTTATTCGTGTATAATACGTATGTTATATGCATTCATAATGATGCGAAATTAAATTCTGGAAAAAGTATATCTGTCGTATATAAACATTTCAGGCTGTCAGCATAAACCACGAATTTTTACGATCTTTTTCACCAAAATAATATTCTATCAAGAGCCCGCCCTTTCCAACTTTGAGAGCGCACTGGGCGCTCATTGTGTCAAATACGGTATGTTATTGAAAATGTGAGTTTATATCGCAAATGTTATATGGGGAGGGGCTGGGGAAAGAAAAAGAGTAGAGAGTAGTATTCCAATGATATTGCCGAAGAAGTGAGATGCATGACCTTCAACACATTACTACATTTATCTATTTTTCATAATTTCTGCATTTGACTTGATGACCACCTGGTAAACCCATTTCTGTCATCCGTGTCAAATGACATGGAGCAAACATTTGGTAAACGTTTAAGCGCAATATGTGTTTCAAACAAAAACGTATAAAACAGCATAAATGGTCACAAGTAAATGCAGCTTGATATATACTGGTGTTTGTTTCACAAAACCATATATTTCCTTTGCAGAGGCTCCAACTCCTCGTCCAGCAGAGCCATGCAGCTACTCTACCCCATTCTGATGATAGTCAGTGAGTATTGACAGAAAAGGGGGTGGTTCGGCTGTCACAACTTTGAACATATCTCCCAACTCAAAATATTCTTTTCACACGGTAGAGTACGTTACTTGAAATTCTTGGCGGTCGGGTAGCCTAGTGGTTAAAGCGTTCGCTCGTCACGCCGAAGAACCGGGTTCGATTCCTGACATGGTTACAATGTGTGAAGCCCATTTCTGGTGTCCCCCGCTGTGATATTGCTAGAATATTGGTAAAAGCGGCGTAAAACCTCACTCACTCACTCACTCACTCACTCACTCACTCGAAATTCTATTGTTCTGTGTCATTATCCTGTACCAAAACATTGATCAGTTGAGAAGAAATAGTACATAAAATACGATGTCATCATTCTGTCCAGTTTCCTTCCTTTCGTTATCCTCATTTTAATGCTTGCGATTTTTCAATCTTTCAGTTTTGGAAACACATGGCAACGATAATTGTGAATGGGGGAAGTATGGCGAAAACTGCAGCAAAAATTGCCCTTCGAATTGTATCCCTGACCCAAAAAGAAACCTGACACACTGCCACAAGGAGACAGGGAAGTGCTCGGAGGGGTGTGTGCCGGGGTGGTTTGAGGATCTCTGTGATCAAGCTTGTACCAGGAACTGCTTGAGAAACACCTGTAATCGTCAAAATGGCATCTGCACGTTTGGTTGTGATGGGGACTACACAGGAGACTTCTGCAACATTATTCCAGGTTTGAAAAGAAGTTGATTCAAATGTGTGATAGTTGGTGCTCATCTGCAGTAACAACAGTCTGCTGTGGGGTGTAGTTCTCACATATAAAACGGTTTTATGATATTGTCTTGCTACCAAATCAGGCAATTTTATACTCAACAAAAACAGTTAAGGACCACTAATATTTTCTGTCACAAAAACAGGTTTATTTATGTAATGATAGCCCAAACAGATATACATAGTTTGGCCCCCCAACAAGTTATGTAACTCCACGTGGTGCACGCGCATGATGTGAGAGGGCATGCCCAGCATGTATATATATATATATATATATAACGGTTTTATATAGTTTTGCTACCAAATCAGGCAATTCATGCTAAAACAAAATCAGTTAGGGACCACTGATATTTTCTGACACAAAAAAACAGTGTTAGTCAAATGGCGATATCCATAGTTTGGGCCCTTCAGATGAATGGCAACGAATCTCTCAAGCTGCTTTCAGGAACCTCTTTCAAATCTTCACTTGGCGGTGTCAGGCCGTGATAAGAGTTTGTGGAGCCACAAAATCAGTTAGGGACCACTGATATTTTCTGACACAAAAAAACAGTGTTAGTCAAATGGCGATATCCATAGTTTGGGCCCTTCAGATGAATGGCAACGAATCTCTCAAGCTGCTTTCAGGAACCTCTTTCAAATCTTCACTTGGCGGTGTCAGGCCGTGATAAGAGCTTATACATTGATAGTCTGTTTATGATATGATTCTGACTGACTGTGGATGTTTCATCAAATGGAGACTGACTTCTGTTTTATGCTGCCAAGGGTGGTAACTCAGCGTGATTCAACTTGCTCTGAATCAATAAAACACTTTGTTATTCATTGTTTGGTCTTTCTGAAGGTATGGTAGTTATATTTCGGTTTTAAGGGTGTTTCTTAACTTTTTAGTGTATATGCAAACCTACTGATTGGTTAGCTGTTAAACCCATGAGGATTTGAAAAAAAAGAAGATCTTCAGCATCCTGTGTTGTTCAAAACAACAAACCGCTTGCAAACTTGGTTGATGCATGTAATCGTAACCCAAGTGCGTGGATCAACGTAAAAACACTGGTGTGTCTGGTCCAGACTCGATTATTTACAGAACACCGTCATCCACCTGGAATATTGCTGATTGTGGCTAAAGTTTGGATTATATCTCAAGAATAAACAAAAGATATACAAATGGAGTGTGGGTTTTAGCCTTACTCGTGTACGGGTTTTCTGGTACATTTGCCACTGGTGGGGCAGGATACGCCCACCTTTTTGCGGACACCTGGCTTCATCACTATTTGATAGTGATTCATTAACACATGCTCATGATATAGTCAGAATCGTACAACTGACTCTGCTTGTAGCAGATATTTCTACTGAATATGGAAAGGGTCTTGTCGTTTCCATTTCAATCAGGCAAATATAACATGGCGGTACACTCATAAATGTTATGCAATGTTTTACTGTATTTTATCTGTGTCTGCAGTTGGATATAAATATGATGTGCTATAAGATACAATTATATTCATGAATTGATTTTCTAAAACAATCAACCTCGAACATGAGGGTATCAAACTTGACTAGTCATCTTTACAGTCGTAATGTTTGGAAGATCTCGGTACATGACTAACGGCATTGTCTGTATTTATGTCTGTACAGGGACGACGGCGTCACCACCAAGGGAATCCAGCACATGTAAGTAAAAATTCAACCTGAGACTCATATATGTTAAGAAAATGTGCAAATCATAATTGCTTTATATTACGTGAAGGTATTTTCTCACAGACACATCGCCGACACAACCGAGTGAATCCAACACAGAGAAAACACCGGACCTGGCTGCGATACTTGCCCCTGTGTTCCTCATCCTGGTGGTTGTCCTCGCTGTGGTGGTGTTGATACTGTAAGTGTGTACCTAACCCTCGCTGTGGTGGTGTTGATACTGTAAGTGTGTACCTAACCCTCTCTGTGGTGGTGATCATACTGTAAGTGTGTACCTAACCCTCTCTGTGGTGGTGTTGATACTGTAAGTGTGTACCTAACCCTCGCTGTGGTGGTGACCATACTGTAAGTGTGTACCTAACCCTCGCTGTGGTGGTGTTGATACTGTAAGTGTGTACCTAACCCTCGCTGTGGTGGTGATCATACTGTAAGTGTGTACCTAACCCTCGCTGTGGTGGTGATCATACTGTAAGTGTGTACCTAACCCTCGCTGTGGTGGTGATCATACTGTAAGTGTGTACCTAACCCTCGCTGTGGTGGTGATCATACTGTAAGTGTGTACCTAACCCTCGCTGTGGTGGTGATCATAATGTAAGTGTGTACCTAACCCAAGGAGATGGAGTCCAGATTATTGCTGTATGTATGTTATAAAAAAATAAAACATTATTGTGAACTGACTGGTGATGTCTGAATCAGTACAGCATGGCCTGGTGGTGGAGCGTCCTTCCAGACAGCAGAAGGAACGGGCTTTGATCCCCGGTCGCGTCATACCAAAACACGTTATGGTACTTGTTATACCCTGCCAGGCGCTTGACATTGTTGGCTCGGAGTATGTCTGGGTTTGGTATTCATGTTAAACTGCGGCATGTTGTCTTCGTAGTCTAGCACTATAAAATCGGCATACACACGTGCATGCACGTCGCTATATAAGTGCAGTAATCTTGAACGTGATGTTAAACTCCATTTCACCTCACCTCAGCAAACTCAATACCTTTTTGTTTGCATTGCAAGTTATAAAGTGTTAGGTTAGTTTTAAGGAGGTTAGGAGGACTGATATATTGGGCTGCAACATGACAGCGTTTACATACTACAGTTCATATATTTCTCAATAACCGACCATATTTTCAGATTTCTTTACAAACGAAAGCGGAAAAGGGGAGAAACCATAGGGATTATCGATGCAGTGACAGGGATACTTCCATGTTGGAGAACAACTGGTACAGATGGTACAACTGCCAGGTAATACAGAAATATAACCTGAGGCAGGACGTCCTCTTCATCACCATCACTTACGTCTATGTGCAGTAGATTATATATCAAAATACAACGAAGTACACATATGAAATGGCAATCCCCTGATTTCTAAAACTATCAAGTCGGACATGCTGATTCATACATTTGTCATAATCTCGATTTTGTTTATTTCAGGTACAGAGCTGGTGAAGATGGTGAGTATACATCTCGTAACTCATTAATTCTACTTAAGGTGACACTGAATTATCATTGGGTTTGTATAAACGAGATATTTTTGGACAAACATTAAAAGTAATTGTGATAGATGAAACTAAATCATAATTATGTTTGTTGGGCTGATTTATCTTCATCTCAGACAGGGAATATACATATTCAGCATTTCCAGATAAATTGTCTGCTACCACAAGCATTGTTTGAAAGAAACAGCAGATTGTAAATCCTGAGAAACAGAAACTGTTTCCTAGTTATGGGCTTACGACACGGTAGACTTGGAAAGAGACATCGTCGTGTGTCTTATATATGTATTGGTATGTGATCTACGCAGCTAAGTTACATCAATAACATTAGCAATACAAGCTCGGTATATATTCCCCTTGAACATTTAGCGTGTTTGTATTGGTTCCATTACTTGTTGTACCTTAGATATCGAACTGGATATTACACAACCCAGAGGGGGTTAAACATGCTTCATCTAACCATCACATCTGATATGTTTCAGAACCTTTCATGGCAGAGGAAGGTGAAGCCAGTAAGTATGGGATACATATAATGGTGTATGTATTGATGATTGGATGTTGTCACGTGAGTTAATACGAAGTGAATGTCAATTGTTTAATTTGTCCGTTTTCCGTGTAAACGTTACATTATCTCATGGTAAATATAATGTTGGTTAAAGGTCTAGTGTATTAATAATTAATATGTTCACTGGTGATGCAATTACCCTTACCTTTTGAGTGGAATGAACACATGTTCATAATATATGACTGTAAGCCGAATACCCTGAACAACAATAACAACGAAATGTTAACAAATTAATATCATCTTCGCATATAAGTCTTTGCAACAAATGCATTTCAGTTGTGGAAGCATATTCATATACTTTTACTTTCTGACCAGCTTTGGAGAGAGCTGCTGATTCACCCTGCAGTTTTGTGCTCTTGCCGTCTGGTAAGAACTGAATACCTTTATCAACATTAGTAATGATAAGTATTGATCTGGTACGTCCTTCAGGCGTGAGTACATGCACGCGTACGTACATCAAACGTAACCTGGGGTCCTCTGTTTTGATAAAAATGAAAATACTATTTGATGCAGAGATTACACTCTTATACTATAACTAAACAATTTATCTTTATCAAACTCAGAAATTAGTGTCAAACGAGTTGAACTGGTGATGCTGAATTTCACATTTCGTTTCGATTTGTTTACTTATATTTATGAACGTTTACAGGTTCACTAGAACAGAAGATAAAGGATGCCCAAGGGGTGTTTGTTGAAACTGAGAGCTTTAAGGAGGCGAGAGTAAAGTTGGAGACCTTTTGCCATGTGACGATAAGCGGTGTTCAAGGAGAAGGTAAAACATCCATAGCCCTGATGCTGGGAGCTGAATACAGGAAGCAGGGGTATGAGCTGGTTCTAGTTGAAGATGCTTATAAAGTACAGTTGTCTGATTACCTGGATAAAGGCAAAGACGTGTGTGTCATATTTGATGACATATTTAGGACAGTCAGATCATATATGGATCTGTCCGGACTTAAGCACTTTTTGTACGACCTCCATTTGCACCTGGAACAGTGCGAGTCCAGATCAGAAAGAAGATACCAGCGTCTGCAGCAAGAAACAAGAGAGGAACAGAGAAAGCTGAATCAACCAAACATCTGTGTTATATTGACTGCAGAAACAAACACTCTCGAGCGTGCAATGTCAAATCTAGCAGGTCAACGTATTTTCAAAAGTTCATCAGATGTCAAACTAACTTGTACACAGGGGGAGAAGAAAGCATTGTGGCAAAAGTATAAACATCGCTATGGGTGTAAAGTGGATGTGAAGAATGTTTTTCCTCATACGAAAACGACTGTTGGTTTTCCTCTAGAATGCAAACTTTTCTCCAGTTGCTGTGTCTTTCAAATGCACCATGAGAGTTTTTTCGAGAAACCTATGTTTTATATCACAAATCAACTTCGAACGATTATTAGCTCATTGGATGACAAGTCAGCTGCGCTCATCCTGATCTTACTGTGTGAAGGTCAGATAAACATCAGTCAACTGGAGACTGAAGGTGTCAGTCCTGACAGTCAACTTCAATCTAAAGGTGCCCGCCAAGACCTAGAGGCTGACCTCAAGGGAGTTGCAACTCTTGTGAAGACATCAACCAGACAGGGTGTAGCTAAGGCTCTCCAGTGTTTCTGTCGAACATTTTTGACAGAAGAAAACATAACAGCATTTTCCCATTCAATCATGTATGATGTCTGTGCTTTGGTCTTATTCAATTTTGAACCAGAGTTTATTCTTAAACATTGCAGTATAAAGTTCCTCCTTGAGCATGTACAGGATCAGCAGGCCGACGGTATTTCTGTCAATGAACACCAGCTCGTGATTCCTTTCTCAGAGGCCTACAAAGGAATAATTGCTGACAGAATGGCAGATGCTATTGCCAGCGGTGCTTTCAGTATGTACATCTGGCATCCCACATGGAAACGAAGAGAAATATCTGACAAATTAAATCATATGTTCACAGATCCAACTTCCTTGTCTGATGATATCAAGCAGAACATTCTCGAGTATGCCTGTTTCACTGGGAACAAGAATATCCTAAAGATACTTCTTCCTCACTGTGAAATCAATAGGCCTGGGTTGAACGGCTGGACACCGGTGATGTATGCAGTTGTCTCTGGACAGATAGAATGTTTTGACATCCTTGTGGAAAGCAAATCTGACATCACTTTATGTGACAGCAACAACTATAATTTAGTGCATTTGGCCTGCCAACATGGGCATAAGTCCACCGTAAAACATGTAAAAAAAGCGCTCAAGAAACATCTTTCTCCTGATTTGTATCTCAATCAGTATATTAATGGACGAGGAGTAAATGGCTGGACACCAGTTATGTGTGCAGTGGCATTTGGGAAGGAGGATATCTTAGATTATCTTACCAAAAAAGGGAAAACATTTGAAAGGAAAAAACAAAACAAAGTTGATTTCAAATTATCAGATATCCACAAAAACACTGTGCTTCATCTTGCATGTTGGTATGGAAACAAGTCCATTGTAGAGAGTCTGCTCCCCCACACAGATATCAATGCACGTGACAACAATGGACAGACACCGGTTATGTGTGCGCTATTGTCTGGGAGGAAGGACATTTTCGACCTTCTCGTTTCAAAAAAGGCTGACCTCACATTGACTGATGATGACAACTACAATCTTCTTCATCTGGCTTGTCGCGTTGATGATCTATCTCTGTTACCATCAATAGTGCCAAAGTTTGACATTAATAGTCGGGGAAAACACGGATGGACACCACTGATGAGAGCAGCCGTAGATGGAAATGTGGATGTATTTCAGCTTTTCCTTCACACAGTGGACCTAGAGCTGGATACAACGAAGGCTGACCTGAAGCTGAAAGATGACAACAGCAACAATCTCCTCCATCTTGCATGTCATGGAGGAAATGTCTCCATTGTGAAACTTTTACTGCCAAGGTTTGATATCAACGGTCGGGGAAACAACAGTTGGACGTCGGTGATGTTTGCAGCTGACAATGGAGGAGAACATGTCGTCAAGTTGCTTGTGTCACAGGGAGCTGATATAAGATTGAGGGATGAAAAAAATAATTCTGTATTACATTTAGCATGTTTTGGTGGAAATATTTCCATTGTGAAATATCTATTGGCATGCTCGTGCACTGATATCAACTGTCTGGGAAGCCAAGGGAGAACAGCAATAATGATCACAGCCTTGGTTGCAAAACCCGCCCTGTTCGAACTACTTTTGTCAAAGAAGGCCGATATCACACTGACTGATGATGATAATAATACTGTATTACATCATGCCTGTCAGGGTGGGAACTATTCCATTGTGAACATTCTGATATCAAAGATTAACATCAATACTTCTGGAAAACACGGCTGGACACCAGTCATGGTTGCAGCATGGGCAGGAAGGAAGGATATGTTCGAGTTGCTTGTGAAGCAGAATGCTGACCTCACTTTGACTGATGACTACAATGACAATGTTCTACATTTAGCATGTCAGGGTGGGAGCACAGCTATTGTCAAATGTCTTGTGAAACTCGGTGACGTTAATCGTCGGGGAAAGAACAACTCGCCAGAATCAATGCATGCAGCGAGATCAGTGTTCAGTGCAAATAAAGATCCTCGAGAGGGTAATGCACCGAAGGAAGATATACAATCATCGACTTCCCCGGAGAATGATAATGCTATCTGTGTAGTCGGTCAAAGTGGAAAGGAAGTCAGCGTGAAACAAGAGAGTGGCTACTTTGACATCAACGTCAGAGGCAGGGATGACCAGACTCCACTAATGAGGGCAGTTTGTAGAGGCGATATGGACGTGTATGTTTTCCTGTTGTCCTGTGGAGCTGACCAAACTCTGGTGGACAAGGATGGACACACTCTTCTACATCTTGCTGCTCAGCATGGTCAGCTTCATATGGTGAAATACATCATAGACTCTTTTGACATCAACACAAAAGACAAGGCTGGCTTGACACCTGTCATGACGTCAGTAGCATCTGGCAATGTTGCTGTGTTCGAATATCTTAGGAGAAGAGGCGCTGACTTGTCTTTAGTTAACAATGCAGGGAATGATGTGTTGAAGCTCGCTCGTGAAGTAGGATGCAGACACATCATGGAACAACTAGAACCAGCCAAGAAGGTCAAACGATTCTCTGGACTGAAGGATACGAAGGTTGGCAAACTGTTTATTCAAGCTAAGAAGAATATGCATTTACATTCAGAAATAAGCTCAGAAGTCACTGGTGAGAGTCCAAGTTCACCCAATGAAAACAGCAATGATCTTGATTTGAAACAAACAGACTAATCTGCAGAAACATTGCTACATCTGGCTTTTCGTGTAGGCAACATGTGAATCGCCCATCCATCCGGTGATTATAGCAGCTGTTTGTGGACGTGATGATGTCTTCTGACTTCTGGTGTCTCACAAGGCACATCTCACTCTGGTCTCAGTCATAGGGGCATAATTGATCTCTCTGACGCGGTGAGGCAACAATAAAGAACTTGTCAATCACTTTGAGAAATAACACGAGAAAAGAAGGACGTTCTATGAAATGAAAATCATGAACTTCAATCTGCATTGTGTATACATTCATGGTGAACTCAGATATTCATATCTCGACATACATGCTTGTAATGTTTCCAGTGTGTATGCAACATGATTTGTGTTGTTAATGGTGTTAGAAAATATGGAAATTAAACCTTAGTACTGTGCATAACCTGTCTGATATTCTATGTTTTAAGATACATGTCAATGTTACATAAATACTAACGGAAAAAAGGTTACTGCGCTTCATATAAAGTTCAGCAATAATGAATTTGTTCGGAAATTGAATAATGCATCTTTCAAAACATTTTATTAAGACAAAGTGTGCATGCATGTTAATGCACGACATGCAGTTTAGATGTTTGTATATCTGTTAGGAGCATGATATTTGAATACATGTTTTGTTGTAAGGGAACAATACACACCGATTGTTCAGTGTAAATAATACTCTTTTGATATGTGTTTGGAGAAGTTCACTACAGCAGGGCAACACTCATTAATTGTCACAGGTCACAAAGACAACCATATTTCTATGTAGCATCTACAAAATCGATACTAAACTGCCACATTAACTATTCTGGGTTGAGATCAATTAGTGACAAAATATTACGTCTACGGTTGAGGGTGAGAGTCACCAATCCCACATCTTGTGATACGCCCTGATTTGCTGCCACAGCAACATTAATGTTACTTAACGTCGTTAGTCTAGGGATGGAAGTGTTGGGCTATGGGGTTGTATCAAAACTCAAGCGAGAACACATCTCGTAATGGCATGCACTACCGGGGCGACCTCATTGGAGCACTTGTTCTCCCCCTTGTGTAAATGCAGGGATATAACGTCACAATGCAGCAGAATAATGCAAGCCCGCACCTTTCATCTGTTGCAACAGACCTTTTGAGGCAGCATAACCTTGCTGTATGCCCATGATCCGCAGTTTCTTAAGATCTCTCCCCCACAGGACTTATCTGGGAGGGGATGGAACGCCACCTACATCAGGATCATGGTAATTTGAGCCAATATTTGGCTGACATTTGGAACAACATCCCCGAGGCGGTTTTCAATCACCTGTAGTCTTTAATGCTGCACAGCTTCCTCAAATGTTGATCAAGCCCAATATTGCCATTTTCATTGAGTTTTTATACCTTTACTCTTCAAGAGCGTGTCACTGCTTACTGTTACCTATCACCTCCGTGGTCTAGTAGTCCAGTGGTAGATGGTAGAGCGTCTGTCGAGTGAGCGGAAGGTCCGGGCTTGATCCCCGGCCGCGTCATACCTAAAGATACTAAAAGATGATACTTGTTCAGTATTGAGGGAGTAAAATAAGTACAGTTACATGCATGTCAACATTAAAGTGCTATAATATTGGACGCGACGTTAAACCCCATTTCACCTCAACTCACATGTCTCCTGTTACCGCGAAAACGATTTCTTAATTACTTCGATCACACTACTTACAACATAGTATGTTATTATTAGGAAAATGTACACCACGAGGCCTGTCAGCAATTGAAAACGTTCCTCTGAACTGAAAACCCTCAATCGGAGAAGCCACCAAGTGGTGAGACATGTAAGTATGGAGGATTCCAACATAATACCTCACTTGCATGATGTCGGTGTTAAATGCTAAACCGAAATGTCGCTCCTAAGTGTAATAAAGACCTTGTTCATCCATATACGTATTCCTACTTTACTGATCATACCTCGTCTTTTGAGCAGGATTTTCCTGATGAGATAAGAAACCACCAATGGAGTTATCTTGAACATAAACACAATTTAGAGGTTCAGTTATATTTGCCACTTTGGCTTGATCAGAATCCGCAGAAAAGTCCTCTTCTAAAATATTGTCAACGACGTATTGCGGTAGATCTGTATTCAATGAATAGCATGTGACTCTCTGGGAGAACTTAGTGACTATGTCTCTAAACCTGTTTCACACCCTCATTTTATGTTTTACAGTTATAAATATTGAATGATCGGAGAGGTTGGAGGGCAATTTTCACTCCTTCTGACCTGCCATCAATTTTTATCAGATCATTAACTTTGATGGACATCGTAACTGTGTTTTTTATTTCATTGTATCAGCATTTGAATAATAGAGGAATGTAACTATTTCAAACATGTTGACTAAAACATGGACTTTAATAATCTGATTACGTAATCTCGTTTCTATGATAGCTCAGTTGTTCATAGTAAAAACTGAATGGGCGTAGTAAATACGTATGAATGAAAGAAATAGTGCGTCTTGAAAGCGAGGCTGACATCGTTATCAATCAGTCATTGTCAAGGAACTGTTGTCTCATGACATGTTATGTGAATTGAATGTTTTGCCTCAATTTGACATATATATATTTAAAACTAAGTTTGCTTGGTCACCCCATATATCTCCTTAGCCCTTAATACACATTGATCTGCCAAGTCACTGCCAGGGAAAGTTCGTTTGTCTCAGGGCTCGGACTGTAGTTGGAAAAAACCGTTCATGACATGCATGTGCAGGTCTAATTTTTTCTGGTCTAATTTGCCCTTTTCTGCATATAAATTAAAATAAGTTTTGATAACCTAATGCATATTCATTGCAAAATCATTTTTTTCAAACTATTCACCGGTGCCCTTAGCCCTGCAAAGGCTAATAGTAGATCAAAAACCAGATTCCTATGGTTTGTCGTCAAATATTTGTGCTTGAAAGACAGGTTTCCTAAAGCTGTGATATAACATGACTACGATTGAAAAAGTAGTATAAACTGCTGACACAGAAAAAGTTAAAGGGGAAACAACACTGTATGCCATTACCCCTTCACTCGGATCACTGCTCACAATCAGGAAAGGATAGACACCATGCACACGATTTTTTAACATCAAGAGATTGGTCAACTATAAAACAAGAAGACGAGTGCTGTCTACCGAATCAGAACATTCTATCAAAATAGGGATATCTGACTCATTCTTTAAACGCTGCTGGGTGGCAAATTTTGCATCACCTTGACATAATCAAAACATTTTGTACACATTTGCGATAAACATAAGTGTTGGTGATATTCATGTGGGCATTAGGGAAAAAAATAAATATTTTAATGGGTTTGACTCAATGGGGCAATCTATGGTGGAATTATTTGTATCCAGACGAGATAGTCGCTTTCATCGCGTCAAAACAATTGAATGTTGAGAGGTAACAAATAACATGAAACATCAACATATATGTTTCCTTCTCTGATGTTATAACCTCTGCGGGGCGTATTTGTATTTAGACACAGAGAAAGCCAACAATTATACACGTACATGTGCACAATACGCCTGAATAATTGTAACAGTAATAAATAACAACATAACTCACAAAATTACATCAAGGTACTAATATTGGATATGCTGAAAAATAATCTCAGTGTTACAATTGTATCAGGCAGGAAATAGCAAAGTGATAAAGAGAACGACGTATACAGAAGGAAAATAAGGTCATGAATAATACAGAACGGGCAATATTTGTCTGAATCCTCATATCAACAGCTAGAATGGTGTAATAGATTGACGTCAAGATTAGATATGTCATGTGATAATTATACTGTCCATATATGATCCAAACTGGAGCGAGTGAGGAGTATCTACGCTCCTTTGGACTCTACGTGGGTCAAATGTTGTTGGTTTAAGACATTCAAATGTTGGGAACAGTATTTGTTGTGATGCTTAATCCTCTGCAAATCAGTCTGCCAATCCTTCATCATGTATGTATCCTGAATGACAATATATTAAATACTGCAAGTTTTTGTGACAAAAGGAAAACATGATTGGTCAGTGAAACATTCAAATGTTAAGTTTTGTATGACTATATATATATATTACATTGCCTGATCAGCTTAACAGAAATACCCCACTCAGACACAGTATACTGACTCTGAGCGACCAGTCCTTGTTTTAGAAATAAATAATATGATGGCAGTATTCAGTGTGAAATATGAAAACAGTGGTGATAGCAAAAGTCAGTGATAATAATGTATTCACCCAGCAGGGACAGCGGTTAAGCTTCCGAGGAAGAACTAGGCCAGGAATCCCGAGTGATCGTCACACGAAAGCTGGTCTTGATGTATTCTTTTTTTTTTTTTTTTTAAATTTTTATTCAGTCATATACACAGGATACATAAGCACTCGGAAAGCAATACAGCTTTATGAATACAGGTACTTCCAAAAATATATGGTACAGAGGAGGCCTAAGGCATAATCCACATCATGGTACAGGTGAAGGCATAATCCACATCATGGTACAGATGAAGGCATATTTATGTATACAATTAAGAAGATGCGGTATTTATGGTACATCAAATTATGTTGCAAACATCAAGTGAATAAGTTATTTTGCAGTTTGAATAAACAAAGCCCATTTTCTATTAAAGGCAGAGAAGTCGTTATTTCTACGTGCAATATGATATTCAACGTCATAGATACTTCTTATTGTGTTCTTAAAAGCAACAGTCAACATTTTCATTCTTAATACACTGGACAAAGATAAATCTTTTAGCAGCTACAATCAAATGGTTAATTAATACATCAGAGGTACCAAAGAGGAGCTCGTTGTCAGTTATAAGGATTGTTCTATGCAAGATATGAGTCAAGTAAATACAGAAATCTGACCAAAAATTCTTAACAACATGACATTCGATATAAACATGAAAAATATTTTCTTTGTGAGTATGACACATAGAACACTCATCGTTATCAATAAGTTTAATTCTTAATAACTCACGTTTAGTAAATATTACTTTATGAATTAATCTAAACTGGAAATCCTTGAGTTTTGTGTCCCTTAACCCATGGCAATATACACTGAATATTTGATTCCATCGAAAAGAGCATCCCAGCTGATTTTCCCATTTCAAACAAGATTTAGGGAGAGGGAGGAAATTCCCTATCAGTTTATTATAAAACACTTTTGTTCCTTTAATAGAACGTGTAAGATCATAAATCCAAGGAGATACTGTGAGATTAGAAGAGGAATGTAGATTTTTATCAATATTTTGTCTCCAACTTCTTGAAATATTAAAAAAACATACGGTTATAGTCGAGAAAAGTTCCTTTAAGATCATAAAGTTGTTGTAAACGTGGGAAAGGGATCCATCCGTTTTCATCATACAAGTCTTTTATCGTAACTATACCTTTTTTAAACCAGTCATTAAAAATTAATACTGGTTCTCTAAACTAATGGTTTAACCATATGGGTTGGGAAGAAATTTCTGCTTTTTCTAAGTCTTCAAAGTCATATGAATGCATAAAGTCACTCCAGGCTATAAGGGTATCTTTCTAGAACGGATTTACAATTTCCCAATTCTTGTGCAAACTGGCACCTAAAGTGTAGATATGAGCCAGCTGAAAACTAGCAAGGTCATAATTAATGTTTTTTTCACAATATCTTTTTAAACATGAAATTTTTAAAGATGATATAAATTTGGGTATATCAGTCATTTTCAGTCCACCTTGACTATAATTCCTTTTCAAATAATCCCTCTTAATCTTATCTCTTTTGCCACTCCAAATAAAGTTAAAAAGAATTCTATTCAATTGATCAATAAAAGCTTTTGATGGATTTGGGAGAGCGGAAAAAATATGTACAAGGGTAGAGAGAATTAAGGTCTTAACAACTGTTATTTTACCCATCAAAGTCAAATTACGTTTTTTCCATTTGCTTATAATACCATAGATATTATCAAGGCGTTTTTTAGTGTTGATTACCCAAAGGTCTTTTAAGTCAACATTAAAACATATGCCCAAAACTTCAAAGTTGCCATCATGCCAATCTAGCTTTAAGTTAGGACAAAATCGGACTTTACTACCAGCCATACTGCCTATCAATATTGCTTTGGTTTTTTCAAAGTTCATTTTTAATCCTGAGATTTTGTAAAAAGTTTCAAGTGTATCAATTGCTGATTTTAAGGATTTTTCCAAGCCATCTAAAAAAAGTTGGGTGTCGTCAGCATATTGGCCCAATGTGTGTTCAATATCGTGTAGAAGTATACCTTTTATATCTTCATTATTACGAATCATGATTCCGAGAATTTCAGCTACGAAAAGAAACAAATAGGGGGAAATTTGGTCACCCTGTCTACAACCTCTTTCATTCATGAAAAATTTAGAGAGGTAGCCATCATTGGGTCTTGATGTATTCTTAGATAAAACAAAAATGTATCACGAAATGTGTGAGAGATGATTTACCCACGCCTTCTTCCTCCAATAAAGCCCAACACCTTTCAGAACTTTCAACACAGTACCCGAAATTTACACATCAGATTAGGAATTAAATGTAGTAACATCCTCGCCACTGATTCCATAAAATAACACTACATTCCTGACAATCACTGACCAAATACAATGTAATGGACTCCTACCGAATCTCAAGAGGAGCAATGTCATACAGTTACTATAATTGTTGTACTCAATGTTTTAAGAACGGTTTGCTACGGTCTTGTTTGTTGATGTGGAACAGTAAAGGCATCTGAGTTGGGTATTTGTGGAAAACTGTGTATCTCAGTGTGTTATGTGTTTAATGGAGTTTGGAATCCAGTACATATACACGTCACTGAGGAGCGCATAGCCACATACCTATATATGCCTTGCACTAAAACGAACAATATGACTAAACAATTATACTCGTAAGTGTTTATTGATGGCACGATTTGGTTGGTAAAATTACTACATTTGCTACTGGGTATCATTTGGCCCAACAAAATACGTTGCAGGTGGTAATAGAAAACGTACATTAGCGTTTGTCAGTGTTCAAGCCTCAATGATAAGAATGGCCTCCAAACTTCAGCGTCATACAGCAACACATTAACCACTCGTGGTAAGCTATAAATACACAATTACAGAAATAAATATACTTGTTATGCTCATAATAAGGTCCACACACCCTCCGCTGTCGCCAACATGTCTTGATTCGAAAAGGGACACCATACAGTCACTTGCAGAGGAGAACTCATGTCAGTAATACAGATGAATAGATATGTACGATCACAGATCTATCGATAGTCATAGCTTGTAGCAAAGTACTCTTTGGCATTTGCCAACTCACTATTTATTTGTTTGTTGTTTTATTAGTGACGCTAACCTTTCATAAGCAATATGTGAATAAAACTTGCTAACTCATGCTTAACAATCTCATTAATTTATATGTACAAAAGAAGACCCGGTGGACTGAACGCTGTATTATCGACATTATCAAAATATCGAATCTCGTCCCTGACTGGGAGTGTCGTCTTGTGCGCTGGAGTGGTATAGCAGTGCTTTAGGATCAGAGTCTTGGAGCCTGTGTGATTATGTCTATACCATTCACATAAACCTTTCGAAAATCGGCCACGACAGTCTATGCTCTCCTAGCGATAACTAAACCATAAGGGCTAAGATTGTTTCGAAAATGTAGGCCCAGGCATAGAAATTAGGTATTCAAGATCGTTGCTTTGCACTGTTTTAATCATTCCCTTTGAACGCAGTTGGAAGAGGCAATCAGAGGCACAACGAAACAATCAGCATGCATTCCACAGGGTTCCATTCCAAGCTATCAGGCATCCACTTGGCAACCATTACACAGTAGTCAACCGAATGGGGAGAAACCATAGCCGGAACAAAAGCTGCGAAGGTATAGCCTTCAGTGGTTTCGTATTACATGGAGTTTAGCACGACAAACATGTGATCTGAGAACCGTGCAGAAAGTCAGTTGGTCAGACAAAAGCAGAATCCTGCTCCATGTCACGGATTGACGAAGGAGGGTTTGGAGGTAAAGTTATATGAACTATTCACCCAGGAACATCAGACCAACTGTCCCTTTCGGGGGAGGCTCGGGAAGAATGTTGTGGTGTATATTACACGATTACAAGCTGGGCCTGGTCACCACATGAAGCAGCCTCGCGGGTGATGAGTATTTGGGAATTACAAGCTCTGACGTTCATACAGTTTGGCCCTGGTTTGAAGGTTAATTCTCAGATTAACACACAAAGATAAATTTAATTCATGAACGTATGTATGCTCACCTTGCTCTAAAGGAACATCGGTTGTAGATTGTTTGAAATGAATGTATTCAAATAATATCATCATTAGGTGAGAAATGTCTGTTAAGAACTACATCAGTGAGGAAGTCACAATAACAGCGCGTCTTACATTTACATCAAGTACAATACCTCAAAATGGCCAGCACGAGAGATTTTCGAAGCTGTCAATGAACCTGTGGCTGTAGACTGTAAATAACAGTCTAGACCCGGATCGAATTGATACTACAATAGCCTGGTCGAGGAGCATTAATACATTTTGTTACTTCAGATGAGCCGAAGCAAGGATATTGGTAAATGATAATGCAGTCAAACGTTCTGACGTTTCTCAATGTTTGCTAAAAGGCTGAGTTCAAGATAAATAGGCCTAAATGATTCGAAAGAAAAGCTTTTGTATGTATTCGTGCAAGGGAAATCCCAGGGATTTCCCTATGAATGTGGAAGTAGTCCGTCAGTGTTTACATCATTTCAAGAATACAGTCACGTGCAAAAACGTATGAACGTCAAATTGTGTCGCTCATACACTATTGACAGTGAGTTTCCGGCCTCTCTACCTATGGAAAAGCTGTTCACTTCAAATTAGAATAGTATATCTGAGCTGTCCACTCACCCACCACAACCCCTCAGTTCTTGGATGCCCATCGTTCTGGGCAGTGGCAATCTATATCTCCAAAACAACGGCATGAGTCCCTTGGTAATGTGTATTTAGTCAAATCACTGAGGTCGATAACCATGAATGTGATATTCTCCCCGAGAGAAGATGTTGCAATATCCTGTGTAATACCTACATATATGTTGTCAAGTGATGACTTTTAACATTCCCGTGATGGCAGCGAGCGTACAATCTACTTTAGCCGTGTTACCACATGTCAGATCAATTTTGGAAGAAAGTTCAGGGAATAGTAAAACAAAAGAAAAAATGGTAATATTCTTTCACAAGTCCGTATGTGTGGCTGCATGCGTACGTGCTGTCGCATGTGTGAGCGCGAAATGCTCCCATGGTTTAACTATTTACTGTCAAGTGTGACATATCTTTTCATTTTACCAGACACTTCTTATGGACATTTTAAAGAAAATAGGCAGAACATAAGGCATCATTTATGAGTACATTTTGCAAATCCAAGTGTATTCATTTAAAGTTTACACGCTTTCAACCTGCCCTCATTTTGACGAAGGAGAGAGTATGGGAGCTGTAGATAACCACTCATTAAGTGTCACTTGTTCTGTATTATTCATTTCTCTCTTTTTATAACGGGTGCATAGAGACACCAAGTGTGACAATTGGAGACGCCATCAGGGCTGTCAATTGGAACACTTTAGTTGTGCATGCTCTTTCTTGACTATTCGCTGACTATTGACTGTGTCTTGGTGACGCTACCCTTTCATGAAACAAATGATCGCACAGGCGTCATAAAAGTACACACAAATCATGCAGCTTCACCTTAAAGGAAACTTTAAAACCAGATCACATGATAGCTCGTGTAGTGATGTTATTAACTGATTTTGCTTCATTTTCTTTGATATATATTAAGAAAATCCGTGATGTGATTACATTGACAAGCGACATTAGCTTCAGTTTACATGGTCCGAATGTAAATAGTAACAGTCGGAACATTAACTGAGAATATCATTTTCAACTGTGCGTCAGATAAAGTATGTTCTTGACTGCCAACAATCATATTGACACCTGTATTTTCACAATTATTTTTACACGCAATCGGATAATATCCAGTTACCTAACTAAAAACGTCTTTTTTTATAATGTTTCATGTTCGAAAAAAACTATTTTTCCATTGTGTTCAGGTAATTTTGTGACTACTATAGTATAGTAGGGGTAAGAAGTGGGGGTTTAATACATCACAGCAATGGCTCAATGTGTCACCCATGCTTGTCACAAGCTGTGTTAAATGCCTGTGTCAATAACGACAGATGGAATGACATATCTCAAAACCCGCTTGGGTGGAAATTATTTGTGAAAAACGGGTGCGAAATTGATGATTTATAGACTACAATGTAATTAAATTCATTATATAAATACTTGTAGTAACTTCAATCACTGATCCTTCAATTGAGGCATCATCTCATTCGCATTATTACCTTGGGCAAACGCTAGCCAAAACATCCATAAATTCATGAATACATCACGATAGTTCAACGATATATGGCATATTTATTGTTATACAAATGCTGGGTAGATATGTGTGAAAGAGAATACTTTCCAAATGCGGGCAAAAAGGATGTTAGCAAAGTCCTTTCAACAACTCGATTATGCAAATGATAAACTAAGAATCATCTGATCATCAAGTGATCTTGATTACGTATTATAATACTATCATGGTATTGCTTTCAGCTGTTTGTCAGAAGAAAGTGTCACTAGTGTCTTACATTAGATGTTGGTATATGTTGCCTTTTGTCAATATCAGCAGTTTACAACTAGAATTGTTCTTTACATGAGGATTCATGATTTTGCTGCTAGAAATGCAAGTAAACTACGAATATCACCATCTTCGTTCTCATGGCAACAGACATTTATGATAACACGTGTTACCTGATCTTTACCCCCTGTAACAATCTAAAACATATTATGGTTAAAATGTATTGCATGTTTTACTGGAGTTGTCATGAGAGAAATTGTTGCTGATGTAAACACAAATTTGCAGTTTTCCACGTCATATTTGAGAGTAATACAAGTAAATTAATATAATGAACGAACCTATAATTGTTACCACAAAAGCAGCAACCATAATCTATGCCAGAAAATGTCTACATTAAAAATAGTCTAACGTATATTGTTAGTCATGTAAGTTCAAAGCGTTAAAGCCAGAGAATAATCA
This sequence comes from Haliotis cracherodii, assembly GCF_022045235.1. Lineage (NCBI taxonomy): Eukaryota > Metazoa > Mollusca > Gastropoda > Lepetellida > Haliotidae > Haliotis > Haliotis cracherodii. Next base: position 1,718,547 of record NW_027266269.1, on the reverse strand, counting down.
GTCTTGAAATATACCGAAAGAGATTCCATAAAGCGTTGAAGGCAAACATTAAAAACAATCATTGGAATAGGATCACTAAAATGGTTAAAGAATGGTAAACATGTTAAAACCCAGGTACAAGGTAAATGAGTGTAAACTACGTACATGAACGCATTACCTACATCTGGGGCTAGAGTTAGAATTAGTATCATTATGTACATACCAAACATTGTTACCTAGCTGTCGGTAGATTGAACATAGATGAAAACTACGTACATAAACGCATTACCTACACAAAAATAATAATAACTACAGATTTATATAGCGCTGGTATCCAGTTCGAAGAACTGCTCAAAAGCGCTTCATTTGAGCGCTGGGGCTAACGTAGACCTGGGGCGAGAGGTATCATTATGTACATACCAATTGTTACCTAGCTGTTGGTAGGGTGTACACAGATGTAAACTACGTACACAACTTTGCCATACCCATCTGAGGTCTGCTGGACATGTTGACTATGTGATGGGCCACATATATATCGCCGATAAGTGAGTGAGTGAGTTGGGTTAACGCCGCTTTTAACAGTATTCCAGTTATATCGCGGCGTGTCAGCTCAATGTGGGAGGAAAGCCCGCAGTGATGACAGGTCTCAGACGTATACCACTTCGGTGAAACCCACCAGCATGGGTATGGGGCTAACAAACCTAGAAACATAATCTGGGCGAACCGGGATTCGAACCCACAATCATAGGTTTCTGCGTGCCCAAGGGACGCAACTCTGCACAGCGAGTCGAGGCGAGGCGCCTTAGACGACTGGGGCACCCGTGCCCCCATATCGCCGATGAGGGCTATTTGAGCGTTATGACCACGATATGTGGAAACTACATATAACCAGCTGCATAGGCAGTTGTACACACATGTACTCTAATCTTAGAGACACATGTTTATCCATCTGAAGATTACCAATCTACCAAGAGTCCAGCTAGCTTCAAACGCATTTAATGTGAAACTGAATCGAGGCAATGTATTTTCCTTGACTATTTCGCCTTTCAAACGAGAATATCCATAAAAGTTACAGTTAAATTCCAATTTAAGTGAATGTATTACCTCTCAGTCGTTATACAGTAAAATGAAGCTATGTATGTCCTGCTTCCTATTAAGGAGGAAACATAAACCTTTTTGAATGGGATAATCATGACATGTGCAACCCATGTGTCGGTGGTGAAGGCCACGTTGATCAGCCTCTGACACTTACCAAGCCCGAGGTGGAGTCCATGAGGTAAACTATTTTCTCCTTGACATTTATTATGTATTTACTATTTATTTATCTGTCGATGTAGGCTTTATAGCAAATACAATCTTTATGAACTGAATTACTGCCGTAAGTTGTAAAGGCGAATCCAGGAGGATACTGTGTTAGAACACGTCCCCTACACACTCTGCTGGTCGAAAGCGGCTACCAAAGAGATCAGGTGGACAGGTTCGCTGGCTTGCTTGCAGAAGATATCGATCCCTGGATTATCGTAGGATGTGACTATTATAGGATAAACGTGTGTACTAAAGGATTATACTTGTTTATTAAAAGATGAGACGTGACTATTATAGGATGCGACGTTAGTATTATAGGATGGGACGTGTGTATTATGGGATGAGACGTGTGTACCATAGGATGATACATGTGAAACACAGGTTGAGGCTTGTGTACCATAGGATGATACATGTGAAACACAGGGTGAGGCGTGTGTACCATATGATGATACATGTGAAACACAGGGTGAGGCGTGTGTACCATAGGATGATACATGTGAAACACAGGGTGAGGTGTGTGTACCATAGGATGATACATGTGAAACACAGGGTGAGGCGTGTGTACCATAGGATGATACATGTGAAACACAGGGTGAGGCGTGTGTACCATATGATGATACATGTGAAACACAGGGTGAGGCGTGTGTACCATAGGATGATACATGTGAAACACAGGGTGAGGCGTGTGTACCATAGGATGATACATGTGGAACACAGAGTGAAGTGTGTGTACCATAGGATGATACATGTGAAACACAGGGTGAGACGTGCGTACTGTAGGATGAGACGTATAAGCTAATTGAAACGTGTATACTATAGAAAGAGACCTGCATATTTTAGGATGAGACGTCTCTACTATGGGATGAGACGTGTGTACTACAGAATGAGGCGTGTTTACTAATGTATGAAACGTCTATACTTTAGCAAGAGAGCTGTATATTATAGAATGAAACGTGTGTACTATAGAATAAGACATGTATATTGTAGGATGAACCGTGTGTACTACAAAATGAGACGTGTGATCTACAGGATGAGACGTGTGAACTGTAGGATGAGACGTGTGCACTGTAGGATGAGACGTGTGCACTGTAGGATGAGACGTGTGAACTACAGGATGAGACGTGTGTACTACAGGATGAGACGTGTGCACTGTAGGATGAGACGTGTGAACTACAGAATGAGACGTGTGTACTACAGGATAAGACGCGTGCACTGTAGGATGAGACGTGTACACTGTAGGATGATACGTGTGAACTACTGGATGATACGTGTGAACTACTGGATGATACGTGTGAACTACTGGATGAGACGTGTGCAATGGAGGATGATACGTGTGTACTACAGGATGAGACGTTTGAACTACTGGATGAGACGTGAATTATTGGATGAGATGTATGTACTATAGGGTGATACGTCTGTAATATAGGATGAGACGTGTGGACTGTAGGATGAGAATCCTGTACTAGAGGAGCATATTTCTCTATTACAATATGTGACTTGATACCATATGTTGAGATGTGTCTATTATAAGATAGGACGGCCGTAATCTATGATTGGATGTGTCTATTATTGGATCAAGTTTGATTACTTCAGAATGAGACGTGTGTACAATGGGAATATACTTGTATAGTACTTGTGTAGTACAGTATAGAATAAGAAGTGTGTACTGGAGAATGATACGTGTGTTCTTTAGGATGAAATGTGCCAATTTTAGGATGATACATGTGTACTATAGTATGGGACGTATATACCATAGCATGAGACGTGTTTATTTTATATGAGACGTCTCTATAATAGGAGGAGACGTGTGTACTAAAGGATGAGACGTGTGGACTAAATGATGAAATGTGTATACTGTAGGATGAGACGTGTTTATTATATGAGACGTATCTGTGATAGGATGAGACGTGTGTAATAGAGGATGATACGTGTGTGCTCTAGGGTTAGACGTGTGTACTATAGGATGAGACGTATGTACCACAGGAAGAGACGTGTGTACTATAGGATGAGACGTATGTACCTCAGGATGAGACGTGTGTGCTTTAGGATGAGACGTATGTACCACAGGATGAGACGTGTGTACTATAGGATGAGACGTATGTACCTCAGGATGAGACGTGTGTGCTGTAGGATGAGACGTGTGTACCACAGGATGAGACGTGTGTACTATAGGATGAGACGTATGTACCTCAGGATGAGACGTGTGTACTATAGGATGAGCCGTATGTACCACAGGATTAGACGTGTGTGCTGCAGGAAGAGACGTGTGTACCACAGGATGAGACGTGTGGACTGTAGGATGAGAAGTGTGTACTGGAGAATTATACATGTGTTCTTTGGGATGAGAATGTGCCAATTTTAGGATGATACATGTGTACTCTAGTATGAGACGTATATACCATAGCATGAGACGTGTTTATTACATAATGAGACGTGTGGACTAAGGGATGAAATGTGTATACTGTAGGGTGAGACGTGTTTATTATACGAAGATGCATGTGTATTATAGGATGAGGCGAGTGTATTTTAGGATGATACGTGTGCAATGGAGGATGAGACGTGTGTACTACAGGATGAGACTTGTGTATTATAGGATAGTCCGACGTGTGCAATGGTGGATGAGACGTGTGTACTACAGGATGAGATGTGTGTATTATAGGATGAGACGTGTGTACTAGAGGTTGAGACGTGTGTGCTAGAGGATGTGACGTGTGTACTACAGGATGATACGTGTGTACTATAGGATGAGATGTGTGTATTATAGGATGAGACGTGTGTACTACATGATGAGACGTGTGTACTATAGGATGAGACGTGTGTATTATAGGATGATACGTGTGTACTACAGGTGTCCTATAAAATGAGACGCGTGCACTATGGGATGAGACGTGTGTATTATAGGATGAGACGTGTATACTATAGGATGAGACGTGTGCAATGAAGGATGAGACGGGTGTTCTATAGGTAGAGACGGGTGTACCCTATGTGTATATTTCAGCATGAGACTCGTGTACTACAGGATGAGACGTTTGTACTACAGGATGAGACGTGTGTACTACAGGATGCGACGTGTGTAGTACAGGATGAGACGTGTGTACTACAGGATGCGACTCGTATATTATAGGATGAGACGTGTGTACTACAGCATGATACTTGTGTACTACAGGATGAAATGCGTGTACTACAGGATGAGACGTGTGTACTACAGGATGAAACGTGTCTATTATAGAATGAGACGTGTGTATTATAGGATGTGACGTATGTACTAAAGGATGAGACGTGTGTACTACAGGATGAGACGTGTGTACTACATGATGAGACGTGTGTACTACAGGATGAGACGTGTATATTATAGGATGAGACGTGTGTACTATAGGATGAGATGTGTGTACTATAGGATGAGACGTGTATATTATAGGATGAGATGTGTGTGCTACAGGATGAGACGTGTGTACTATAACTTGAGACGTTTATACTTTTGGATGAGACTTGTGTACTGTAGGATGGGACGTTTGCATTATAGGAATGAGGGTTTGTATACGTGGATGTGAGGATGTGTACCGGAAGACATGTCAGTACTATAGGATGAGACAGTTGTTTCAATGGGGTGAGTGTGGAATAGTATATGATAAGGCGTGTCGACTAAAGGATGGGCTGACTGGACTGTGGGATAAAACGTGTGTTCAAAAGTGTGAAAGGAAAGCATTACATGATAAGTCGACTGTACTATAGGTTGAGATTGTTTCAATGCATTGAGACATGTCTACTATAGGATTAGATAGGGTGAGGTGTGTGTTCTTTTAGCTGTCACGATTGTTCCTGAAGGAAGGGACGTATGTATTAACAGATGAGACCTGTCTACTATGGGATGAGGGGGCGCCATGCCAATTGAAGAGTGTTTCTATAGGGGAGGCGTGTATACTATACTATAGGATGACGAGACAATTTTACATCCAGTCCAACAAATGACTGATGTATGATGCATGTGATTTATACGTTGTTGGTAAATGTTTGCACCATGTCATTGTTTCTCACAGGTTTCAGTTTGTGTGTAGAGTGTCATCTGTTTGTGTTCACAAGTAGATACAGACGTGTTGCTATAAATATAAAATAGCATTCATGTAACTTACATACGCACAGGGTTAATGACCTTATGGGGTTATCAAGTGACCAGGACACAGGTAAAGCAGGAACTGCACCAACTTTACGATAGTCAACGTTCCCCTTATGTCGAGCAATATTCCAACAGTTCTAGCCTTCAGTGTCACAACTTTTGAGGTGCAATCTAGCATGCTCTGTCGACGAAGATTTCAAATAGTGTTGTGCAGCTCTCGCCCACTAAATGTTTAATTAATGGCATTCAAAGCCTTAAACGTTTTATGGTTGACATGTGGAGGACCTTTTTTCAGGTTTGACGCATCAGTGTCCAACGTTATGTACGGAATACCCCTATGTTGACATGTTCCATTTTATATATATAAAATAATACTGATAGTGTACATTGTGCATGTACATTAACATTGTTTGACGCATGTGTGCCACTTGTGGGGCAGATACGCTCATCGTTTTGAAAACACCTTGAATCATCACTAATTCGTAGTAATCCATAAGTACCTGCTTGTGATAATGTCGGTATCGTTCACTTGACTTTATCAGTTATTTCTTACGCTAATGGAAAGGTGTGCTTTTCTCTGATCAATACTGGATTTCTCTGATAACGCATTTCCTGGATACAGCATATGCTTAATTTACTTTACTTTTCGGACTACATTGTGTGTGAGGAAGGCTATATGTGATCAGAGATGTCTTGACCCCCGAGGACTTTCAGAACTTACGACATTAACTATTTGTCATAATTTCAACTACCTTTTACACCATGTGAGAATGTTCAGTTACCATACATCAAAAGAACAGTTTTATCTCATTATCTTAAACAGGCAAGTAAGAAGGCAATAATCAATTCAACCTACTCACAACATAGGTTTATAAACCGGACATTGGAAGCTGAAACAGATTAATGCCTTCTCATGTATTTATTGTAAGATATACTCTCTTGATCCCTTAATAATCAACATTGTTCAACAACATCAAGTATTGTGAACACTATTTCAGTTATAGTATTGCATGTCAACCTCGGAAAGGAGGAATGCAGGAAGTGGTGTGGGACTTAGAAGTTTACAACCTTAGAGGAACCCACAAGCAGAGGCATTGTGCAGACAAAACAGAGAGACAGAATCAGAAGTAGGGGACGCAACTCAATAATGTTACTTAGTTATAATCCCAGTGTTGTTTAGTCGTTCCATTTGAGATACAATTAAATTTAAAATGTATCGTTACCGGGGGAATTGAGCACGTCTTAGGCCAATGTGCATCATATCTATAGTAAGTTCTATAGGATGTCTGGCTTAAAATTTATATTAACAAAACTAAAGCCTTATGGCTGGGGTCAGTGGCAGGTAGTTCACTCACATTATGTTCTGATCTAACATTGGACTGACATCTCACTTTTGTCGATATACTTGAAAATAAAACAAGAATAATGCCTGGAATCATACTCTGACATCAATAGAGACAATAAGTGCACTTCAAATGCTTTACAAAATCCCCCAAACGATTTCATAAAATCATTATACAACATTTCAAAGTTATAGGGAATGGAAAAGAAGCACAGACTTAAAAAATAGTAAGCCTAGTCAAAAAAGTATAAAGTTGGTGACCTCACAAACTATATTCACTCACTTCAATCATCGTGTATATTTCTCAACCAAAATATCATCATCTTTCAGGTCTTCCCTTCAAATGTATTTTCCTTTGGGACACTAACATATCAGTATCAACAATGCATTTTGGAAAGATACATACGATGGTTGAAACAATCATATACAAAAACCGTAACAAACGAAAACGATATAATTACGATATAAAAACGATCTAATTTCAGAACTTTATGATGGATTGGATTGAGAGTTTTTCAATGAAACATGTGTTTCTTGAACAAAGACAATCTGCAAATTTATTGGAATTGGAATATATTCTTACCTAAAATGATATACACTAAACAAGTGTAGATAACGTCTCAAACAGATGATATTGTGTTCGAAGAACAACAAAATGTTTGGCAATTCCAGTTACGCCATTCTTGTTTGTGGCATACCAGAGGTGCGTAGACGTTGCGTTTACTCGTTTACAGAGCCAGACATATTTCTCAGAGAACATCATATGATCTTTTGCAGAAAGAGTTGTGATATCCTGCGATAAACGTTCACGCATACTGTTCTGTTTCTGTGAGTAGTTTGACTTTAACGCGGTTCACGCAAATATTTCCTTTTGTTACCACAAGTCAAATCAATGTAGGAGGAAATGTTTGTGAAACTATGAAACTATGACACGACAAAGGAGCATAGTCAAGTCTTGAATTCAAACCCACTCAGTGAGTCTTTGCACGCCACAGTAGTCTGTGGGGGCTTTAACGGAGTGGGTCAAGCTGAAAGATTTGTGTCACTCAGAGTATTCAAATGAAGTAGCTTTTCCCGGGGAGAATGATAACATTGTCAGCAGTGCCCCAAATGTACCACGACAGCCTTAATATATTTGAATCTAGATGAGGTACCCAGTGAATGAAACCCTGAGTAACGAGCCATGCAATCCGTCACAGAAGCTTAACACCACGTCGGTTGTTACAAGGGTTGTCCGTTCAAAATGATCAAATATGGCTGATTCAGGCAACCCTTTCAATGAAAACACTTCTCATGAAGTACTGAACACCTATACGACCCCAGAATCGTTAACTGAGGTTATCCATTGAACCATTTGACACTCCACTAACCAATAAGTAATTATTTAAAGTTTTATAAATGCAAAAAGAGCATTAAAAGCACATTTAGGTAACACTTTCAAAATATAGTCAACACTCGACATAAAGTTCATGCATAACGATGACATATTTCCTGTTTCAAGCGTTCCTTGTATTACATGCACAGAGTAATGGTTGCATTGACTAAACGGCGTCACCCTATTGTCTATATTGCGCCTTGCATAAGGTTGTGAACAGGTTATACACACAGGAAAAAAAATGCCTTTTTTAAAGTTTGGCTTATGTCTGACTGTCATTTCTTTTCAATTACGCTTATAGCAATGTGCAGGTGCACTAGTTATTTGTGTCATACTGGTAAACAGGTACATAATATAAATGTGGAGTCATCCAGGCAGCACAAGCATTTCAAGTGTAATTGAAAGGAAAGCCATAAGCCCTACTTAAAAAAGTTAAACTGCTACCTATTGAAAAGCAGAAGGTATTGTGAGCTGATAGCTGTTTTAAATCGTGAAGCGGGTTCTAAAGCCTCGGGATAACACACCAGCAGAATATGCTTTGGCAACAACATTCATTTAATTTCAATGGCGAAACCAGCTATTCAGTTTCTCTGTGTTCACGTTTGATATTTACCATTCACTGTTTGCATGTATTGTGAAAACGCTGAACCACGTGGAAATGTCCGGGCTGGAATTGAAAAATAACAGCCAGCCAACAGGCCCTGTAATAACACATCATTCAACTGATCAGACATTAAAATATGAAGATATATGTGTGCTGGCACTTGTGTGAGCGTGAAATGATTTCCAATGCAATTCCCCACGTTGACTGTTTCCAGTTTCACCCGACACTAATCTGCCACTAGTCTCAAAGCTACACAAAAGCGAGATGGATGAAATATTTATTGTGTCAGAAGGAAGCATTTCCTCATATTCATTACATCGGTGCAGCATTACTGTAACGCGTCTACACGTGTCTTGTAGAAATGTAGAACGTTTATTCGAAAGGAACCCGAATATACATTTGATTACATCACGCATCACATCATTTTTTTATGTTCGCACCATCTTTGTGGTCAGCTCAAACTGAGTGTGTTTGCTATCTTTAAATTCAACAGAAACTACATTGAACACAGCAATTTTATTTTCCCTGTATCTTCACTGTTTGTTTAGCTTGTACAATACCGGAAGTATGTTTCATTAGTGATATGTGTATTTGGGGAACAGAATCCTTCATCCGTTGTTGTTGTGCGATGTGGCAGTGTATCAACATCGGCCTAGCACGTCACTTGTTCAAGTCAAATTAAATATTTCCTTATTATAAACGAAACCATGCGTGCAATTGTTGAGATATGTTTGTAATGTTACATTCATTCGTATATAAGCATGTGTTGAGTATTATGCGTTCAGTAGCTTGCGAATGATTGGCATTTTGTTAAGAGACTAGGTGAAATATGTACTGGTGCTGCATGTTTCACCTAAAATGTTTAATACGATAATTATTTAATAGATGTTTCTATACGCTGTTTTGCACCGCTCAGATGCACCAGACAAAGGCTTTACACATTGTACCCATGTCGGGAATCGAACCGGGGTCGAACGCTTTACACATTAGGCGTACGGTATGACGTTTGTAATATATGCTGGCATTTAACATAATACATTTTTGATGACATGTATTTTTTTTCAAATATAATAATATGGTTGTTTTATAAAATTATATATGTAGTATGGGGTGTACCGACTGAACTAAGGGTTGATTAGGGTTCCTTTTCAAGGACGTATATTTTATGATTCGATATATTTGAACTATATGTTGAGATAGGATGAATCGTGTGTTACATGCCATGGGAAGATTGGCCATAGGATCAGACGCATGTTCACCAGGATGAGGCGTATTTGCTCAAGGAAGAGAGTTGGCACCATAGATTGGCATAGCTGTACTGTAGGATGAGACGTTTGTACTAGTGGGTGAAACCGTTGTAGCACATGATGAGACGTGTGTACCTGAGGGTGAGGTTCTGCAGTCTAGTGTGACCTTCATTGGATGATACATATTTACTCGCATTTAGTTAACCCCAAATCCCTGCCACCCAGTTCCTTCGGTTCCGGTGACTTATTTCATCCAAAATGTGATTGTTGGCATTATTTCTTTGCATGAAATGTAATAGTGCCCTGTCATATGTAGGACAACAGCATGACCTTTACTCCGTTTGAATCCCAGTTCCCAGTTCCTTCTTCCCGTCAACTCCATCCATTAAACGACGCGGGCGGTCCTCTGTCAATGAAAATGCATAGGAAGTTGAAAGTAATGACTGTTTCATAAACCGGAAATCTTCATTCTATCAAAATGTGTGTTGGTAATACATATACTAAACAAGAAAACTTCCTGTGACATTGAATAAGATTTAATGCAAAGTTATGTTTTTTTTACCAAATCTGAAACAATTTCGGTTTGCAACAGATAAAAGACTCCTGTAAGTGTTTAAATGATTTAATTTGCCATACAGACTTCAGAAAATACGTGAACGTGCCAAAATGTCAATTTACAAATCAATAGCGTGTGTGTCCACCTCTGGTTGCGATGCAAGCAACGCATCTTCGTCTCATGGAATGAACCAAGCGTCGCACAAAGTCCTGTGGGATATCTGTCCATATCTGCTGGAGCATGTTTCGAAGTTTTGTGGAGTGTCTGTGGAACACGTGGTTGACGTCGAAGGCGCCGATCCATCTCATCTCACATCTGCTCGATTGGTGCGAGATCAGGGGAGCCAGCCAGGGGATGACATTCACGTTGTTTTGTTGGAGAGAATCCTTAACAAGTCGAGCAGTTGTCATGTTGAAAGGTAATGCCTGGGCCATGACGACGCAAAAACGGTAGTACAACAGGGCTGATGATCTCGTCGCGGTAGCGCTGTTCATTGAGATTACCCTCTACCACTATCAAACGGGCCCTCTGTCTTGCTGTAATCCCACCCTATACCAAAACGCTGCCGCCCCCGAACTGATCTTCTTCCATGACACAATGATTGACGTAACGTTCACCTCGACTTTGGTGCACTCGAATCCGTCCATCGCTGTGGCTGAGGTGAAAACGAGACTCGTCAGTGAATAGAACTTGTCCCCACTGCATGGCCGTCCAGCGTAGACGCTGTCTGCACCACTGTAGACGTGCTTGGCGGTGGTTTCCTGTCAAAATCAATCCCCGGCATCTGAGGCGACGACATACGGATGGAGAAGATGTTCGTAGAAGGCCAGGGATGCTTCTTGCAGTCTCTGTTGCTGGCTGGAATCGATTTCGTAGGTGTGCTGTTCGAATCCAGTTGTCGATTATTGGTTACGCGTGGCCTGTCACTCCCAGGATGGTCTCTGACTGCATCGTCTATTGCCAACGTTGCCATCAACACCAAATGGTGTTTCGGTGGACGTTAAATTGTCTTGCAACATCACGTTGACTCGATACTGCTTCAAGCATACCGATGGCTCGCAGACGCTCATTTTCGGACATGCGTGGAATTTCGTTATGCTGAATAACTGAGTAGTGTTCTTGTTTTTCTGAGTGGTTGGTGTCAGCACGATGCTAAACAATGCATATGTTTTAATACCCATTCTTAGGTAGTGAAATGCATGGGGCTTGCATAAAAGTCAGCTTTTGCATAGAATGCATGCTTTTTTGTAGCAGTTGCGTGTTTGTGACTTGATTCCATACATGTACTACAATATTGAAAACCAAACTTTACTTGTTTGAAAAATATACTAAAACAGTGGTGTCACGGTAAGTTGTGTTGTTGAGTTTATATGCATGGCGGCTTGGTATAGGGGCGATGCTCATCATATATTAACATGGGTCAACATTGTTTTTTTTCAAGGCTGTTGTTTTTTAAAGAAACGTTCAATGGACTCACTGTTTCAGCTGATCATTGTTATAATTAAGAAAAGGGTTTTGTCAATTTTATTTGGAAAGGAGGCTTCGTGCACAGAGTGTAATGTTCGGTGCTATATGCATCCAGAGAACATGTTCCACATTATTGAGATGATGCAGATTGGCATGGTAACAACACATGCACGCAACCTGTTTCACTCAATCTATCAAATTTACACGTGGTTGTACATAACATCTGATTTTATATCTTGGGGGCAAGAGGTCAGTATTAACGGTTAACTATCGGGGGAAGGTATCAGTATTTGTAACTTCCTCAATTGAAGAAAGTCATGATCATATAAATTGAGTCTCAAAATGTAAATTTTTTGTGAGCTTGATTCTATTTGCAAATATCAGTGAATAGGTCATCTACGATTATTTTTGTAAGGAATAATGTATCCCCATAAATGTATCCATAAACGGGATTGGCACAACCTTTTTGAAAAGGGTAGTAAATGTTTATTGTATTATTCAAGACGTTGTTTGGTGAAGAGCTGTTGACGGTCAATACATTTCGAGCGGCACTTTCCCTTCAGCTGTGCATTGAAACTTTGAGATTAACTGATATCCCACGTAACAAAATAGTATGCTGTGTGTCATGATGGGTTTGCGCAGGACGAGTATCAGTTGTATTAGACTGTTCTGGTTTTAACAATATACAGGGGTGACTACTTTCAAAACAATTACTGTGTGTGTCCGACCAAACATAAATGTAATATTCTTATGTCTACGAGTGGCATTGATGTATGTCTCTAAATACAAAAATATGGCATTCATGTATGTTTGAAAACAGTGGTATTAGTGTATATCAGACATATTTCTGTAAACGAACAAATTGTAGTTTGACAAATGGATTAAACCCCTCTACTTTTTATTACTTCCACGTAGAGTGTCGAGCTCCGGAAAATCGTGCTCATGCTCGAAGGAGTTTTTTCTCATGGGCTTTCAAATCCTCTCCTGCCAATTCCTCATGGTGGTGTGTGATGGAGATGACAATGAATATCCATCACATTATCGGTTGTTTCAATGAGGAAACTATTATGTTTCTGGTCGCCAAGGAACAAGTCCCTAACAGTTTCATAAACATTTCATTTGTATGCAAAATATATGCCTTCATTAAATCTTATAATGTCAGCATCGAAGCACTCAGGGTTTGCGGCAGGGGACGCCTAACACATCCGATATCAAACTACCGTATTTCCTCCATTGGACGCTTGGCCGTCTATTAATTTCATATTTCATATTTCAGATCCAAGATCAGATCCTAGATTATTATCCTTCTGTTGTTTAAGTTGTAAATCTACAGTTAAGTAGATACGATAATTTACGAGTCATGGTTGGCTCATCGGAGACATCATAGTTAGCTGTACACGTGTGTATGACCTTTGACCAAGGTTAGAGTAATTCATTCTTCCTCATCACCGAATGCATGTTGCCTTGCCTCGGCTTTCCTCCCACAGTAGTTTCTAGTAAACATCTAAGACCACCACAATCTTTGGGTTTTCCTCCCACAGTAGTTTCTTCTAAATATCTAAGACCACCACTAACTTTGGGTTTTTCTCCAACACGGGTACCTTGTAAACATCTTAAACCATCATCATCTTTGGGGTTTCTCTCACAGTTGTTCTTTGTCAACATCTGAGACCACCTACTTGTATATATAACTTAGTTCCCTCGATGTAAAGAGCTAATGTGTTTTTCTTAAAAGTGCCTTCTTATATGGCATTGTCTAATTTTCACTGATAACATCTTTACATAAAAGAATGCATTAAAATATTAAATTACCAGCCCCCTCGGACACATGTATGATATAGGCCATTATTGGTCCACATACAGTACTCGTCACGATGTGGCTGAAATGTTACCGATGTGACGTCAATTGTAAACTCCGTCATTTGGTCCACATACAGTTCTTCAGCATAAGGTATAAACGGGAAGCTTCAGTGTATAAATACGACATAATGGAAGTACATGTCGATTATAATAAAAGAGCATTTATGATGTTCTGGTCACCACAAAATACTCATGCTGAGTGTTGATTTGTCTTTTGCATTGTCAGTTTCAGAGAGGAGTCAAATGTCAACATGTCCGCTGCATCTGCAGCACCTTGTTTACAGAACGTTTATACTTTGTTTAGTGTTCTCTTACTTTGTGTTTTAATGGGTGATTGGTGTTTTATCAAATGTTTCTTCTTTCACGTCAGTTTCAGGCAAAAGAATGGCCGCCGTGCTGATGATATGGATAGCGTACTTAATGTTTGCTATTAAAGGTAAAATAATATATTGTTGAGATTGTTTTTGTAGTGTCTTCATATGGTAGTTCGTGCGTGCAGTGCGGTGTGGTGTGGTGCGTGCGTGCGGTGCGTGCGTGCGTGTTTGAGGGCAATTGTTTATAAACGAGTCTGGACCCAACGGTTCAGTAATCGAAGTTATGAGTATCGTTTCAAAGCATTCGAGATACGTTGACACGCCATCAACCAGGTCACCGATCCACTTAGTCGCCTCTTACGACTTATTTATATCATAAGATCCGTAATTAAGAGAATGTTTGGGTGTCACTTAGTTCGTGCGTGCAGTGCGGTGCGGTGCGGTGCGGTGCGGTGCGGTGCGGTGCGGTGCGGTGCGGTGCGGTGCGTGCGTGCGTGCGTGCGTGCGATGCGTGCGATGCATGCGTGCGTGTTTGAGGGACATAGAATAAGTTATATTTGATAAGATCGTGATCGAGATTGTCTGAACTCAATCTTATTTGTACCAATATTCATAATCATATATAATAAATAGGTATGTACTATGAGTCATTTGTATCTGTAAAGTAAAATCAATTAGTATAAAGTTTTACAAGTATTGTTTATCGTTCAACGCCATACATATCATTATTTACATTATAAAATACATTCTTATTATTAGTCAATTATGTTTTGATAAATGTCCGTATATCCCGCTATATCAGTGCCAGTGCATAAATGGAAACAATAAGCATCGTCATCATGGTAGAAGGCACATCTTTGTAATTACTGCAACTCTAGATCACTACACAAAGCATATTACATAGTGCATGAAGTATATTAAATGAATTTAGATGTACGGGATGCACAGAGCCCACCCGAAAATAAGTAGTTGTCTGGAGCTAAGTTAGAATTGTAGTGTGAATAAACGTTTATTTTCAAAATGCGGTAAATGATAAAACATAAACGGCAAATAATTTTCGTTGTCAGGGTAGTCGGTTAAAAAGAGTACACCAAACAGTATTCTTATTGGCATAAGCGTTAAACGTATAATGGCTGGTCAGGTGTCGTTTGTGACGCATTTTCCAATTCAATTCGTACTTATCACCATAATCAACACTCTTCAGCCTTATTCACAAAACAACTATTAATATATACCTGCATCTTAACTTTCAGCTGGCCCATGCAAGGAAACCCATCACTGTTCAGACTGTAACAGCACGACGGGATCTTGTCTCACTGAGTGTGACACTGGCTATTATGATCAGATATGCAGCTCAAAGTGCAGTGATAACTGTATGAATCACAAATGCGTACTTGTCGGCAACGGCTTTGGTAACTGCACTGAGGGTTGTGTGCCAGGATATCAAGGCTTGGGTTGCAATATACCATGTGACAACCCACGAGGTAGCTGTACAGCATGTCCAGGTGGTTGTGATGAAGGATATTGTCAGCTGGGTTCCTCCTGTGTGTCTGGATGTGTAGACTCCTCGTACGGGACTGACTGTGGCGAGAAACATGGTAGGTATTGTTTTATGAACGGTTGACATATTATTTAGGCTACAAAATGAGATGCATGAGTCAATCAGATCTTGCAGTTAATAATAACAGTAAAATAGCTTTAAATTGCTGGTACTAGTTAAACCTAACGAGAGAGGGTGTCCTACTAAAGTAGTCTTTTTGCAGGATAAACAAATTTGTTTCCATAATCATAAGAAATATGTTCCAGACACCACTGGACGATTACGTCTATACCATAAGGATCCTGTCCCAAAACAACAATGTCATTCAGTCCAAAAAACGAGCTTTGTATGACGCACAATGCTAGCTTTATGATCTATGTATATTGCATATATCTGTTAAATGTAGAAAAATATCTTACACTCCCCATACCAGTACATCTGAAAATATGTATGACTCGTTTCAGATGTAGCAAGTTTAAACTTGCAATTGACTTGGGGAGATACACATAGCCCATACACTGAACGATTATGTAAATATTGTATAGAAAATGGTATATCTTTTATTGAAGATGAATTTCATGTTTTACTGTTATGTGAACGTTAATCAGCCTTAAGAAATATGTATCTTAAACAGTATATCAAGTTTCAAACTGTAACATCTTTTACTGAAATTATTTCATCAGAAAACTTTGATGTTGTATATAACACATGTTTATATCTATATAAAGTCCGACGGCTAAGAGAAACCTAAATCGACTACTTCCTTGGCATGCGCAGTTCATGCAATCAACCATTGTCTGTATTATGGGCCTATGGCCTTCTTACTGAATAAACTGTCTGTCTGTCTGTCTGTCTGTCATATAACCTATATTTACTATGGGTCATTACAGCAAAAGGGTGTCAGGTAATGTGTATTAACATTACCTTTAGGTGTACGTGATGCACACAACCGAACTATAAATACGCAAAACAAAGACATAAAGCGTCTGGATTTCATTTGTTTTCAAAATGTTGGAAATTATTAACATGGTGGCGGTATACATTTGTTAGCTTGGCCACACAGAGAGTTCAACAAACCACTTACTACTTTATGCAAGAGAAGATCCGAAAACTCTTACAGCTGTTCAGGTCCACAATTATACACCTTCAATTTGTATAAAACATCATATTCAGGATACATTGAACCCTAAGCATACACATATTAATACATATTAATACATATCTGCATTTCTACTTTCAGTTGACCCATGTATGGATAACAAACACTGTTCAGATTGTGACAACACAACGGGACATTGCATCACTGAGTGTGACACTGGGTATTTTGATCAGAAATGCAGCTCAAATTGCAGTGCTAACTGTAAGAATAAGAAGTGCACTCTTTTAAATACCAATACTGGCTCTGGTAACTGCACTGACGGCTGTGTGCCAGGATATCAAGGCTTGGATTGCAACATACCATGTGACAGTCCAGGAGATGGATGTACAGCATGTCCAGGTGGTTGTGAGGAAGGATATTGTCAGCTGGGCTCCTCCTGTGTGTCTGGATGTGTCGACTCCTACTTCGGGACTGGTTGTCATGAGAAACCTGGTAGGTATTATCTTATGTTTTGATACAGTGACTATTATTAACGCCTGCACAGAACTTGCTCATGATGCTCTAAGTAGCACAGCTTTGACAGATTGATAGTAGGTGTCTCACTGAAGACACCCTTCATTCAATAAGAAATCTCTGCTATGATCTTAGTCAATAAATAATTCTGTCAATATCACACATACATTTTTTTATGAATTCTGAATGAGTAATGATACCAGGGACACCTATCAACATAGCCTCCTTGGACACCATCCTTGTGCTTGACCCTTACTCCTGCTTCAATACGTTTCCGGGACACCAATCTGTCTCTCATTCTCTTACAAAACGTAGGGGACACTCGAAAATATCTAACATTAGTTTCTAGTAATAGTTGTATGATAATCATGGTCGAAAATTAGAACACAGTACAACCGGTTGTGATGAATGCTAGTGGATGCTATGACACCAACTTTCTTGAAGGACGATGGGAAATTTAAAAGTTGACGTTTCTTCGGTGATTTGTCAAACATCAATGTCAAACATCAATGCACTCGACGAGGTATACTGTGTATCAGTCCCCCAGTGGCGATTTAAGTGAGTCTATCTAATTCCTCTTGCAGCGCCTGGCCAAGTTAAGCCAACGTGGACTGTGGCCTATAATGTTGACGCATACGCTCCTCTGTCCTGTCCATGACGCGTTCATTTGGGGCAAGGTCTAGGATCATTGCCGGTCATGGCATTCTATATATGTTGTACTACTCGACCTGAGCATTGACGATTCATGCATGGAAAGTATGACAAAAGGCAAAACGTCGACCAACATGTGTGAGTACGCTGTCCTGACCCTTCCTTGCACAACATGGAATGGGGTTCGCTAAGTCATAATGGTGACACGAACACGCCTAGCTAGGCAGTGCAAGTGAATCAGTAGTCATCTCAAAAAATGACGTGACGAGCGATGATTACTCAAGTTTAGATGTTGTGTACACCATTGACGTCTGTTGTCAGTATGACGATGTGTAAGGGTCGACACAACACGTGGCCATCGAGAATGGAGCTGACCTGTTTGTGTACGATTTCTTATTGCCTGACCCATAACTGGAACTCAAGTTGCCAGATTGTGTAGAGCCTGTTATCAGAACAATCCAGGAAGTTCTCTCGTCGTTGAAATGGGACGCCCTGAACGGGGTCGATTGAAAACATTTGTGGGTTTCTTGGTACCAGATCCATTGTCTTCTAATCTCAGACTGTGAAACATTGATCGCATTGATCACTGCCAGTTTCCATCATGCAAACTGTTGCAGAATAAATTGTGAGAAATAATGGTCAACAGAGATTATTTGACCTTCTTTGAATCATGAAGCACTACCTACACACATGTGTGACACTGTTGCGTGCAGCACATTCAAAGTATTGTAAGTCATATACTTTATTTGAACACACAATGCCATTTAGAAAGTGGTCGACTATAACAAATGTTATATTTGAGATGACACTTTCTGAGTAGAGATTCTCGAAATGTTTTGGGGTTGAGTCCCCGTCCTGTATATCTTAAACCACCCTCTCCCTTTTCCCTCAGACCTCCAATTCTGCAATCTCATGAACCTCCCACTCTATTATCACATAGACTGCCTACACCCCTATCCCTCAGACCTCCTGCTCCCCCATTTCATAACCCTACCAAACCCCTTCTCACTACCCCATGTCTCAAATCTGCGAACCTCTCCCAACCGCACCTTTACAGTAACTCCTTCCACTCAACCTACCTCTATCTGAAACCTAACCCTGCAAACACCGCTATTCTACCCAGACAGTATCTGCAAATCAACCTTGTTCGTCCTCAGGTGATAACGGGGGACTGTTTACTGGACTAGCTATAGGACTGGCTACATCATCTTTCCTGTTCATCGTTACGATCTCCCTGGTTGTGTACTGCCGATATTGTCAACGCTCGAGGAGAAACAGGTTAGTGATGGAGCATGTGAGCAAGCTACCGTCTGCAGTATTCCCATGTTCAATTTCACAATGAAAGTACTCACGGAAATGAAAAAAAACAACTGTTTTTTTCGATCTCAGGTTTTAAATAAATGCAGTTAATATACAAATTATATAAATATTCAAACAACTCAATTAGTACTAATTGGGCCTTGGCACAAATACAGCGTATCAAAGGTTTTTATGTCTTTTTACACGTAAAAGTTGTGTAAAAATATGAACAAAACAGACTATTGTGAAACTGAGCATAACCAGGTGTTAGTAGATCAAGGTAAATGTCCATGACCTATGACACCTTGACGACAGGTGAAAACAGGTGCTGGAAAGCCACGTGCATGTGATTTGTCAGTGGTTAGTGATTTGTGTGTGGCATTGTGGGATAGTGAATCATCGTCAAAATATCAGAACGTAAAAGTAACATATTCCCTTCTCAAACAACAACTTACATGTCATTATTATTATGTACATAAACATAGCTGTTATTTTTATTGTTGTTTTGATAACTCTTTCCAGGCTAATTTGCACAATGCCTATAGCCTGTTTCTGCCATGTCAATTTGGACTTAGTTTTATTTTTGAATGTTGAAAATGACTACAAATTACCTCCCGTGAAGTACATTTTGTATTGAGCACTGAGATAAAACTAGCAAATCCAGACTAGTACTTGTCCAGTTGTTATGTTATTTCGTATTTACATCTACGTAATGCGATTATTAAATCCATCAAAACAGTTTATTGTTTCATTTCCACAAGTCCTTTTGTCCCCGTGCCACGCTTGTCGTAAGTGCAGACTTCTAAATTTGGGACCCATAGGATGGCCAGCCACTGTGTCTAATCCTAACTTGATGACATGAAATGTTGATCATGACATCATCAACTGGTTTACCTAGCCCAGAATCAATTATTGACAGGCCGCCATGATATAGCTTGACTAATGCTGATTGACGGACGAAATAGCTTGACAACTTAAGCATTGATGAAGTCTTGTGTTATCCGCCATCAGTTATATATATATATATGTAATAAAAGTGACAAAAACATTGACATACCAATAATATAAAATGTCTTCTAAACACAGAGTCGATTGAAAAATTCGAACTATTTTATCACCATGGGTTTATATATCCCTATCAAATTGTGCTGATACAGGGTGTTCGGGAATCCTGTCCTTTGGTTGTCCCTTGTTATAAGTACATGCACGAGCAAGGCAATTGTTCACCTAAAATAAAACACGGAAAAATACGTACGTAGTTGCATCGGACATAATCGTGTTATCAAATATGGAAATTTCATTCACATGCTTAACACGAACCGATTTGAAAGTTTTACTGATGCTTTGAATATTGGAAACTTGATCAAACAGCTTGTGAGCAAAGGTTTTTTGACGATCTTTGAAAATCAAGATCATGCCCGATTGTGACTCACAAGCTATGAAATATAAACACCAAAGGCTGGAATATTGCTCTGCATAAATTGACAGTTGACTGATAGGAAGATGAAGTCATCCTTCTTGTCATAAAGTGTTGTAGTGATGTGTTTGTCTCTCAGAATCTGTATGCATAGATCTAAATATGACATGCTAATAAGTGTCATCTAAATATTGAATAAGTTATTTTGTGTTAAACCTACACTCACCATTATTTTGTTTGGATCACAGCTTGCAGCGTAACTCTCCATTCATCAATTCTTCACAGATACACCTATCGATAAGTCAAGGAAATAATGAACTTGCTAGTGCACCATATTATGATTGGGCAGTGCTGGGCGCTTCAGTGCTAACTATGTCATCCTGAAGACGATATTTGTTGATATTGTTAGTCTTGCATGCAAGTCATTATGAAACCAATGACAATTACAGTGAATTTCAATACTGAAACGTATCGAAAATAACAATCTTAATATTCTCAGTTTCCATGTTTGTAAAACATAATTCACATATTTTCAGACTCATGCATTTATACATTTAGTGTTAAGGCTCAGGTAGTTTCTTTTCAGTGAGAAATTGGGTATAGAAACAATTTCTCCAAAATAGAGAAGACCATAATTACAGTTGTTAGGTACGGACACTCACTCACACACGTACACATACAGTGTTGTGAATTTCGAGAAAGATTATTCTCAAAAAGTAATCAACTTGCAGGTTTCAGCAGTACGTCACTGCTGTTCAGTGCACACATGTGTCACCAGAGGCCATTGGTGCTCGAGAATATGCTGTGGTCGATGAAGCAAAGATGTATGATCCACTCACTGGTGAGAGGCAGCCAGCACGTGCCAGTTGTTCTGGCTATGACCAACTGAGGTCGGCACAGCATGCAGACATGTCACGTGACTTGGAACATGCAGACACAGCAAAACCAGAAACGACATCAATGACGCGCGAGCAAGAACGTAATACGTCAAGTGTTTAGGTTCATGACGTTATATGAATATATCACATGCAGAGACAGCAGAACCAGAAACGACATCAATGAACTGTGGGCTCATGGTGTTACGTCAAGTGTTTAGGTTCATGACGTTGTATAAATATATCACATGCAGACACAGCAGAACCCGAAACGACATCAATGACGCGCGAGCAAGAACGTAATACGTCAAGTGTTTAGGTTAATGACGTTATATGAATATATCACATGCAGAGACAGCAGAACCAGAAACGACATCAATGAACTGTGGGCTCATGGTGTTACGTCAAGTGTTTAGGTTCATAATTATATATAAATGTATCTATCACATAAATTGAAACACAGCTGTAGCAGGAACCACGTCAGTGACACGTGATATCCACAACAATACACAAGTAAAGAAACAGACCGCCATATCAGTGCAGCAGTGTCATGCTACCTCAAAACGTATGTTACAACATGTCCAATACGTCGCCGGGCATAATCCTGCTGCAAATTAACGTTACAACGTTGCATTTACACAAAGGGTGGAATATTGTCTCGAACGAAGCTTATGACCTTCAAGTAACAACAATGAGCCATACAATATCCATTTCACTTCTGAACCCACACTGACGAAGTTTATTAACGCAAGCGCCGCTATTTTGTTCTCATGGACGCCTGTAGACCCTTGCACGACCATCAGAACTGTCCATATGAAAGATGGCCCCATCCCAGTACTGTCTGCACCAAGCAAGGCGTGTCTAGGAAACAACAGTGGGTGAAATCAGAGCAGGATGTTGTGCTCCCTCAACCAGTTTTGTATGGCTCTGCAACGAATTGATCCCAACACAGGAAGTATTCGAGCTGTTAATGTGACAGTTTGTTTTCGATTCTGTAGATGCAAAAAACGAATATTGAGGTCTTGTTGACGTGACATCCCACGTTGAGGATCGCCTCGTTGCTAGGAATGAGTGTTGCCATCCTGTAGGTAACGTCTCTTGTTTAGATGAAAGTTAAAATGTCTGGCAACTCAGTTTTCCACTGTTCCAGTTGCAAAGTTCACAATTTATAATTAGATCCTTCACATTATTAACATTAATTTATATGTTTATATTTTGTATATATTTGACATATAGTCCATGTACTTCATTCTTAACAGCTACTTATATGGAAACATCACTTTAATTATCCACCATAGCAAAGAGCAAGCTGACGTCGCTCACTTCGCAAAGCTAATTAGCACCAGCCATATTTTTCAAGTTATTCACTTTATATATTTACAACATTGAAATGTCACTTTAATTGGGGTCTTCCCGTTTTGCCACCGCCTATTGTTCTGGTTATAAGTGGTAAATGAGGAGACAATTGGGAGATTACAATAGTTAAACTGTTACTCTTATGTTTCATATATGAAGTGTACATAACATTTGATTTTATATAATGTTTTAAACTTATATACATATATAAATTAAATATACGATTTGATTTCATACAATGTTTCAATTGTTTTTAATTCAATGAAAATCTAATTTGGACTAGAAAACGAGTTTACAGTTACTGTGTTATTACAAGCACTGGGGGCAGCATTTTCAGTGGGTGAACTAAACTGGATGAACGATGTTCACCATACGGATACCTCAGTTAACTCAATTTGAACATTGCAATAATTAAGACGGTTGTTTTGGCAAGTTGATAAGTGATCAAAGATATTGCATCTATATACTGAACACACCAAGTAGCTTCAGTGCAAAATTGCAAGTGGACTTGAGAATAAACATCTAGTTTACCCCTAACACTCGTGGTGGGCACAGCGTTGTGTACCAAAGTATTAGGTACAGCGTTAGTAAAATAGTTAGATTCAACCATACTATGGAAAAGCTTTAGTGCTATTTGTCCAACTATCATCAATACTTCCAAGACCCATGCACATAGCCATCTTCCAAAACCAGGAAGGAGGAAATATCGACAACGAAACGCCCCAGTTTCACAAAGACGGACTCCTGGCCAACCTCAAGACTCCAGTGACGTGTGCAGTCTCGGTATCCCACCTCGTCGGACGTTAATGAACATTGTGTAAAGGGTATTAAATGCAGAATAAAACAGTGTATATTCAAATAAATATTGCAACAAACTGAACATTTGTCATTTTGAAAGGACTGAGTAACGATTGTCATTTAGACTGTTCATCTATCGGGGCAACTACATGATCAGACACTACCGAAGCATTGTACATTGTGAGAAAAGTGTATCTAGATGCGCCCCTATTAATAAGACAGACTATACCCATAACTGTAGTGTGCTGTAGCTCTTAATACCTTATATCAACATTCCGAAAAAAACCTTCAATTACCAAGCTGAAGAATAGCTCACCCAGCAAAGCCAAACATCACCCATGTGCTATTGGCTATTAAAAGTGTCTACTTAAAATGCAACCCTCTGCTTTCAATACTATGGGTAAGTAAAAGTGCTTTGATTGTTGTCAGTACAAGTGATCAGTGTGATCAGTACGGACACCAAAATTGCGTCTGACTTAAACCAGCGACTTGACGCTCTCATGGAGTGAAAGATCGAGATGAGATGAAAAGGCATAAAATTGGGCTTTCCTCTCATACGATGTCACCGAACACATCTAACACATCACCTTTGTACTTACCTCAGCCATTAATTTTGGTCATTGTAAACAGCTAAGAAAAACACCACATTGGGCTTACCTTACTAGTTAGGTTATTTTAAACATCTAAGACCATAACCACATTGTGCTTACCTCTCACATTTGGTCCTTATAAACATTAAAGTCAACTACGACATTGGGCTTACCTCCAAAATTTGATTCTTGTTAACGTCGTAGACCACAACTATCTCCTGGGATTTTCACACACACACTGATTCACAAATCGCTGTTGATCCCTACTCCTCCTTCAATATGTTTATGCTGCAGCAGCCACTACTACGTCACAACTTACGACGACCACTTCTCAAATGCCCCCGACCCGTACTTCTACGTTAATATTTTTCTGTTCCATTCTCCACAACCCATATCTCTCACGCTGTCCACTTTCACCAATGCCATGCCTACATAGACCCAACACTACCTCAAAATGCTTCTCTTTCACCGACTACATGTACTACACCACTACCTCTATATCTCACGCCAACCACTTCACCAATCCAGGCCATTATTCTGTTTTTTAACTACCCGTACAAGTCCTCCTCTTTCGAAGTCGATGTGAATACATGTGTGATCTTATAATCGATAGACGTTTAAACAATTGCCACTTGCTAAAATGGATCAAACTAGGGTACTTTACATTTTCATTGTCCTTAAATATCTGGTAATATGTTATTGAATTTCAACACTATTTGCTCTTGCAAAATTAGTTAAACACGTGTGCATTAGTGCATTAACAAAAGGACTATGGAGCTGCATGTACTGCACATGCAGCAGCACTAAAAACGATATTAAAGCTGATTGCCTAGCATCTTCGTGCATCGAACAGTGACAGTTCAACAACATGCCAAGAATAATATAAGTGCAAAGAAACAACGTCATCGGTCGCTCACAAGCAGGTTAATCCCGATCAGCTGTAGCTAGGGTTTTTAATGTAGCACCCTACACAAACCACAAGGCTATGGTCGTTTTCAACAAATTGAGTCAACATGTGATCCGCCAAGGTATGGGCGACCAAGAATAACCACCCCCTCCCAAGATCGCTACATCCGACTACGCCACCTACGTGAAAGGACGACCACAGCCTCCTAAACCACACCCCAAATACCGTGCTGCAAAGGATCTTCGACCAGAATGCATGAAACCGTTTAAGAGCAGCAGGTCTACGAGCAAGACGTCCTATTCAGCGCGTCGTATATACACCATCGACAACAACGACTGCATAAGTGTCGGGTATAGCCTCAACTGTGATGGAGAGATGTCTGGTTTAGCGATGGGTCAAGATTTCTCCTCCATCGATGGGAAGGAAGAGTACGGGTCCACAGATGTTGGGGAGAGTGTTACGCGGTCAACTGCGTACAGAAAGTAGTCAGGTTTGTTGGGGGTAGCGTCAGGATGTTGGCGGATATCTCTCATCATTGCAGGACAGGTTTCGTTCATACCCAGGGCAATCTTACGGTTCAACGAAATTCTCCTACAACACATCCTCCCAACTGCAGCCAACGGCAACGGTGTATTCCAGCAGGACCACACTCGGCCACACAAAACGTAGCACAAGAACCTGTCTACTCAACAACAACGTTGATGCTTTCCAGATCCTCGGATTTGAACCCGAAAGAGCACCTGCGGTATGAATTGGATAGATGTCAACCACAACCCCAGACGTTGCAGCAGTTGGCTTTTGGTTGGAAGCCGAGAGGGCTACCATTTCCCAGGATATGATTTGCATACTTGTCTTTTCCATGGGCAGGATTTGTCAGGCCGCTATCGATTCCAACGGGAGACATACGCGTTATTGATGGTAGCTGATATTCACCTTTGACTTTTCCTATGTACCGGTAACTGAGATGACTACAATCACCAAGGGTCCTCTTCAAATTTTAACTCATTGCCTTGTACAGTTCGTATAATTTTTTTTAAGAGTATATGTTATTACTGGTTATTGATGTGTACATTGCTGAAGGAATAAATATGTTTGAGAAACATGAATCTATTTTTTCCTCTCCCCCCCCCCCCCCCCCCCCCCCCCCCACACACACACACACACATCTCGTAGACATTATCTGACCCCTTTCCCCTAAACTTCCGATCTACATTCCCTTATTTGTCACACTTTCCCTGTCTCTCAGAACTACACTTTTTCCCTAATTCTAATTTTACAGTACCAACAATGCCACTGCTCGTCACCAGAACAATACTGTGGAGTACAGGACTGAAGATGGGTATTGTGAAATACGAGAGGAAGACATTGCCGTTCGTTGTCAACAGCCGATAATGAACCCAGGAGAGGAAGACAATCAAATCATGCCTGCTTTAGCAGATTGTGTTCCTGCTGAAGGTGAAGTTGCAAATGTAAATCCTTGTCCAGGGCCCAATGCCCGTGTTCCTTTAGGAGTAGTGGTCTGCTACTTATCACCAGCTGATGGTTAACATAGATGTAACTGTCATAAAGTCATATTATGTAGCTACCCGTGCTCGTGGGTTTCACCGAAGTGGTAAACGTCTGGGACCTGCATCACTTCGGGCTTTCCTCCCACATTAAGCTGACACGCCGCGATATAACTGGAAAACTGTTAAAAGCGGCGTTAAACCCAACTCACTCACTCACTCATATTATGTAGCAATCATTTCCAACCTATATTAATCCACCTGCGGCAGATATTGCATGTACAATATTGTCTTGCTCATATTAATCTGACAGCATATTCGTGCATTATTCACATTCATGTGGCAACATATGTTCGTTTTGATCGTATTCATCTGACAATATGTATCTATGTTATTAACTAAAGATTACAGGGACGTGTTGTGGTAGCTAACTAATCATATTGTTTTAACATACATTTTAATGAGTTGTATATTTATCTCCGATTATTAAGATATATTTATCACAGTTACGTCCGAACTAAATCACACATAAACTTGCCTTGTTACTTTACGATCAAATATTATTCTGATACATACGCTAAGACCTTTTTTTTAAGTTTGCATATGAACTTCGTCTCCAGCTCATTGTAATTAAAAGTGTGACTGTAATTTGCTTATGGCCTCTGAACAGGTTACACGTTTCATCATCTTTGGCTAGGTTGGGATCAATGCTGGATGAATGATAAAGGACTGGCAATTCGTTATCGTCGCTTTCTATATGTATCAGTTTTAGTCTGATGTGTCCAACATGGCGGTCTGTTATGAAGTCATTTATCTTCAAAATATGACTCTCAGACTAAAGCACGCAAAAAACATACAATCCTCACAAATGTCAAAAATCAAAAGAGAAGGAAACGGGTGAGGCAAAACAATTACAATGCTCGAAAACTGACACCGCTCGTGTAAATAAAGATAACGAGGCTCAAACACAGACTGTGTCCGTTATTTATACTTCCACGCTAGTCTGTGCTCGTCGGTTTATGTCACCTGCATCAATTCTACCTAATGCAGTGTACTCCGCACGGTGTAGGCGTCCACTGGTAGCCTCTTGAGATGAACGAGGAAACAAAACTTCATTATAGGCAAACTAAATGATTATGAAAATGAACCAATAGGTTGAAAAAAAATGGTTCCAGGCCATCGGGCCCTTCAAAAAAATGTTCAGTTCATGAACATTATGAATGGCGACATTGTAAAGATCTAAACTTTAATTCATACAATAGTTACCAGTGTGTATAATGATATAAATAATATGTGTACACCTTTTACATCATAACCATGATATCCAGTTTTGGCTTTCATCACACAATTACATAGTTAAGGTTATCAACATACGTCCTCCTCACTGACAACTTATCTTGGCAGTTTTAAAATCGTATTTTGGGATTTCATTGGCAACTTGACATCAATGTTCGATGGAGAATTTACTGCAGCTGGAATAAATGCTAAATCGCATATGCTTCGCTAGGTTCGTGTTGAGAGTTGTACCTGATGATAGCTGTCTGAAATGGTGGTTTTGAGCCATCCTGCCACTGTAGCTTTAGTGGTGTCCTTTTCAGCCGAATGCTTTAGAAGAAGATTTTGAGTTACAGCCATGTAACATAACATAGCCTTTACAGGACATATCAACCTGTCTTGATCATCCACATTCTTACTCAAAGAAAGGATAGTGTACTGTACATGCTGAAGCGATCAACATACCTCAAAACATGCTTCAAAGCACAAACCAGTTCTGTCCAACGACCTGACAGAAACTGTAAAAATAGACCCGACCGAGGACGTGATATAATGCATGTTTTATAATGCTAACATGCATGCCCGACGTTGGCACAATATACTGAATCAATACTACTGCTTGTTTTATTCCCTTAATGCCGAGCACTGAGACATGGTGACAACATGTCACCTCCCCCCACACACCCACACACAAAAAAACATGCACACGTACATAGACATTCATTCACTCCTGCTAGGCATATAACACATGGGGTTCAATCAACAGATCAAATTACACTAAGTGGTCATTTACATAGGACTCTATCATAGTATTGTCAAGTCATGGGATTGTTAAATGAAGCAAATTGCCGTCTCCACATGTCGCACGTCTCTGCACAACACTGCACTAAAAATACACCAAATGTCATAATTAATTACACATTGTATCCATTGTACCCACGTCTGGAATGGAACACCACGTGCCGCATTAAATACACATGCATAACTTCTCTACAATACGCTACTGTTGACATATAGTTACGTCTCAATATCATTTTATCCTTTATACGTACAGCACATTTGACCAAATATTAATACGAACCATGAGCATACGTTATGAACGCTTGAGGTAATCTGCAGCCGAGGTGTACACCGGTTAAGAGCCCGCATTACCCGAAGCATGACGCTATGTACGGCCTGGTCTCATAACAGAGGGAAGAGATCGGACATGGTGGCAGCATAGCCGTTGATATCAGCAATGTTGTGGTGAGTTCAGTTTGTGATTAGTTCTCTTTACCACACAACATGTTACTTCAGTGATTCAGAACTTATGATGTTGAGCACAGACAGAAACACTGGACTCAACGTTACTATTCGTAATCGTAATGAACTGTTCTCGTCATAGTCGATTTCAGTGTCGCCTCGCCCTCCATTATCGATTGGTAGTTGTCCTTGAGTGTCCACCCTAGGTGTGTATTGCACATTCGGGTTGGCGCACATTGGTTGTTGACAATTATATACCTTGAATTAACGACATATAGTATTTAACAATAATAGCGATGACAATAAACACATGTTGATGTCCGTCATTGGGATAGCCAACCGATCAACTGTAGACGGAAACATGCATGCCGTGTTTGTTCTTATTAGTATAAGATACGATAATAACACTAATTAACATGGTCAGTGAATTTATCTGTCCACTCCAACACCAACATGTAAATAGTCTCCGCTTATCAGATTGCAAATTATTAGGTTGAATATTGTAGATTAGAAAACAAACATATTGATCAGTTTGTAAATGTTTTATCCATGTTTCCGCAATTCAATGGATGTTCATTTATTAATCCTTCTGCTCTCACTCTTGACCTCTGCTGAACACAACAATTCAATAGGAAAAGGACATAAGCAATACAGGCGGAAGATGATTTGTTATGACTTGCAGTGACATTTGAAGTTTATTTTGACAATACTACGACATGCAATTGACAGTTAAATAAAATGAGAAAATATTGTTTTACACTGGCAAACATATCTAACCTCCCTTTAGTCATTTGGTGCATGTTATTAAGTTGTCATGATGTTGTCAGTACTGAAGAAATAGCATTAACGACCTGACAAATACAATATATACCATACAATCTGCCCTATGAGTATCTAAATTCATGGGGCTATATTTAATAAGAATGCGTCAACAGTATTCATGGTTGTCTTAGATGCCAAGGAGGGTGAAGTTGTTTACATCATCAGCCAATGATTTACTTGGGGTAGCTCAAACAATCAACAACTGATTTACCTGTGGTTGTTCATTTTATCAATCACGGATTTGCCTGGAATTGTTCATATTATCAACTACTGAACTACCTGGTGTCGTTCATTTTACCTTGCACGGATTTACCTGGAGTCGTTCATGTTACCTTGCACGAATTTACCTGGAGTCGTCCATGCTATCAACTACTGATCTACCTGGAGTCGTTCATATTACCTTGCACGGATTTACCTGGAGTCGTCCATGCTACATTCCACGGATTTACCTGGAGTCGTTCATGCTATCAACTACTGATCTACCTGGAGTCGTTCATGTTACCTTGCACGGATTTACCTGGAGTCGTTCATGCTACCTTGCACGGATTTACCTGGAGTCGTTCATGTTACCTTGCACGGATTTACTTGGAGTCGTTCATGTTGCCTTGCATGGATTTACCTGGAGTCGTTCATGCTTTCAACTACTGAACTACCTGGAGTCGTTCATGCTATCAACAACTGATGTGCCTAGAGTGATTAATGTTATCAACCACTGATGTACCTGGAGTTGTTCAAGCTGTCAAACAGTGATTGTTCATGTAATCAGCCACTGAATTACCTGTAGTTGGTAAACGACATTAATTACAGTTGTCGTAATGCCCCTTGTTTGGAAACCTGCAAGGACATAAGCAGAGATATGAATTAGGAGATAAACCTACTGTGTTTTGAAATTTGATGTAGTCCCACTGTAGAATACATACCTCTTTATTTTAATTTTAAACCAAGTTCTTTAGTTTCAACTATACACTTGAAAATCAGTCACCATAGTTAATATTTAGCGCACGTCGATTCGTGTACAGATGTTTGCGACTCTGGTTTCAGTCACCGTTATCTGACTGAGTGGTTTCAAAGGCCTCAATCTATTATTTGTATAGTATCATATCACCTGATTTGACAGCCTTTACTGCACGCAAAATATGAAGAGGCCTCTTACATGTAGCATCGTCCGGCTAAATCATTCCTCAGGATTGAGTAGGAAAACCGAGAGGGGTGGAAGGTTTGTCGCAACTGACGAATGAAATAAAGCAAAGGAACAATTCTAAATCATGAAATAATTGTTATATCAATATTGTCTAGCAATTTCATAGATACATGCCTGATAGTAAGCAATATGTTTTACCCTAACTGCAGCTAGCTGATTCCCCTACACACACGCCCTCACTGTCTTCTCGGCAAACTGGTTGCATTGATACACTAATACTGTGCGAGGGCAAATCGTTGAATGGGTGATCTGCGGGTTGGGGCTGTGCATGTTTGTAGTGAAAGGCTGTGGAGTTGCGAAAGGGATGTGTTGGTTTGTAGTTGTTAGGCAAAGTATTGAGGTGGAGAATAAGAAGTTCAGATCACACGTCGCAGTATTGGGGTGGTATGACATAGGGGCTGAAGTTGAGTCCAGGGGTGAGGTGGTAAGGTTGACTGGGGGAGTCATGGGGTCGATATGTTAGTTGAGGTAGAGGGGTGTGGCGTTGACTGAGGGAGTCACGGGGTCGATATGTTAGTTGAGGTAGAGAGGTGTGGCGTTGACTGGGGGAGTCATGGGGTCGATATGTTAGTTGAGGTAGAGGAGTGTGGCGTTGACTGAGGGAGTCACGGGGTCGATATGTTAGTTGAGGTAGAGGGGTGTGGCTTTGACTGGGGTAGTCACGGGGTCGATATGTTGGTGGATATAGAGGGGTGTGGCGTTGACTGATGGAGTCACGGGGTCGATCTGTTGGTGAAGGTAGAGGGGTGCGGGGCTGAGGTAGGGAGGTCGAGTATGCCATTTCCATATAAGGTAGTTAGCAATTACTTTTAAAAATCAAAATAAATGCCTCTCCATTCCGAACTTGGATGTGGGAGAACTTGACCTGCATCATGGTTACTCACCCCTCACAGCCGTCAATGGCTGAAAGTGTTGTGTTTACATCTTGTGCCTCAGACAAGTTACACGAGCAAGATGACAACCCCGATCTATGATGTGGTTCAACATTAACTAGTAGATTTACTGGGAATGAGTATGCTGGTACAATGTGATTGCCCATGGAACTGAGTATTACTGTTGAAGCCGCCTTTCAGGCTGCAGACGAGCCGGCTATATTGACACGAGGAATCTGCATGATTTGACCTATCAATTTCAAGATTTCACGGATTCAAAGCCTGTGTGTGAAAGCATTGAGACATTTGTGACTCAGAAATAGTTTTTTCGTGTATGATTTTCTTAATTGTGCGTGTCCTGAAATTAATTTCATCAAGTTTGAGAAACTGTGACTTTGGTGATGTTTGTAAAGTGTTTTTTTTTTGTGTGTGGCCTTTCGAAGTGACGAGTGTTTTCTGATGGACTTTCAAATCCCCTCCTGCCAAATCTTTATGGTGGTTGTTGACGGAGACTATCGATCGCAAAAAGTTTTGTAAACAACATGTTTTCATAAATTAAGTTTCTCAAAGCACATTTAGATGATGTAACTGTTCTGCGTCTGTTCGTCATCGATTTGCCCCTAACAGGTTCGTAAACATTTCATTTGTAGTTATGCCTTCATACAATCTTGTAATCTCATCATCGAAGCAGTCATATTTACGGCCTATAAGATCATATCGTCGCCCAAAACATTCGATATCAAACTACCATATTTACTCTATTAGACACAGTAGTCTATTAATTTCGCTGGAGCGCGGCTTGTATTTGAAACCTGGCTTGTATTAGAGACCCGGCGAGTGATAGAGGAAATATTTTACAGCAGTTCCTATGGGTGATCGATCGGCAGCCATTTTTGTTATAAATCGATATAATCAAGCATTCTTCAGTGTCATTGTACAATATAAAATCTTGTTGCACTAATTCATTTGTTCACAATAATCAATTCAACTGATGCATGGGTATGAGGCGGTAGTGAACATAATGACAAGCAGTAGGTCACTATGACCTGACAAGGCTATACATTCATAATGATTTGAGTTGATGCAGCACAGGCAACTATCACAGAAACGTGATGAATTCTAACGGATGAAAGTGTTGAGAGATTGGTTGCCGTGCATGAGGGCGGTATGTGAGTGGAGGTGAGGGAACTAGGTTCCGTCTTCATGTTGAAAGAGAGGGACGTACCTGGAATTTACCCTGCGATCGGTGACTGATGTCAAGGTGACCTGTGTGGAGTTTTCTCCATGTCAGTTTGGTGTCTGCAACGAGCACAGTGAGTGTTCATGCAAACACACATGAGAAACAGTACACTAGATATGGGATTTGGACATATAATGGACATTCTTTCTTGATCATCTATGACATCCCATTGCTGTCGGAGTATAGTTCGGATCATGGTCTCCTCTGCTTCAGAGAAATTAACAGTTTTAGGATCCCCTTCATCTGTATTGTTCCTTGTTGGCAGCTGATAACTCAAAGTGCATCATTTTACAAAACCCATATTCAACCTGCCATCGTATTGTCCATCCATATTGTAACGCCAATCATTGTCTGTGCAGTAAGAATAGCATGATACGCTATTCCGTGTACAGTTACAAGAGATGTACATTATTTTAACCAGCATGTACATAATTAGACGAAATTCATCCAGTGACAGTTTTCTGTTCCAATCATTGTCACCTGTGTATCAGCAACTGTTAGGGGACATGGTTGGGGGACATGTTATGAAGCACAGAGCTATATTTACAGAAGCATCATCTCAGAGCAGGTATTCACACAGCCTTGTATTAAATGTTTGTAGTCAATGCGTAACTCATCCATATGTAGGTTGTTTAGAGCATGTTGTTACGTAAATTCACTTGCTTTCCTTTCAAATTAATCTGTTGATGATTGTGTTACGCAGAGTGATACAATACAAACACCTGCATGTACATGATGTTTTATGAAGAGGAAAATGACATATGTACCACTAGAAAACTACAGACTATGATTTATAATGAAACCAATGCATCATAAAATAAGACCTGTTATTAAAATGAATAATGAACAAATTAATGGCCTCAAATCTCACAGATAATCATTTTTGTTCAGAAATTGTGTAATTGGTGATTTATCATAATATCATATAAATGACAATCAAAGTTAGTCTTTAAATTAGGCCGGTTAGTAACATGAATAATGAACAAATGGGGTCATTTTCAATTTTAGGAAGTAAATATGATATTTCCCGAACACTACTTTATGAATGCATTACACATCTCCCACTTATATTGTGACATGAAACGAATACATTTATCATTAAATATGAACAAGTATTATTTAAATTGAATGCGTGTTGCTAGCGTCAATTCCTAAACTCAGTGTATTCAAAACCCTCTGTGTGTCTCTGGCATCGATTCCTTAACATAATGTATATAACAGCAACACTCATATCTTGAGTATATCAGGCGATTATCGTCCGAATCTACTTTTAGCTATTCGTGAGGAACAGTCACCTTTATTACCAGAGGATATATATGTAAAGGGTGTTTGCATCTAATGTAGATCAGGGAAGAGGAAGCACAACACAAATATCCTTGCTCAGCATGAAATAATATTTTATGATTTACCAATTATTGAGCTTACCCTTTATGTATATGTCCGAGCACCAGGATGCTTCTTATAAATCTTCTATTGTACACTTGTACAACATGTTGCTCAATAGGCTCAATTGATCATTTAATATAAGAAGCTTAACTAATGTTTATTAGATACACAGTTGGCACCATGTACTGATACCTTGATCCCATTCGGTATAACGTGTGTGTGGCGCTACTTCGTTCAGCACGTGTAAATTATAGGGCGTGACCCTAATATTATAAATATAGGAGGTGAATGTTGTCCACATCTATTTTTGGCTGTCAGTGAGGAACAGTCATCTTTACTATCAGAGCATATAAATTTGGTTTGGGTGTCCCGTTTCTAACCATCGCCTAATTGAAAAAGGAAACACAGCAGAAACACGAGTGTTTCCTTGTTCAGAACGACCAACTTCAATGGAGTACTATTTTATGATTCACAGATGATTGAGCTTTCCCCTTATGTCAATGTCCGAGATTGGCACCAGTTATTGTGTTTGGTTTTACGTTTAACATACCTAAACGCCCATGCATGGGATGTCTGTCATCAACTGTCATCCCTGTTCTAATACTGGATAGTGACATTTGTTGTTCATGTTTTGCAACATTTGTTCATATTTACATTGAAAGGATATGTTAAGATAATTTATTCTATCGCCATATTATAAAGGGTTCGGAACCCCCGTTTGCCTGGAAGTATGTTGTTTTTTAAAAAAAGAGTACTTAATCGGAGTTGGAAGCATAGGTACAGGATAGATATGGTATTGTTTATAGAATACAGTGATAAGTGGATAGTGTTTACTAACTGATTCCGCATGTTTCCAATGTTGTTTGCAAATGTTACAACCAAAGGAATTCACACAGGGGCAATGACTGTGTGTCAACCGTGCACTGAATTATCGTCTTCGAGATATTCGGGACATACTTTGAAATGCATTCTATGCCCCCAATTCACACATTTGAGCTATCAATAAACATGCTGGGAGACTGTACATGACTACTACTGAATTCTCGTATGATCTGAGTCATGTGTAACTGTATAAAAAACGCATCCGCACACTGCCTGATTGTGCATATCTGGCAGGTTCATAGCCGGTGCCCAATTGCAATCTTACTGAGTGACTGGGCCATGGCGCGTATGCCAGTTGTCAGAAATAGGTAGAATTGCCCAAATGGGAAGACGACGAATTCGAATATAACGTGATATAAATTATAAAAACTCATACACGCTTTCTGTAGAGTTATATTTATAGTTATTAAGTTAGATGAGGCAATTATGCAAGCAATTTCATAATTAGACATTCCCTGGCTTATACTTCCTGCTTCCCCTACACTTAGTAGGCACGCCACCACTCTACTCCCAGGGGAAGGGGCTTGACAAATCCTAGTGACCTGGTTGTGTATCACACCTTAGCGGTAAGCTCTGCACAAACTGGAGTAGCTGGCCTGTAAGACAGCAAGTGTCAGTAAAAGGGTCTGGACGGGGTAGAAGTGAGGAGAGAAGGGTATGACAAGTGCGTGGCTGGCACAGCCGGTGAAACGTGTAGTGTAGTGGAGGGTGTTGGCGAGGTGTAGGTGAGGTGGATGATTTAAAGCGAAAAATAGTACACTTTTGGAGTGACGTGGCGTTCATTAAATACTGATATGAATGAACACTTCTTTATTACAATTAGGAGTAGCGTTTGTTTGATAACAGTGTTAGAATCTACACCAAAACATCGCTCATAGGGCAAGGTGGATATGTGTTAAGGTTTAGATTCCAGAGTTGAGATTGTGAGGTGCGGTGTTGTGACGATGGTTGAGCTAGATGTAGAGAGGTGCTCACTGGGTGGGAGGTGCAGGGTGGAAGTGAGATTAATCATACTTTGGTGGGATGTTTCGGTTCGATGTTAGGCGGTAAGGGGTTAAAGTGAGGTGGTTTGGCCTTAAAGTATTGAGTTGCAGGGTTAGAGATGTTCGTTGATGTGAGGCGGTGATTGGTTGAAGGCACAGAGGTTGAGGTTTGGAGCTACTAGTATGAGGGAGGGATGCGTGTGGTTAAGCTGAGGAGGTGAGGGGTTGAAGGGAAAAGGTAAGGAGTTGATGCATGGACGGACACGTTTCAGACTGAGATGTAAGGTTTGCAAAAGCAGGTGCTAATTGATTGTGGTGGGTAGGTAAACGGTTGTGAGGGGGAGGTAATTGATTATGATGGGGTGGTGAAGGATTGTGGTGTGGAGGTGAAGGGTTGTGGTGGGGAGGTAAAGGGTTGTGAGGGGGAGGTGAAGGGTTGTGGTGTGGAGGTGAAGGGTTGTGGTGGGGAGGTAAAGGGTTGTGAGGGGGAGGTGAAGGGTTGTGGTGGGGAGGTGAAGGGTTGTGGTGGGGAGGTGAAGGGTTGTGGTGGGGAGGTAAAGGGTTGTGAGGGGGAGGTGAAGGGTTGTGGTGGGGAGGTGAAGGGTTGTGGTGGGGAGGTGAAGGGTTGTGGTGCGGAGGTGAATGGTTGTGGTGGGGAGGTGAAAGGTTGTGAGGTGCAGTTGAAGGGTTGTGAGTGGTTGGTGAAGGGTTGTGAGGGGTAGTTTAATGGCTGTGGTGGGGAGTTGAAGGGTTGTGGTGGGGAGGCAATTAATTGTGGTGGGTAGGTTAACGGATGCGAGGGGAGGTGAAGGGCTGTAGTGGGGAGTTGAAAGGTTGTGAGAGGGAGGTTAAGGGCTGTAGTGGGGAGTGGAATGGTTGTGAGAGGGAGGTTAAGGGCTGTAGTTGGGAGTTTAAGGGTTGTGAGGGGAGGTGAAGGGCTATGGTGGGGAGGTGAAGGGTTGTGAGGGGGAGTTGAAGGGTTGTGAGGGGGAGTTGAAGGGTTGTGAGGGGGAGCTGAAATGTTGTGGTGGGGAGGTGAATGGTTGTGTGGGGGAGGTGAATAGTTGCGTGGGGGAGGTGAAGGATTATGGTGGGGAGTTGAAGGGTTGTGAGGGGGAGTTGAAGGGTTGTGAGGGGGAGGTGAAAGGTTATAGTGTGGAGGTGAAGTGTTGTGCTGGGGAGGTGAATGGTTGTGTGGGGGAGGTGAAGGATTATGGTGGGGAGTTGAAGGGTTGTGAGGAGGAGGTGAAAGGTTGTGGTGGGGAGGTGAAGTGTTGGGGTTGGGAGGTGAAAGGTTTTTAATGGGAAGGGAAACGTTGGGAGGGGTAGTTTAATGGTTGTGAGGGGGAGTTTTATAAATGTGAGGGGGAGGTGAAAGGTTGTGAGGGGGAGGTGAAAGGTTGTGAGGGGGAGGTGAAGTGTTGTGGTGAGGAGGTGAAGTGTTGTGGTGAGGAGGTGAAGTGTTGTGGTGGGGAGGTGAAGTGTTGTGGTGGGGAGGTGAAGGATTATGGTGGGGAGTTGAAGGGTTGTGAGGGGGAGTTGAAGGGTTGTGAGGGGGAGTTGAAGGGTTGTGAGGGGGAGGTGAAAGGTTGTGGTGTGGAGGTGAAGTGTTGTGGTGGGGAGGTGAAGTGTTGTGGTGGGGAGCTGAAGGATTATGGTGGGGAGTCGAAGGGTTGTGAGGGGGAGTTGAAGGGTTGTGAAGGGGAGTTGAAAGGTTGTGAGGGGGTGTTGAAGGGTTGTGAGGGGGAGGTGAAAGGTTGTGGTGGGGAGGTGAAAGTGTTGTGGTGGGGAGGTGAAGTGTTGTGGTGGGGAGGTGAATGGTTGTGTGGGGGAGGTGAAGTGTTATGGTGGGGAGTTGAAGGGTTGTGAGGGGGAGTTGAAGGGTTGTGAGGGGGTGTTGAAGGGTTGTGAGGAGGAGGTGAAGGGTTGTGAGGGGGTGTTGATGGGTAGTGAGGGGGAAGTGAAAGGTTGTTTTCGGGAAGTGAAGTGTTGTGGTGGGGAGGTGATGGTTGTGTGGGGGAGGTGAAGGATTATGGTGGGGAGTTGAAGGGTTGTGAGGGGAAGTTGAAGGGCTGTGAGGGGGTGATGAAGGGTTGTGAGGGGGAGGTGAAGTGTTGTGGTGGGGAGGTGAAGTGTTTGGGTTGGGAGGTGAAAGGTTGTGAAGTGGAGTTGAAAGGTTGTGGTGGGGAGGTGAAGTGTTGTGGTGGGGAGTTGAAGGGTTGTGGGGAGAGGGTGAAGGGTTGTGAGGGGGAGGTGAAGGGCTGTGTTTGGGAGTTGAAGGTTTGTGAGGGGGGAGTTGAAGGGTTCTCAGGGGGAGGTGAAGGGCTGTGCTTGAGAGTTGAAGGGTTGTGAGGGGGCGGTCAATGGCTGTAGTGGGGTGAGTTTAAGGGTTGTTGAGGGGGAGGTTAATGATTATGGTTGGGAGTTGAAGGGTCTGGGGGGTCAAGGGCAGTAGTGGGGTGTTGAAGGGTTGTGAGGGGGAGGTGAAAGGTTGTGGGGAGAGTTGAAGGGTTGTGAGGGGGAGTTGAAGGGTTGTGAGGGGGAGCTGAAGGGCTGTGGTGGGGAGTTGAAGGGTTGTGAGGGGGAGGCAAATTGATTGTGGTGAGGAGTTGAAGGGTTGTGGAGATGAGGTGCAAGGATGTGAAGGGTAGGTGAATATTGTGGTGGGAAGTTACAGGTCTGGGCCGGTATGGTGTTGGATTGTGGTGGGGAAGTGCAGGGTTGTGCTGGGATGTTGTTGGGTGTGGTGTGGAGTTGAAGGGTTGTGAGGGGGAGGTACATGGATGTGAAGGGTAGGTGAATATTGAGGTGGGGAGTTGAAGGGTTGTGAGGGGAGGTGAAGGGCTGTAGTGGGGAGTTGAAAGGTTGGGAGAGGGAGGTTAAGGGCTGTAGTGCGGAGTTGAATGGTTGTGTGGGGGAGGTGAAGGGTTGTGACGGGGAGGTGAAAGGTTGTTGTTGGGAGGTGAAACGTTGTGAGGGGTAGTTTAATGGTTGTGAGGGGGAGGTGAAAGGTTGTTTAGGTTGTTGAAGGGTTGTTTAGGTTGTTGAAGGGTTGTGAGGGGGAGGTGAAGGGTTGTGAGGGGGATGTGAAGGGTTGTGATGGGGAGGTGAAGGGCTGTGGTTGTGAGTTGAAGGGTTGTGAGAGGGAGGTCAAGCGCTGTAGTGGGGAGTAGAAGGGTTGTGGTGGGGAGGTTAATCATTA
Source organism: Haliotis cracherodii (assembly GCF_022045235.1). Classification (NCBI taxonomy): domain Eukaryota; kingdom Metazoa; phylum Mollusca; class Gastropoda; order Lepetellida; family Haliotidae; genus Haliotis; species Haliotis cracherodii. Next base: position 1,678,729 of record NW_027266269.1, on the reverse strand, counting down.
TGGTGGGGAGTTGAAGGGTTGTGAGGGGGGGTCAAGGGCTGTAGTGGGGAGTTGAAGGGTTGTGAGGGGGAGGTGAAGGATTATGGTGGGAAGCTGAAGGGTTGTGAGGGGGAGTTGAAGGGATGTGAGGGGAGGCAAATTGATTGTGGTGAGGAGTTGAAGGGTTGTGGAGGTGAGGTGCAAGGATGTGAAGGGTAGGTGAATATTGTGGTGGGAAGTTACAGGTCTGGGCCGGAATGGTGTTAGATTGTGGTGGGAAGTTACAGGTCTGTGCTGGGATTGTGTTGGATTGTGGTGGGGAGGTGCAGGATTGTGGTGTGGAGATGTGGTGTTGATGTAAAGAGCGTGAGGTTGAGGTGTGGACGCTTGGTTGTGTTGGGGGTGTTGGGTTCTGAGAAGGTGCAGAATTGAGGTGTGGAGATGTGGTGTGGAGTTAAAGAGCGTGAGGTTGAGGTGTTGATGCTGGGTAGTGTTTAGGGGTGTTGGGTTTTGAGGAGGTGTAAGTCTGAGTCCCGGGTTGAGTATGGGATGTAAGGAGTTGTGTGAGGTTGACAGGGGTTGTGGATGGGAGTAATTTGGTGGAGTTGAGGTGTGCAGGTTTGAACTGATGCATTGTGGTGGGGAGCTGCAGGTCGTGTAGAACATGTCGTCCCGTTTTAACTTTAACGATTAAACATCGAAACCGAGTGGTCTAACTCTATACATAAAGTGCCACGGTGGGTACAAGGAAACACTTGCGCTGTGACGTCATTAAGAAAGACGTTTGACGTGAACTGACTTCCGAAGAACTCGTCACGTTTGATGACTGTACGGGAATGAGAGAAGACATTTTTATAATTGACAACTTACACCGGAGCACAACAATAAAGAGATGTTAGTCTTCAGCTTGAAAATATAGGAGATTTGAGATTGAGAGGGCCACAGGGAGCAAATTATGTTCACATTACATTTTATAAGTGTTAATTATCAATGCAGATCGACATATCAAACTATAGTTTTGTCATCAGAGTAAATGTGAACCGTTTGACGTGTGAGCAAAAATATAAAACAAAATATTTACAAACAGCATGTATAAAACAGCATACTGCTCATAGTTAAACGTAGCGCAATGTTCCTATGTATCTGTAGCACAATGTGTCTTGTACATCTAAGCATTGTTGTTATTGCCCTTTTCAGGCGTTGCAGCACCGAATGTACCAGAGTCATGCAGATAGTCCTACCTTTTCTGGTGATAGTCGGTGAGTATTAAAGGCACTTGCTCCCTTGGATATAACATATTTGAACATATCCACCTTCTCAACTAATAATAAAAACAATATTTTCATAGAAAATGTAAACATTTAATGTGCTGACAACTCTACTCAAACATTTAATATAGGATTAGCTGCTATATTGTTCTAACATTGTAGAACACATTACATGACATAGTTTTATATATGATTACTCTGTTGCGTCACATTGATGATATAAACCTAAATTACCAAGCAATACAGATTGATTCAATTCTATAAAATCAACAGCACCATTTCAGTTAGTGCCCATCATCCTACTCCCACTGTATGACAAGAATATGTTTCTAAAGCACTATTGTGATAATACTGGATGTACGCAAAAAGATGAAACACGACCAAAATCATGTACATCATATACCCAAAAAATAAACCCACGGGAACTGACGGTACAAGCTGAAATAGGTTATTGGTTATTTGACCATTATTGAATGATATCCGATTATCAATATACCTGCATGTTTAGATAGCAGGTTTTTTTTAACAACTTTTTCTCAAACAATGATGTTAGAGCTGCAACTATGTATATGGTTGCCTTTTTATAATATCAAGAAACAAAGTTATAATGTTTGCTTTTATTTCAACCTTTCAGTATTCGAATCACACGGCCAGGAAAGTTGTGAATGGGGGAAGTATGGTGAAAACTGCAAGAATGATTGCCCTCTAAACTGTTTCACCAACCCAGACAGAAACCTCAAACACTGCCACGAGGAGACAGGGAAGTGTTCTGAGGGGTGTGTGTCGGGGTGGTTCGATGACCTGTGTGATAAAGCTTGCAGCCCGAACTGTAAGGGGGGCGCCTGTAATTACCAAAATGGCATCTGCACGAACGGTTGTAGTGGAGATTTCAAAGGGCAGTTTTGCAACGTTGCTCCAGGTTTGAAAACAAGCTGATTCTTATCTGAAATAGTTAAGGCAGCTGTCCATCACCAGGTGGGATGAAAACATAAAACAGTAGAATAAATTCCCATTAATTTTATACAAAAACAAAATCGACAGGCATAATATTCATAACTGCTCTATCTGAAGACATATAACCCATTGAACTTTGAATGGATACTATGTATATACGGATGGATATATGAATGCTACTAAATCAGGCAATTAATACCAATAAACATACACACAACGTTACTGATTTCTTAGATCTTCAACCCAAGAAGATTTGTATTAGAATAAGTCTTCAGCAACCCATGCCTGTCTTGGCGACAAACGTATCAGATGGTCATGGTCGATGACTTCGTTGATGAAAGGGGCGCTGGGATGGCCTCGGGGTTAAAGCGTTCGCTTGTCACGCCGAAGACCCGGGTTCGATTCCCTGCATGGGCACAATGTGTGAATCTCCAGACTTGTGTCCCCCGCCGTGATATTGCTGGAATATTGCTAAAAACAGCGTAAAACCATACTCACTCACTCACTCGTTGATGAAGGCATTTCTCCCTTATAGGATAAATCAATATTCATTATGTTATTGCCTGGTTCACGTTTGTGTTTACAGACCATCCTCATATAGCTTGAATATTGCTCAGTGCAGCGTTGACCAAGAAACAACCACATATTAGATGTTATCTTAGGAATGTGATATGAACAAATGGAGTTTTGGCTATATTATTACTCGAATTTATTACCATTGTATATTAATATTACATTGCATATGTTATTATCGGAAAGGAAACTGATCAGATAATGTTTGACTTTTATCAACCTAAATATGAGACGGTCATGTACTCACAAACACCAAATACAACGCTTCATAAAATTTGCCTGTATCACCATCATTCTGTGCTATTATTTCAGATAAAGTTATTTATTACCCACGTGGTGAAGTTACAGGTGGTAAGATACTAAATCCGTACGTCACACGTGTGTCGTACAAGGTTGACCTTGTTTTATTCGTTTTGATTGGATAACCGTGACCTCTGTCACACCGGGACTACTATTTTCGTTCATAAAAAATCGCGAGACGTCATTCATTTTGCAACTACAAGGCAGAACTGAAGAAATTAATAACGAGAACGAGAGGTATTTACAAACACTTTATTAAACCGAACAAAATAGTCACACGCATCGAATTCTGTTTGCATTCTATATAAGTTACGTATAGAGCACCTACAGACATTATATAATCGAGCTATATCCATTTGCAATGTACGACTACCGATCAATAGAGCGAGGGTCCCCCATGAGCGTGACGCACCCGACCACTTTCGCAACTTTCAATTTGATTTAACGTTAAAGGATAAGCGTGGTGAAATGAAGTCTGTTTAAATTATCCGGACAGATATCTAGACTTACTTGGGATAATCCGGTTGTGCCATCAGTGGCCCCTTCGAAGCGTATTTTGTGGCGCTGTTTCGGGAAGTGTTGTTCATGAATGAACGTACACGACTGCACGACCAGATACAAATCTTTCGAAAAAATCCGTGGCAGTGTGCCTGACTTCTGATTGTGTGGCCCCAAACATCCCAAATGTGAACAATAACATTCCCTATCTCTAGCGTAAAAAGCTGTGAGTAGACCACGGTTGTCTTTTCTTATTCCGGTGGTGACCTTGCCCTTCGATCGTTGGAAGCTGTCACTGACATGCAAGCAGACTTAAGTTTCTTGATTTTCACGTCTACAGTATATAGGGTGGTACAGTTAACATGAAAGTCTTTGGCGAACACTCTGATTTCCATCTTCCAAAATGGTACGAACATGATATAAATTCAGCTGATAGATCAAGGAAACCGAATCATTTTGATTGCACAGACGGGACACTGGCAGTACGTGTGACCGGCTGTTGGTCCGATATTTGAAGCGCGGCGCTAATGTGCCTTTCCAAATTTTCTTATAGGTGTCCTTCGTACTAACAACATGGCGCTTGAATTACAATAAGTTGAAGAATTTCTTCCATAATGATCTTGAACGTCGGTGCTGTTTTCTTTGCAAACATAACTGCAGGCGCATGTTGTTAATGCGTATGCATATACATGTCAACAATGCCTATATTTGGGCATATATCAATACTCATACGCAACCAGATTTTGCAACCGGTTTCAGTTTGGTCTGTCAACAAACGAAAGTTGTTATGTATTTACACTTAAATATGTATTTAACGTGGGTAATAAATACATTTCTGATTTCAGTGTCTATTTATTTTATCTCAAACAATCAAGAACTCGAGCATATCAAACTAAAAGATGACTAGTTATATGTATCGTTGTATCGTTTGAATATAAGTGCATATTAATAACGCTGAATACATCTGTGTCTGACAGGCACGTCGGCGACACCACCCAGGGAATACAGCACATGTGAGTACACTATATAAACTAAGACTCATATGGGTTAAAATGATGTTAAGAATCATATGTGCTTGTTATTGCTGATTTTGTGCGTCTCATATCATTGTCTGTATTTTCTCACAGACACAACGTCGACAGCACCGAGTGAATCCAACACAGTGCAAAAACCGGGCCTGGCTGCGATACTTGTCCCTGTGTTCCTCATCCTGGTTGTTATCCTCGCTGTGGTGGTGATCATACTGTAAGTGTGTACCTAACCCTCGCTGTGGTGGTGTTCATACTGTAAGTGTGTACCTAACCCTCGCTGTGGTGTTCATACTGTAAGTGTGTACCTAACCCTCGCTGTGGTGGTGTTCATACTGTAAGTGTGTACCTAACCCTCGCTGTGGTGTTCATACTGTAAGTGTGTACCTAACCCTCGCTGTGGTGGTGTTCATACTGTAAGTGTGTACCTAACCCTCTCTGTGGTGGTGATCATACTGTAAGTGTGTACCTAACCCTCGCTGTGGTGGTGTTCATACTGTTAGTGTGTACCTGACCCAAGGAGATAGAGTCCAGATTATTGCTATATGTATGTATTAAACATGTCATTAACAAAATCACTGTTGTGAACTGACTGGTGATGTCTGAATCTATGCATTTGCATCAACAGTTTGCATTCAATATAACACCGTCTCTATACTCTCGCGGTAGAACGCCCCGCCAGGAGATAAGAAGGTCCAGGGTTCAATTTCCGGTCACGTCATACCAAAATGCGTTAAACGATGGTATTTGTGTGACCCTGCTTGGCGCTTGACATTAAGGGGTGAAATTAAGGACTGGTCTGCTCGGAGTCAGTTTACTGTGTCTGATTTTTATATCTCAGTTGGCTTGCATTGTCGCTATATCAGTGCAATAATCTTGAACGCGACTGAATCCCAATTAGCCTCACCTCACATCACCTCACTCAATATACAGTTTGCACCATGTTTGTTGCATTAAAAGTTGTACATTCTTTGGTTAAATTTAAGGAGGTGAAATGGGCTGATGTATTTGGCCGCAAAGTGACAACGTTTACATTTTACAGTTTACAATTTCCTCAATAACCAACCATGGTTGTATGCGTATTTTCAGATTTCTTTACAAACGAAAACGGAACAGGAGAGAAACCACAGGGATTATCGATGCAGTGACAGGGATACTTCCATGCTGGAGAACAACTGATACAGCTGGTACAGATGCCAGGTAATACAGACATATAACCTGAAGCAGAACGTCTTGTTCATCACCATCACTTGCGTCTATTTGCAGTATATTATATGTCTAAACACAACGAAGTACATATATGAAATGATAATCCCTGATTTCTAAAACTATTAATTCGGACATGGTGATTCATACATTTGTCATGATCTCGATTTTGTTTATTTCAGGTACAGATACGGTGAAAATGGTGAGTATACACCTTCGTTATTACATAATTCTATTTAAGGGGACAGTATATTATCATTGGGTTTGTATAAACGCGATATCTTTTTGACAAACATTAAAAGTAATTGTGACAGAAGAAACTAAACCCTAATTATGTTTGTTGGACTGTTTAATATTCATATTCCAGATGAATTGTCTGCTACCACAAGCATTGTTTGAAAGAAACAGCAGATTTTAAATCCTGAGAAACAGAAACTGTTTCCTAGTCATGGGCTTACGACACGATAGACTTGGAAAGAGACATTGCCGTGTGTCTTATATATATTGATATATGATCTACGCAGCTAAGCTACATCAATAAACATTAGCAATACAAGCTCCGTATGTATTCCCCTTGGACATGGTGTTTAGCATGTTTGTATTAGTTCCATTACTTGTTGTACTTTAGATATTGAAATGGTGATTAGGCAACCCAGAGGGGGTTAAACATGCTTCATCTAATCATCACATCTAATATGTTTTAGAACTTCTCATGGCAGAGGAAGGTGGATCAAGTAAGTATGGGATACATCTAATATATAAAGTGTTGATGAATCAATGTTGTCACAGGATTACATTCGAAGTGAATGTCAATTGTTTTAATTTGTCCGTTTTCCGTGTAAACTTTACATCATCTCATGGTAAATATAATGTTGGTTAACTGTCTAGTGTATTAATAATTAATATGTTGCAATTAACTCTTACCTTTTGAGTGGAATATGTGCAGAACACATGTTTCATAATAAATGACTGTAAGCCGAATACCCTCAACAACAATAACAACGATATGTTAACAATTTAATATCATCTTCGCATATAAGTCTTTGCAACATATGCATTTCAGTTGTTGAAGCATAGTCATATACTTTTATTTTCTGACCAGCTTTAGGGAGAGGTGCTGATTCACCCTGCAGTTTTGTGCCCTTGCCGTCTGGTAAGAACTGAATACCTTTTATGAACATTAGTATTGTATTGGTCTGGTATGTCCTTCAGGCGTGAGTATATGCACGCGTATGTACATCAAAGGTAACCTGGGGTCTTCTGTTTTGATAAAAATGAAAATACTATTTGATGCAGAGATTACACTCTTATACTATAACTAAACAATTTATCTTCATCAAACTCAGAAATTAGTGTCAAACGAGTTGAACTGGTGATGCTGAATTTCACATTTCGTTTTGATTTGTTTACAAATATTTATGAACGTTTACAGGTTCACTAGAACAGAAGATAAAGGATGTCCAAGGGGTGTTTCTTAAAACTGAGAGCTTTAAAAAGGTGAAAGAAAAGTTGGATACGTTTGGCCATGTGACGATAAGCGCTGTTCAAGGAGAAGGTAAAACATCCATGGCCCTGATGCTGGGAGCTGAATACAGGAAGCAGGGGTATGAGCTGGTACTGGTTGAAGATGCTTATAAAGTACAGTTGTCTGATTATCTGGAAAAAGGCAAAGACGTGTGTGTCATATTTGATGACATATTTAGGAAAGTCAGATCATGTATGGATCTGACCGGTCTTAAGCACTTTTTGTACGACCTCCACGTGCACCTGGAACAGTGCGAGTCCAGATCAGAAAGAAGATACCAGCGTCTGCAGCAAGAATCAAGGGAGGAACAAAGAAAGCTGAATCAACCAAACATCTGTGTTATATTCACTGCAGAAACTAACACTCTTGAGCGTGCAATGTCAACTCTAGGAGGTCAACGTATTTTCAAAAGTTCATCAGATGTCAAACTGACTTGTACAAAGGAGGAGAAGAAAGCATTGTGGCATACATACAAACATCGCTATAAGTGTAAAAAGGATGTGAAGAATGTTTTTGCTTATGAGGAAATGACTGTCGGTTTTCCTCTAGAATGCAAACTTTTCTCCAGTTGTTGTGGCTTTCAAAAGCACCATGAGAGTTTTTTCGAGAAACCTATGTTTTACATCACAAATCAACTTCGAACGATTATTAGCTCATTGGATGACAAGTCAGCTGCGCTCTTCCTGATGGTACTGTGTGAAGGTCAGATAAACATCAGTCAACTGGAGACTGAATGTTCCATCCCAGACGGTCAACGGAAGACTGAAGGTGACGGCCCTGACAGCCAACTAAAGACTAAATCTGACCGCCCTGACATCCAACTTGAGACTAAATCTGACCGCCCTGACAGCCAACTGAAGACTAAATCTGACCGCCCTGACAGCCAACTTGAGACTAAAGCTGACTGCCCTGACAGCCAACTTGAGACTAAAGCTGACCGCCCTGACAGCCAACTGAAGACTAAAGCTGACCGCCCTGACAGTCAACTTGAGACTAAAGCTGACCGCCCTGACAGCCAACTGAAGACTAAAGCTGACCGCCCTGACAGTCAACTTGAGACTAAAGCTGACCGCCCTGACAGCCAACTGAAGACTGAAGGTGGCAGTCCAGACAGTCAACTTGAAATTGAAGGTGCCCACCAAAACCTAGAGGCCCACCTCCAAGCAGTTACAACTCTTGTGAAGACATCAACCAGACAGGGTGTAGTTGAGGCTGTGAGGGGCTTCTGTGGTACATTGTTGACAGAAGGAAACATAACAGCATTTTCCCATTCGATCATTTATGATGTCTGTGCTTTGGTCTTATTCAATATTGAACCAGAGTGTATTCTTAAACATTGCAGTATAAAGTTCCTCCTTGAGCATGTACAGGGTCAGCAAGACGACGGTATTTCTGTTAATGAACACCAGCTCGTGATTCCTTTCTCAGAGGCCTACAGTGGAATAATTGCTGACAGAATGGCAAATGCTATTGCCAGTGGTGCTTTCAGTATGTACATCTGGTATCCCATATGGAAACGGAGAGAAATATCTGACAAAATAAATCATATGATCACAGATCCACCTTCCTTGTCTGATGATACCAAGCATAACATTCTCCATTACGCCTGTATCACTGGGAACACGAATATCCTGGAGCGACTTCTTCCTCACTGTGACATCAATAGGCGTGGGTTGAGCGGCTGGACACCAGTGATGTATGCAGTTGTCTCTGGACAGATGGAATGTTTTGACATCCTTGTGGAACACCAAGCTGACATCACTTTATGTGACAGCAACAACTTTAATTTGCTGCATTTGGCATGTCAGCATGGAGATGTGTCCACTGTAAATGATGTAGAAAAAGCGCTCAAGAAACATCTTTCTCCTGATTTGTATCTGAATCAGTATATTAATGGACGAGGAGTACATGACTGGACACCAGTTATGTGTGCAGTGGCATTTGGGAAGGAGGATATCTTAGATTATCTTACCAAAGAAGGGAAGACATTTGAAAGGACATTATCAGATGTCCACAAAAACACTGTGCTTCATCTTGCATGTTGGTATGGAAACAAGTCCATTGTAGAGAGTCTGCTCCCCCACACAGATATCAATGCACGAGGCAACAATGGACAGACACCGGTTATGTGTGCACTATTGTCTGGGAGGAAGGACATTTTCGACCTTCTCGTGTCAAAAAAAGCTGACATCACATTGACCGATGATGACAATAACAATCTTCTTCATGTGGCTTCTCGCGTTGATGATCTATCTCTGTTACCGCCAATAGTGCCAAAGTTTGACATTAATAGTCGAGGAAAACACGGATGGACACCACTGATGAGGGCGGCTGTACATGGAAATATGGATGTGTTTCACCTTTTCCTTCACACAGTGGACCTCGAGCTGGATACACCGAAGGCTGACCTGAAGCTGAAAGATGACAACAGCAACAATCTCCTCCATCTTGCATGTCATGGAGGAAATGTCTCCATTGTGGAACAATTACTGCCAAAGTTTGACATCAACAGACGGGGAAGCAACGGGTGGACGTCAGTGATGATTGCAGCTGACAATGGAGGAGAACGTGTCTTCAAGTTGCTTGTGACACAGGGGGCTGATATAAGATTGAGGGATGACAAAAATAATTCTGTATTACATTTTGCATGTTTTGGTGGAAATATTTCTATTGTGAAATATCTATTGGCACGCAAGTCCACTGATATCAACTGTCTGGGAAGCCAAGGGAGAACAGCAATAATGATCACAGCCTTGGATGCAAAACCAGCCCTGTTCAAACTACTTTTGTCAAAGAAGGCCAATATCACACTGACTGATGATGATTATAATACTGTATTACACCATGCCTGTCAGGGTGGGAACTATTCCATTGTGAACCATCTGATACCAAAGTTCAACATCGACGCTTCTGGAAAACACGGCCGGACACCTGTCATGGTTGCAGCATGGGCGGGAAGGAAGGTCGCGTTCGATTTGCTTGTGAAGAAGAATGCTGACCTCTCTTTGACTGATGACTACAAAGACAATGTTCTACATTTAGCATGTCAGTGTGGGAGCACAGCTATTGTCGAATGTCTTGTGAAACCCTGTGACGTCAATCGTCGGGGAAAGAACAACTCGCCAAAAGCAATGCATGCAGCCAGGTCAGTGTTCAGTGGACAAAATGCACCGACGGAAGATATACAATCATCGACTTCTTTGGAGAATGATAATGCTACCTGTGTAGTCGGTCAAAGTGGGAAGGAAGCCACCGTGATACAAGTGAGTGGCTACTTTGACATTAACGTCAGAGGCAGGGATGATCAGACTCCACTTATGAGGGCAGTGTGTGGAGGACATATTGCTGTGTTCCGGTTCTTGGTGTCCCATGGTGCCGAGCAAACTCTGGTGGACAAGGATGGACACACTCTTCTACATCTTGCTACTCAGCATGGTCAGCTTCATATGGTGAAATACATTACCGACTCGAGTAATATCAACACAAAAGACAATGTTGGACTGACGCCTGTCATGACATCAGTGTTGCATGAGAGAGTTGATGTTTTTGAATATCTCAGAAAACAAGGAGCAGATTTGACAGTCGCGAACAATGCAGGGGATGTGGTGGCGACTCTCGCTCATAAAATGGGATGCAGCAAAATTATAGAACAATTACCACCATGAAATGATCATCTGGACCGAGGCTTTGAGGTATTTTTAAATCCAAGAAGAATCGCACAACTGAATGAGCTCTGTGTAATCTAAAAACATACAACATCTGTCGTCCTGACTTGTACCCCAGAGATGGGTCTGGATACACAGCATTACATTAGGCTCATAACGTATGCATTGTCTGCTCCCATCACTGACCGAGATCAGACTCCGTGAATGATGTTGCTTTTAAAATAGTTTTGTTGTTTTTATACAATTGGTACTGATATACTATATACTCTCTCAGACCACCTGCCTTTCCTTCTATGTATTACAAATGATTGGCCCAAAAATGTTATTGTGTATATAAGCTCAAATGGAAGAAAGCATGTGTCACTGATCTTATGATGTATCGCTATGAAACTGAAAATTACTTTTGTAAAGATGTATGCAATTTATCCTAAATCACATCCTCTCGTGAATATATTGAAACATATTTGTGTGTGTGTGCGTGTGTGTGTGTGTGTGTGTGTGAGTGTGTATGCATGTGTCTGAGTATATGTGTGCGTGCGTGTGTGTGAGTGTGTATGCATGTGTGTGTGCATGTGTGTGTAAGTGTATGTGCATGTGTGTGTATGTGTGTGTGTATGTATGTGTTTGTGAGTGAGTGTGTGTGCATGTGTGTGTATGCATGCGTGTGTGTCTGTGTGTATGTATGTGTGTGTGTGCGTGCGTGTGTGTATGTGTGTGTGTGTGTGTGTGTGTGTGTACAGGACATACATGTATCTTTAGTGTATGAATCTTATATTTTTCAGATAGGATTCAATATTTCACTTGTACAGCATAACTACTGTCACTGTTACTTACACATAACACTGAATCTGTTAAACATATGTTGTATTTGTTTTAGATGAGTTCAAAGATAATATGATACAATTGACATAGTTTGTCAAGGACATTGTGACACATGTGTTTCTGATCTATAACTCCCAAAAGACACGACATGTCTTATCCCCCAGAAGCTCCAGTAAGTATGCAGTACTACGCACTCTGAAAAGGGACAACAACTAATGGATATGATGCCCCTGTTTAACATAAATAAGCAGGTATTACGCTGTGTAAAATACCAAAGCGCGTGGTTATGTCCTACAGGGCCTAGGTATATATTGTTTCACAAATAAAATATGTAAAACTCCCCAAACCCCTGGGTTTATTCAATGACATTGCGTGTGGAGATGACAGTTCACTGATGGGAGATTATGCACACTCGATGACTCTAGCACCCCTGTTGATAGGATGACGTCATATGGTATTGTTTTCCCGGTGTATCTTCGAAAAAAAGTCCATACATCGTCGGGTGAATGTAAACTTTGTGGTACAGGGCCCCGTTCCAAAAAACAATCGTATCGCAACGTCGTAAGCCTGTGTATTGGGTTAATACGTATCAACTCTTACTGTATTTGAAATATTATTCTGTTTAACATTTTGCTATAAGATCGTGACAGTGAAAACATTTTAAAAACAAATCTTTAATGGCAAATAATCAATTAAACGCTGAACTTACCTCATGTAATATCGATTTGGAAAACACTCTTGAATAGATCTAGTGACAGACTCGCTCTCCTTCGTCAGACATCAGAAATATTTATTTTTTTTTGTTCTATAAACTTGGTATAATATGGGAGGTCGTTTAGTATTCTGTATGTCTCAGGTAAACTTCCCGCCACCCGTTTGAACTACTAATAATTTCATTTTTACAAATTATCAAACGACGTCTGGAATAGTTTAAACAACATCGTATCAAATTTGGCCAACCTACTATGAAATGTGGTGAAGGATTAGTAATGAACGATGAGTAATCAAACCTGAAAATTCTGCAAAACGAACCAACGATTTCATGTTTAAGTTACCCTATCATCTCAAAACGACCTCTATGCCAGATCTACAACAACATTCACGTGTACCTAGATACAACAACGTCCATGTGTACCTTGATACAACAGCATTCATGTGTACCAAGATACGACAACATTCATGTGTACCTAGACATAACAACATTCATGTGTACCTAGATACAACAACATTCATATGTACCTAGATACAACAGCATTATTCACGTGTACCTAGATACAACAACATTCATGTGTACCTCGGTACAACAACATTAATACGAGTCTGTGCCCAGTGATATTCATCTATACCTAGATACAATGTACAACACCACTTATGTGTACCTACATACAACAACATTCATGTGTACCTAGATACAACGTAAAACAACATTCATGTGTATCTAGATACAACAACATTAACGTGTACCTCAATACAACAAGATTCTTGTGTACCTAGACACAACAACATCCATGTGTACCTAGATACAACAGCATTATTCACGTGTACCTGGATACAACAACATTATTCACGTGTACCTAGATACAACAACATTCATGTGTACCTCGGTACAACAACATTAATATGAGTCTGTGCCCAGCGATATTCATATATACCTAGATACAATATACAAGACCATTTACGTGTACCTACATACAACAACATTCATGTGTACCTAGATACAACGTACAACAACATTCATGTGTACCTAGATACAACAACATTCATGTGTACCTAGATACAACAACATTCATGTGTACCTAGACACAACAACATGCATGTGTACCTAGACACAACATTCATATGTACCTAGACACAACAACATTCATGTGTACCTAGACACAACAACATCCATGTGTACCTAGAAACAACAGCATTATTCATGTGTACCTGGATACAACAACATTCATGTGTACCTAGACACAACAACATCCATGTGTACCTAGACATAACGACATTCACGTGTATCTAGATACAACAACATTCATGTGTACCTAGATACAACAACATTCGTGTGTACCTACAAACAACAAGATTCATGTGTAACTAGATACAACAACATTCATGTGTACCTAGATACAACACCATTCATGTGTACCTAGATACAACACCATTCACGTGTACCTAGATACAACAACATTCATGTGTACCTAGATACAACACCATTCATGTGTACCTAGATAAGACAACATTCATGTGTACCAAGATACGACAACATTCATGTGTACCTAGACACAACAACATTCATGTGTACCTAGATACAACAACTTTCATATGCACCTAGATACAATGTACAACAACATTCATGTGTACCTAGATACAACAACATTCATGTGTACCTAGATACAACCGCATTATTCACGTGTACCTCGGTACAACAACATTAATATCAGTCTGTGCCCAGCGATATTCATATATACCGAGATACAATGTACAACAACATTTATGTGTACCTACATACAACAACATTCATGCGTACCTAGATACAACGTACACCAACATTCATGTGTACCTAGATACAACAACATTCATGTGTACCTAGATACAACAACATTCACGTGTACCTAGACACAACACCATTCATGTGTACCTAGACACAACACCATTCATGTGTACCTACATGCAACAACATTCATGTGTACCTAGATACAACAGCATTATTCACGTGTACCTAGATACAACAACATTCACGTGTACCTAGATACAACAACGTCCATGTGTACCTTGATACAACAGCATTCATGTGTACCAAGATACGACAACATTCATGTGTACCTAGACATAACAACATTCATGTGTACCTAGATACAACAACATTCATATGTACCTAGATACAACAGCATTATTCACGTGTACCTACATACAACAACATTCATGTGTACCTCGGTACAACAACATTAATACGAGTCTGTGCCCAGTCATATTCATATATACCTAGATACAATGTACAACACCATTTATGTGTACCTACATACAACAACATTCATGTGTACCTAGATACAACAAGATTCTTGTGTACCTAGACACAACACCATTAACGTGTACCTACATACAACAACATTCATGTGTACCTAGATACAACGTACAACAACATTCATGTGTACCTAGATACAACAACATTCATGTGTACCTAGATACAACAACATTCATGTGTACCTAGACACAACAACATTCATGTGTACCTAGATACAACAACATTCATGTGTACCTAGACACAACAACATTCATGTGTACCTAGATACAACAACATTCATGTGTACCTAGAAACAACAACATTCATGTGTACCTAGATACAACAACATCCATGTGTACCTAGACACAACAGCATCCATGTGTACCTAGACACAACGACATTCACGTGTATCTAGATACAACAACATTCATGTGTACCTAGATACAACAACATTCGTGTGTACCTAAAAACAACAAGATTCATGTGTAACTAGATACAACAACATTCATGTGTACCTAGATACAACACCATTCATGTGTACCTAGATACAACGCCATTCACGTGTACCTAGATACAACAACATTCATGTGTACCTAGATACAACAACATTCATGTGTACCTAGATACAACACCATTCATGTGTACCTAGATACAACAACATTCATGTGTACCAAGATACGACAACAGTCATGTGTACCTAGACACAACAGCATTTATGTGTACCTAGATACAACAACTTTCATATGCACCTAGATACAATGTACAACAACATTCATGTGTACCTAGATAGAACAACATTCATGTGTACCTAGATACAACAGCATTATTCACGTGTACCTCGGTACAACAACATTAATATCAGTCTGTGCCCAGCGATATTCATATATACCTAGATACAATGTACAACAACATTTATGTGTACCTACATACAACAACATTCATGCGTACCTAGATACAACGTACACCAACATTCATGTGTACCTAGATACAACAACATTCACGTGTACCTAGATACAACAACATTCACGTGTACCTAGACACAACAACATTCATGTTTACCTAGATACAACAACATCCATGTGTACCTAGATACAACAGCATTATTCACGTGTAACTGTAACCATTGACTCACACAATCTGCTACACACGCCCCTGACTGCAACCACTGACTCACACAATCTACCACACGCGCCCCTAACTGCAACCGTTGACTCACACAATATACCACACGCGCCCCTCTCTGCAACCATTGACTCACACAATCTACCACACACGCCCCTAACTGCAACCATTGACTCACACAATCTACCACGCACGCCCCTAACTGCAACCATTGACTCACACAATCTACCACAAACGCCCCTAACTGCAACCCATGACTCACACGATCTACCACAAACGCCCCTCTCCGCAACCATTGACTCACGCGATCTACCACAAACGCCCCTCTCCGCAACCATTGACTAACACAATCTACCACACACGCCCTTAACAGCAACTATTGACTCACACAATCTACCACACGCCCTAACTGCAACCATTGACTCACACAATCTACCACACACGGCCCTAACTGCAACCACTGACTCTAACAAGCTAACACACACGCCCCTCTCCGCAACCATTGACTCACACAATCTACCACACGCCCCAACTGCAACCATTGACTCACACAATATACCACAAACGTCCCTAACTGCAACCACTGACTAACACAATCTACCACACGCGCCCCTAACTGCAACCATTGACTCACACAATCTACCACACAAGTCCCAACTGCAACCATTGACTCACACAATCTACCACACACGCCCGTAACTGCAACCATTGACTCACACAATCTACCACACAAGTCCCAACTGCAACCACTGACTCGCACAATCTACCACACACGCCCTCTCTGCAATCACTGATTCATAAGGTCCTCCCTTCACGTCCGCAAACTAGTCAAACGTCCACAAACCCACCCCTGCACTTCCCCATCTCTTACATGCACTGTCAACACTCCTTCTCACAGAGCGCTCTACCCCATCACACACACACACTGTAAACAGAATTATGGGATGCGCTACCCACAGCCTCCCAGTGTATACCCTCCATGAGGCAGGTTATACAATGCACATATCGCTCTATTCCCATACTTCCCATGCTCTACCCTGCACTGCCGAGTTTCAAGCCCACGAGTCTTCCGCTGTCTGGTTCTCTGCGTGTCACGCGTCACTGCATATCACGTGTCTCGGCAGTCTTACTGAGCCCAGTACAATTCTCGAGAATTCAGTGTGGACGCGTCTACAATATGTAGGGGTGGCGGGAAGGAAGAGGCAAGAGAAGATAGATGAGCCGCTAACAGTTCATTGTCATATATATCAGACATTACTCACACCTACAACATGAACGAACTAATATGAATTAGGAAAATATTGGTGGAGTATATATCACTGCATCTCAAAAACAAGGAACACTGGAATTGAGGATAGTCGTATAGATGCTCACAATATCAACCTCTGGTTTAGCTGGTCCAGTCAATAATTTACGGACAGCCATGCTACAGTTGTAAGACTGCTGGTCAAACACACTTTCGTGTTCCTGGCTTTGCGTTTTGATATGACATCTGCAGTTTCAGTGTCCGTGCAGTTACTTCCACCTGCTAATTTCACGTGGTCCGGTGGTAGCGCGAGCAGAAGGTCGGGAGTTTAGTTCATACCAAAACACGATAAGGAAGGTACTTGTTGTTACCCTGCCTGAGTGTGTGAAGCTAGGACTGGTACAGGAACGATGAAGCCCACCTACATACAGCGACAATCCAGTGTACCTAGATACATCAACAATCCAGCATACCTAGATACAGCGACAATCAAGTATACCTAGATACAGCAACAATCCAGTATGCCTAGATACAGCAACAATCCAGTGTACCTAGATACACCGACAATCAAGTATACCTAGATACAGCGACAGTCCAGTATGCCTAGATACAGCAACAATCCAGTATACTTAGATACACCGACAATCCAGTATACCTAGAAACAACGACAATCCAGTTTACCTAGATACATCAACAATCCAGTATAGCTAGATACATCAACAATCCAATATACCTAGATACAGTGACAATCCAGTATACTTAGATACATCAACAATCCAGTATACCTAGATACAGTGACAATCAAGTATACCTAGATACAGCGACAATCAAGTATACCTAGCTACATCAACAATCAAGTATATCTAGATACATCAACAATCCAGTATACTTAGAAACGTCAACAATCCAGTATACCTAGATACATCAACAATCCAGTATACCTAGATACAGCGACATTCCAGTATACCCAGATAAAGTGACAACCCAGTATACCTAGATACACCGACAATCCAGTGTACCTAGATACATCAACAATCAAGTATATCTAGATACATCAACAATCCAGTATACTTAGAAACATCAACAATCCAGTATACCTAGATACATCAACAATCCAGTATACCTAGATACAGCGACATTCCAGTATACCCAGATAAAGTGACAACCCAGTATACCTAGATACACCGACAATCCAGTGTACCTAGATACACGGACAATTAAGTGTACCTAGACACATAGACAATCCAGCCTACCTAGATACAGCGACAATCCAGTATACCCAGATACAGTGAAAATCCAGTATACCTAGATACAGCGACAACCAAGGATACATAGATACAGCGACAATCCTGTGTAACTGGATACAACAACAATCCTCTATGCCTAGATACAGCGACAACCAAGGATACATGGATACAGCGACAATCCTGTGTAACTGGATACAACAACAATCCTGTATGCCTAGATACTTCTTTCGTATAATATATCTGTGATATTTTTTTTTAGCAGATATTTCTTATGAACGTGGCTAGGGTTTTGAATACACGACAGTTTTTGTATCGATAACAATTTCTTTTGTGTACTCTTAGTAGGACGTTTCAGAGCTCCTAAAGGTGATAAAATTCAATTGCAATATAACAAGAAAAAACAAATTTTAAGTGACAGAACAACTTAACACAAAGTTGTTTTGAAACTGCTCATGAATATATTGCTCTGCATATTCATTAGCTAATCTTCCAAACATCTGTGCCTGATAATATTTCTTTCTCTCTTTGTGACAGTAGAGGGGTTATTACTACAATCACGGCTTCAGCTTCCGTGAGTATGAAAGAAGAGTGCTAGCTGTATGCCACAACGTGGATCACCAACCCTCACTGACACACGTGTGATACAGATGACGATTAATGGAAGTACCTACGTGTGTTCATTGAGGTATAAATCTTTATTGATCGTTTGAATGATTGATTGATTGTTGTTTAACGCCGCACTCAGCAATATTCCAGTTATATGACGGCGGTCTGTAAATAGTCGAGTCTGGTCGAGACAATCCAGTGATTGACATCATGGGCATCGATCCACGCTATTGGGATTGGAAGACATGCATCAACCTAACCAATCCCGTTAGTCGCCTCTTACGACAAGCATAGTCACCTTTTAACGCTAGCATGGGTTGTGAAGATCTATTCTACCCCGGATCATCACGGGTCAGATTTTCACTGAGTGAGGACATGTATAAACGACGGAGCTTGCTTCCAATGTATATCATGTAAACGTCACATTTAAACATTACATTATATTACTTAATATTAATAAATCACTAGAATCGATACAATGGTGCATGCTCAGTACATCCTGATTCCCAGCTTCATAGTGTCACTTAATGCCACGTACCAGCCTGTGCATAGTTAAAGCTGTAATGGTGTAACCAGGTCACCGACTTGTATGTAGAGTCTTCATAGTGTCACTTAATGCCACGTCTCAAAGGACGTAAAAGTAGCTGTATGACAATATAATGTCCGCTTCTTTCGAACCCTCGTTGTTATGCTGTTCATCGTCTTGTTTGTACGGAAAATGTTTGTATCACTTATTTGTTTCAATTCAGTTTCAGTCAACATAATGGCTGCCTCGGTGATGATGTGGATAACATGCTTGGTAATTGCTACTGAAGGTAAATATAAGTGACGAAACACTTTCTATATTCAATGGAGATTTCTGCTAAAAGCAGAGTCGACTGTACGATTGTGTTTATGGAATCTTGGTAAAAAGAGTATGCTAGATTGTATCTCAAAAGTTGTGAAATGCAACCAAAGGCTTTAATTAGCTGATGAAATATTGCTGGACATGAAGGGAAATTCGACTATTGAAAAGCTGAAGTACTGTTTATTTTGTTGCTAATATTGCTGATCTGGCCTTAATAGGAGGTAATATCCATACTGAAGCATTGTCATATTGAGACAGGATTGTTGTATGAGGTGACGTGAAATTCGGATTATGTTCAATATGTTGTTAACTTATATAGCGATGTGCATGCATATGTTTGTGTGTGGCTCTGTGTACTAGATATAAACTTTCAAAGTCGGTAATTACCCTATGGATGTCAAATGTTATAATATTTCACTGTGACGTATCACGGATAAAAGTACGAGCACATGTACAGGAACGTCAAACTGAAATAATAATACTCATCTTGAACTATGTAAATAATTACTGTCCACCCGTGAAACTCCGGGGTAGAATAGGTCTTCAGCAACCCATGCTTGCCGTAAAAGGCGACTATGCGACAGAGAGTACGGAGATTGCCTCACTGAGTGTGACACTGGGTATTACGATCGAAATGCAGGTCTACCTCCAGCATGAATCGTAGGAATAACACATGTGTGACCTAACGCCGAGGTAGTGCTAACTGCACTGACGGGTGTATCCCAGGATATCAAGCCATGGTAGTGCTAACTGCACTGACGGGTGTATCCCAGGATATCAAGCCATGGTAGTGCTAACTGCACTGACGGGTGTATCCCAGGATATCAAGCCATGGTAGTGCTAAATGCACTGACGGGTGTGTCCCAGGATATCAAGCCATGGTAGTGCTAACTGCACTGACGGGTGTATCCCAGGATATCAAGTCACGGTAGTGCTAACTGCACTGACGGGTGTATCCCAGGATATCAAGGATATTGGTGCATAGACTGCAGCACATTATGTGACAGTCCAGGAGGTAACTGTACAGCATGCCCAGGTGGGTGTGATGGAGTATTTGGGGACTCCTGCTGCTGAGTTTTGACGAAACGTTTTAATAGCATTACTATTCATAAGATAGATATTCAAGTGTTGATCAAAACTTGTAGGTTATACTCTCGGTACAACATTTCATGTATAATGTATAGGTATATACTCATTATTACTTTTATTAAACATCATACTCATTATCCATTAAATCATATTCATGAAATACTATGAATACATACCTGCATCTTTCCTTGCAGCTGGTCCATGTATTGATAATCAACACTGTTCAGACTGTGACAACACAACGGGACATTGCCTCTCTGAGTGTGACACTGGGTATTACGGACGTAAATGCAGCAAGAACTGTAGGAATAACACATGTGTGATCTCAAGCCATGGTAGTGATAACTGCACTGAGGGTTGTGTGCCAGGATATCAAGGCGCCAGCTGCAACATACCATGTGACAGTCCAGGAGGTAACTGTACAGCATGTCCAGGTGGGTGTGATGGGGGATATTGTCAGCTGCTCTCCTCCTGTGTGTCTGGATGTGTAGACTCCTACTACGGGACTGACTGTGATGGAAAATCGGGTAAGTGTTATATTACAGCTAGGTTTTATATTACTACTATCCTATAGGCTACAACCTTAGGTATCCACGTGTCGATCAGATCTGTACTCTCGGATTGGTATTGCCGTGTGACCAGGTTGACTCTCAAGACTCCACTTGTCCAGGACATTCGAGGGCTCACTTATCCTCTGACGGATGGGGACACCTATTTCTACCGCGTTTGTCATATATGTGTGTTTGTTGTTTAACGCCACACTCAGCAACATTCCAGCTATATGATGGCCGTCTGTAAATAATCGAGTCTGGACCAAACAATCGAGTGATATACACCATGAGAATAGATCTACACAATCGGGATATGAAGACATATATCAACCAAGTCAGTGAGCCTGACCACCCGATCCCGTTAATCGTCTCTTACGACAAGCTGGTCGCTCTTTATGGCAAGCATGGTTGGTGAAGACCTATTCTACACTGGATCTTCACGGGTCTTTCACATGTGTTGAATTATTTTATATATGTATACTACACAAGTTCTGAGTTTGGAATGAGTCGTTGTCTCTCTTCCTTCATGTACACAGGTTAACGTTGTATTTTTTTCAGTGGGACTATCTTTAGGACTGACCGCGGCAGCTTTCGGTTTCATCGTGATGATCGTCCTTGTTGTGTGCTGCAAGTCCCGCCAACGCTTGAGATGAAACAGGTGAGTGAGTGAGTGAGTGAGTGAGCAATAGTAACACAAACTACAAAGCTATGCCTTTCATAAGAGTTGACTTTTTGAATGAGGACCAATTGAGGGATCTGTGAGTCAGTCGTGAATGACTGTCTCATCACACCTTGATGGTGTGGTGATCATGATATCAACCACTGGTCTAAATGGCCCAGATTCGATATCATATCATAACTGAGATAACACATATGTCTGATGACAGATCTGAATAAGATGCATATAGTTCAGAACAGATCTTATTCAGTAAAACATAATTTTACATGGACATCCAGACTAACTTGAGACACCATCCCTCCAAGTAAAATTGACATACTTTTGTAAAAGTGAAATACTCTGCCTACATTCTAAACCCACTAGGTCTGCCGTGCAAGTTTATGTAAAACACAGGGTGATATCAATATTGAAACATTATATACATGATAAAGATATCGGAATATGAACAGTCAAGATATTAGCTTTCTCGTTTTGCTCCATGTACACAAAATTTGTGTATTTGTGTATGATTTATTTTTACGTAATTTCTCTTCATGGAGAAACTAGTTTACAAATATTGGTCCAGAATAGTTTCGGCTCAAGAAATATATTATTTTCAATTATAGTGACTGAATATGGTTCTAGGCCGCTTTTAGCAATATGTCAGCACTATCACGGCAGAAATGGGTTCACACCTTGTACCCATGTGGGGAAAGAACCAGGATATTCAGTGCCAATCTGTGCCTTCAGTGAACTCTTAACCACAAGGATATCCTCTCGCCCCAATTACAAGTGTTGTGAACGCAAGCAATGGCATTTTACATTCAAGTCGGCATGCTTATTATAACCAAACGGGGTCCAGTTGTCTAAGGCGTGCAGAGTTGCGTCCCTTAGGCACGCCAGAAACCTATGAGTGTGGGTTCGAATCCCGCTTCGCTCCGATTTTGTTTCTAGGTTTGTCAGCACCATACCCGTGCTCGATGGTGTCACCGAAGTGACGTCTGAGACCTGAATCACTTCCGGTTTTCCACCCACATTAAGCTGACACGGCGCGATATAATTGTAATACTGTTAAAAGTGGCGTTAAACCCAACTCACTCAGTCTAACCAAGCAGTTCATTTGCAGGTTTCAGCAGTACGTCACACCAGTCCAGTTCACGCATGTGTCAGCAGACGCCATTGATGCTCGAGAATATGCCGTCGTGGATGAAGCAGCGATGTATGATGCGCTCACTGCAGGGGGACAACCAGCCAGCGACGGTTATGTGGAGCTGAGGTCGGTCCATCGTTCAGACCTATCACGTGACCGGGCGCATGCGTACACAAATGAACCAAGAACCACATTAATGTAAGCGTGGAAGCGTTACTCCAAGTGTTTAGTTTAAGACGTTATATAAAGACATCATGTGACCTGAAACATGCAGATATATCTCAAGCATCCATATATTTTGTCTACCTGGATCTGATATAGCTACCTCGGAGGTCATAGCACGAGGCTAAAGAATCAAAGTATCCGGAACAGTGTGTGTGTGTGTGTGTGTGTGCGTGCGTGCGTGCGTGCGTGCGTGTGTGGCAGGAATAAAATTGCCAAAATTGTAGTGATTGAGTGAGCAGTGTATTCGGCGTGAAGAGCAAATGCTGTAACCACTTGGCTACCCCACCGCCCCTCAATTATTGTAAGAGGTGTTAGTTTCTTATAATAGGTGTATGCTATAATAGCTGTATAATGAACGAATGAGGAACACATTACAACTGGTAGTGAAAGTTAGAATCACCAGTGATCTTGAGGGAAATTTCAAAGTTAACGCTTTTTTTATCAGTTGTG
This sequence comes from Haliotis cracherodii, assembly GCF_022045235.1. Taxonomy (NCBI): domain Eukaryota; kingdom Metazoa; phylum Mollusca; class Gastropoda; order Lepetellida; family Haliotidae; genus Haliotis; species Haliotis cracherodii. The sequence continues at coordinate 1,654,731 of NW_027266269.1, read as the reverse complement.
CTTAATGCTGCTTAATTTGTCAAACTTTCATTCACTCGACGAGGCATACTGTGTATGAGTCTCCCAATAGTAATTGGGGGAGACAGCCTCACTCCTCTTCCAGCGACTAGTATAATACATCCAGTGTGGTCAATATGACATTGACGCACACATCTCCCTGTTATTGTACGTGTTTTTGGTGTTACGCTTTATAGACATAAACGAGTTGCACGTTGTCTGTGTATGTCACTTCTACTCTGAGAAACAAGTTCATTAAACAATATTTCATTAAATATCCAACCATTTTGCAATAGTATTTCTATCAAAGTAAGAACATGGATTTTATCAGATATGTCAGTCTATTCCTATGTCATGTAAAAAGAAACACCCGATTGTAAATTTGATTAAAATGTGCATGCATGACCATGCTTTTATATCATTATCGGGCTTTTGTTTTGTAATTTCATGAATAAAACTTTTTGTCTGTATGTCTGTGTGTCTGTCTGTTCTTCCTTCTAATACTTGGTAATAATATTTGATATTTCATGACCCCTACTTTTTTTAAAGAGTATACACAGTTATGCGTAAAGGAGAGAAGTAGACTGAAGTCACTATAATTATAACTGAGGAAGTCGTTACTTCCCAAGCCCACACCAAATTTAGGTTTATCATACAGAAAATACCAAACAATTTCCGTGCACTGACACCAGTGTCACTCAACGAATCTGCATGCCTCGCTGTACGACTACACCACCGGCCGTGGATAGTGGGTTCTGTCTGCTGAATTAATGCAGGAACTGTTCCCATTCTACCCACCGTTTGAGTTTGTGTTGGGCTCCTATTGAGCTAGTCAAGACACACACTCACATATTCCACCCGTCTAACGGGATTGGGTGCTCAGGCTCTACCACTCCGATCCAGATCATGGCGTCCCTCAAGGCAGCATACTATCAGCCACATTTTTCAGCATCGATAGCGTTGATGGTTCACTTTTTGTGGACGATTTCAACATTTCTCGTTGTGGTAAGATAATGAGTGAGTGAGTGAGTGAGTGAGTTGAGTTTAACGCCGCCTTTAACAGTATTCCAGTTATATCGCGGCGTGTCAGTTTAATGTGGGAGGAAAGCCTGAAGTGATGCAGGTCTCAGATGTTTACCACTTCGGTGAAACCCACGTGCACGGGTATGGTGCTGACAAACCTAGAAACATAATCGGGGCGAACCGGGATTCGAACCCACAATCATAGGTTTCTGGCGTGCCAAAGGGACGTAACTCTGCATTGCGAATCGCGTCGCCTTAGACGACTGGGCCACCCGGTAAGACAATGAACACAATAGAAAGACAGCTACAGCGCAGTCTTAACAAAATTCAAAATTTGGTCAATGAAAATGGCTTAACATTTTCTAAATCCAAAACAAACTGTATCTAATTTTGTCGTAAATATAAACCTCACAAGGATCCATATTTATGGGAAGATGGTACTCCTATCAGGGTAGTAGAGGATACAATACACCACCAAGGCCTAAGGCTCTGTCTTTCAGCTTTTAGGACCTCTATCTGATCAGTTTGTATGTTGAAGCTGATGAACCTTCCCTCGAACAGCGCCGCATTAAACTGTCACTGCAATATATCACTAAATTGCATTCAAATCAGTCAATCCCGGCATTCATCTCATCTTAAGTTACTTGAAAGAAATTGTACTCGATAATACATTTTAAATATGTATGTGAATAGTTAATTACTGTTTTTTTTATATTTGGTGTGATGCTTTTTCCAACTGACATTATTGACAGCTCTGTGTCCAGGAGGTTGAAGTTCGGTAAAATTATTGCCCCCCTGTGTGACACGTAATGTCATAATTGATGTAACTTTCATCAACCAGTGTTATAAACCAACTCATTGCTAACTATTGTTTCATATTGACTAGTACTGTGCACAACCACCAGTCGCTAAACTGATGACGTAAATCCTGCTGGGGTATCTTACAGGAAGCAGAGGTACTGTAAGTCCCCATGATCCCCAGTGAGGTGGCCTAGCTTTGGTTACTGGTGGCCTATAGCCCGTGTTTTAAAATTGTAAAATCATATTGTTATACCCAACTATGTTGGATACATTGTTTTTAAATAGAACTTTATATTCATTAATAAATTGTGTAAATATCAACTTGGTCTCGTCGCTATATGGCTGATATAATGCCGATGTGACGTTGAATGTTAAACTCACTCATTCACAATTTACAGACACTTATGATACTCCCTGCATTCTGGTGAATGCGGCGCAGTGAAGGATCACAAAAATACTTTCATGTTCCTTGGTTTGCATATTTATAAAATAATGTATTCATTCAGTCAGGCAATAATGTATGCATCTGTGCATCAAACGGCAACGTGATTTGACCTCACATGTCTTGTTTTGGTTTCCGTGCAGTTATTTCCAATTGTGAAAGGACATGACTCATCGACACAAGTTTTCTTGTTTATGAAACCATCCCACTAAATCAGGCACCTATTACGGAAAAAATAACGATTCAAGTGCATACGTTGTTTAAACATTGAAACTCCATGAATCTCCAACATCAACGGGAATAAGCTGTATTCCCAAGCCTCTTACTGAACACAGTTCCCTGATATAAGACTATGTCAGTGCTGTTAACGTGTGATTAATGGTAGGGATGAGAAAATAACTTGATACTGATTATTAGTCTCTGTCCGCGTAGGTTTTCAGGCTGCTCTGTCGTACGCTCTGACATGGCGACAATCTGACGTTCCTCATACAACGACAGTATACGAGTATACCTAGAATTAACGACAATGCAGTATATCTAGATTTTATGACAATCCAGTATACCTAGATAGAGTGACACTCCAGTATATCCCGATACAGCGACAATCCAGTATACACAGATACAGGGACAATCCAGTATACTCAGACACAGCGACAATCCCGTATTCCCAGATACAGTGACAATCCAGTATACCCAGATATAGTGACAATCTAGTATACCTAGATACACCAACAATCAAGTATAGCCAAATACAGCGACAATCCGGTATACCCAGATACAGCGACAATCAAGTATACCAAGATATAGTGACAATCCAGTATACCCAGATTCAGCGACAATCCAGTATACCCAGATACAGCGAAAATCTGGTATACCCAGATACAGCGACAATTCAGTATACCCAGATACAGCGACAATCCAGTATATCTAGATACAGCGAAAATCCAGTATACCCAGATACAGCAACAATCCAGTATACCCAGGTACAGTGGCAATCCAGTGTACCCAGATACAGTGACACTCCAGCATGCCCAGATACAGTGACAATCAAGTATACCCAGATACAGTGACACTCCAGCATGCCCAGATACAGTGACAATCAAGTATACCCAGATACAGTGACACTCCAGCATACCCAGATACAGCAACAATCCGGTATACCTAGATACATTGACAATCCAGTACACCTAGATACACCGACAATCCAGTGTACATATATTCTGTAACAATCCGGTATACCTAAATACACCGACAATCCAGTTTACCTAGATCAACCAACAATTCGGTATATCTAGATACAGCGACAATCCAGTATACCCAGATACAGCAACAATCCAGTATACCCAGGTACAGCGGCAATTCGGTATATCTAGATACAGCAACAATCCAGTGTACCTAGATACAGCGACAATCCAATATAGCAAGATACACTGACAATCCAGTATACCCAGATACAGTGACAATCCAGCATACCCAGATACAGCGACAATTCAGTATACCCAGATACATTGACAATCCAGTATAACCAGATACAGCGACAATCATGAATACTCAGATACAGTGACAATCAAGTATACCCAGATACAGTGACACTCCAGCATACCCAGATACAGCGACAATCTGGTATACCTAGATACATTGACAATCCAGTATACCTAGATACACCGACAATACAATTTACCTAGATAAACCAACAATTCGGTTTACCCAGATACAGCGACAATCCTAGATACAGTAAGAATCAAGTGTACCGAGGTAGAGCAACAATCTTGTATACGGAGATACATCGAAAGAAAATATTTTTTTTAATATGTCTGTGACATTTTCTTTTAGCAGATATTTTTTTTTTATGAATATGGCACAGGTTTCGAATACAAGACAAGATATTCTTTATGCGATGTTTCTGAAGTCCTAAATGTGCTGAATTCATAGGATTATCTCCATTGCAATCTAATAATAAAAAAACAAAAACATATATTAACTTATTAACAGGACAGCGTAACACAAAGTTGTTTCAAAATAACCTATTGATATATCGCTCAACATGTTTCATTTAATATTCATTCATACATTTGTGCTTGGTAATATTTCCTTCTCTCCACGCGACAGTGTTCGTTTCCACCTTCCGGGTAAGTTGAGGGGATGCGGGAGAGGGGGTGGTGTGTGTGTGTGTGTGTGGGGGGGGGGGGGGGGGGGGGTGCTACTGCAAGTAACAGGGCTTTAGATTCCGTTAATTTGAAAGGGTGCTAGTTGTATGACAACATGTGGATCACCAACCCTCACTGAGACACACGGGATGCAGATGACGATCAATGTAAGTATCTACGGGTGTTGTAAAGGTTGATATTTCATGGATTTACTTTCACTTTGCATGAGTTCATTTAGGAATAAATCTTCATTGATCGACTGTTTGACTGTTTGATTGACTGTTTGATTGATTGATTGATTGATTGCTAGCCTGCTTGTTTGATTGATTGATTGATTGGTTGGTTTGTTGTTGTTGTTGCTGTTGTTGTTGTTGTTGTTGTTGTTGTTATTGTTGTTGTTGTTTAACGCCGCACTCAGTTATATTCCGGCTATATCAAGGCGGTCTGTAAATAATCGAATCTGGACCAATCAAGTGGTTGACATAATGAGCACCGATGAAAGCTTTTGGGATTCGATGACATGCATCAACCAAGTCAGCAAGCCTCACCACCCGATCCCGTTAGTCGCCTCTTACGGCAAGCTTAGTCACCTTTTACGGCAAGCATGGGTTGCTGAAGACCTATTCTACCCCGGAACATCACGGGTCAGATTTTCACTGAGTGAGGACATGTATAAACGACGGAGCTTGCTTCCAATGTATATCACGTAAACGTCACATTTAAAACACTACATTATATTACTGAATATTAATAAATCACTAGAATCGATACAATGGTGCATGCTCAGTATCCATCCTGATTCCCAGCTTCATAGTGTCACTTAATGCCACGTACCAGTATGTTTATAGAAAAAGCTGTAATGGTGTAACCAGGTCACTGACTGACCCTATGAGATCCAACATAAGACATAAGTCTTATTGTATGTAGAGTCTTTATCACACGGACACTGGTAGGCGTCGTCCTAGAGTGTGACCCGGGGTCCGGAGACAGCGTGTCCCGAGTCCCGTGAGTCGACCGCCGCTCCGGTCGTGTCTCTTCCTTATACAAGTACAATCATACAGTTGTATACATGATGATGAATACATTTACAGAAGTACGTACAACATTCTGATCGGACAATACATGCCATGGGTATTGTTCATTTTTATTTGAATGGACATGGATAGATTGACTTTACCTGATTGACATTTATGCTCATCTATCTCTAATGAAGCTGGGACTTACATGCATGACAGGTGGCATGTCGCTGTGGGCGTCAGTCAGCAACTTTACTACACATGACGGACAGCGTCTCAAAGGACGGACAGTTTGTATACCTAAACACGTAAAAGTAGCTGTATGACAATATAATGCAGTACAATTGGAAACTACAACGCTGACGTCCTTCCACCACTTTCCAACCCCTGTTGTTATGCTCTTCATCGTCTTGTTTCATTGTGTATGTCAACGGGAAAAGTTGTTTATCCCTTATGTGTTGTTTCAATTCAGTTTCAGTCAACATAATGGCTGCCTCGGTGATGGTGTGGATAGCATGCTTGGTAATTGCTACTGAAGGTAAATAAAAGTGACAAAACCCTTTCCATATTCAAATTAAATCTTTGCTAAAAGCAGAGTCGACTGTACGATTGTGTTTATGCAATCTCGGAAGAAAGTGAATGCTCGATTGTATCTCAAAAGTTGTGAAATGCAAACCAAAGGCTTTAATTAGCTGATGAAATATTGCTGGACATGAAGGGAAAGTCGACTATTGAAAAGCTGAAGTACTGTTTATTTTGTTGCTAATATTGCTGATCTGGTCTTAATATTAGGTAATATCCATGCTGAAGCATTGTAATATTGAGACAGGATTGTTGTATGAAGTGACGTGACATTCGGATTATATTCAAGATGTTGTACTCTTATATCGCGATGTGCATGCATATGTTTGTGTGTGGCTCTGTGTACTAGGTATACACTTTCAAAGTCGGTAATTACCCTATGGATGTCAAATGCTTTAATATTTCACTGTGACGTATCACGGATAAAAGTAAAAGTACATGTACAGGAACGTCAAATTTAAATAATAAATACTTATCTTGAACTATGTAAGTAATTACTGTCCACCCGTGAAAATCCGGGGTAGAATAAGTCTTCAGCATCCCTGGTTGCAGTAAAAGGCGACTATGCGACATAGAGTATGGGGATTACCTCACTGAGTTAGACACTGGGTATTACGATCGAAATGCAGGTCTACCTCCAGCATGAATCGTAGGAATAACACATGTGTGACCTAACGCCGAGGTAGTGCTAACTGCACTGACGGGTGTGTCCCAGGATATCAAGTCATGGTAGTGCTTACTGCACTGACGGGCGTGTCCCAGGATATCAAGCCATGGTAGTGCTAACTGCACTGACGGGTGTGTCTCAGGATATCAAGCCATAGTAGTGATAACTGCACTGACGGGTGTGTCTCAGGATATCAAGCCATGGTTGTGCTAACTGCACTGACGGGTGTGTCTCAGGATATCAAGCCATGGTTGTGCTAACTGCGCTGACGGGTGTGTCCCAGGATATCAAGCCATGGTAGTGCTTACTGCACTGACGGGCGTGTCCCAGGATATCAAGCCATGGTAGTGCTAACTGCACTGACGGGTGTGTCTCAGGATATCAAGCCATAGTAGTGATAACTGCACTGACGGGTGTGTCTCAGGATATCAAGCCATGGTTGTGCTAACTGCACTGACGGGTGTGTCCCAGGATATCACGCCATGGTAGTGCTAACTGCACTGACGGGTGTATCCCAGGATATCAAGCCATAGTAGTGATAACTGCACTGACGGGTGTGTCCCAGGATATCACGCCATGACAATGCTAACTGCACTGACGGGTGTGTCCCAGGATATCAAGCCATGGTAGTGCTAACTGCACTGACGGGTGTGTCTCAGGATATCACGCCATGGTAGTGCTAACTGCACTGACGGGTGTGTCCCAGGATATCAAGGATATTGCTGCATAGACTGCAGCAAATTATGTGACAGTCCAGGAGGTAACTGTACAGCATGTCCAGGTGGGTGTGATGGAGTATTTGGGGACTCCTGCTCCTGAGTTTTGACAAAAAGTTTTAATAGCATTACTATTCATAAGATAGATATTCAAGTGTTGATCAAAACTTGTAGGTTATACTCTCGGTACAACACTTCATGTATAATGTATAGGTATATACTCATTATTACTCTTATTAAACATCATAGTCATTATCCATTAAATCATATTCATGAAATACTATGAATACATACCTGCATCTTTTCTTGCAGCTGGACCATGTAATGATAACCAACACTGTTCAGACTGTGACAACACAACGGGACATTGCCCCTCTGAGTGTGACACGGGGTATTACGGACGTAAATGCAACTCTACCTGCAGCAAGAACTGTAGGAATAACACATGTGTGACCTCAAGCCATGGTAGTGATCACTGCACTGAGGGGTGTGTCCCAGGATATAAAGACGCCAGCTGCAACATACCATGTGACAGTCCAGGAGATAACTGTGCTGCATGTCCAGGTGGTTGTGATGGAGGATATTGTCAGCTGAGCTCCTCCTGTGTGTCTGGATGTGTAGACTCCTACTACGGGACTGACTGTGATGGAAAATCGGGTAGGTGTTATATTACAGCTAGGTTTTATATTATTACTATCCTATAGGCTACAACCCTAGCTATCCGCGTGTCGATCATATCTTTACTCTCGGATTGGTATTGCCATGTGACCAGGTTGACTCTCAAGACTCCACTGTGCAGGACATTCGAGGGCTCAGTTATCCTCTGACGGATGGGACCCCTATTTCTACCGCGCTTGTCATGTATGTGTGTTTGTTGTTTAACGCCGCACTCAGCAACATTCCAGCTATTTGATGGCGGTCTGTAAATAATCGAGTCTGGACCCAACAATCGAGTGATTTACACCCTGAGCATATATCTACACACTTGGGATACGATGACATACATCAACCAACCAAGTTCAGAGTTTGGAATGAGCCGTTGTCTCTCTTCATTCATGCACACAGGTTAACGTTGTATTTTTTTCAGGTGGTACAGTGGGACTATATATAGGACTGTCTGGAGCAGCTTTCGGTTTCATCGTGATGATCATCCTTGTTGTGTGCTGCAAGTCTCGTCAACGCTTGAGACGAAACAGGTGAGTGAGTGAGTGAGTGAGTGAGTGAGTGAGTGAGTGAGTGATCGATTGAGTGAGTGAGTGAGTGAGTGAGTGAGTGATCGAGTGATCGAGTGAATGAGTGAGTGAGTGAGTGAGTGGGTGAGTGGGTGGTTTGGTGGGTTGGTTTTTGGGTTGTCGGGTGTGCGAGTGAGTGAGTGAGTGAGTGAGTAAGTAGGTGACCGAGTGAGTGAGTGAGTGAGTGAGTGAGTTGGTGGGTTGGTGGGTTGGTTTTTGGGTTGTTGGGTGTGCGAGTGAGTGAGTGCGTGAGTAAGTAAGTGACCGAGTGAGTGAGTGAGTGAGTGGGTGGGTTGGTGGGTTGGTTTTTGGGTTGTTGGGTGTGCGAGTGAGTGAGTGCGTGAGTAAGTAAGTGACCGAGTGAGTGAGTGAGTGAGTGGGTGGGTTGGTGGGTTGGTTTTGGGGTTGTTGAGTGAGTGAGTGAGTGAGTGAGTGAGTGAGTGATGTGGGTGGGTTGGTGGGTTGGTTTTCGGGTTGTTGGGTGTGCGAGTGAGTGAGTGAGTGAATGAATGGGTGGGTTGGTGGGTTTGTTTTTGGGTTGTTGGGTGTGCGAGTGAGTGAGTGAGTGAGTGAGTAAGTGATCAAGTAAGTGATCGAGTGAGTGAGTGATTGAGTGATTGAGTGAGTGAGTGAGTGAGTGAGTGAGTGAGTGAGTGAGCGAGTCAGCAATAGTAACACAAACTAGTCATCGTGGTATGCCTTTCATAAGAGTTGACTATTTGAATGTTGGTGAATGGGGCGATCTGTGGATGTGGTGATCATGATATCAACTACTGGTCTAAATGGCCCAGATTCGATATAATATATCTCGCCGTAATGTCACTGGACCAGTGCAGATTACTGTATACAACAACACCTTCCGCATTGGGGAACTCCAGTGTTATCATTCATCCGTTACACATAATGAAGTTATCAATCCGAGATAACACATATGTCTGATGACAGATCTGAATGAGATGCATGTAGTTCAGAACAGATCTTATTCAGTAAAACATAATTTTACATGGACATGCAAGCCTAACTTTAGACACCATCCCACCACGTAAAACATACTTTTGTAAAAGTGAAATACTCTGCCTACATTCTCAACCAACTAGGTCTGCCATGCAAGTTTATGTAAAACACATGGTAATAGCAACATTGAAACATGATATACATGTTAAAGATATAAACTGTCTCGTTTTGCTCCATGATGTTAACACAATTTGGGACTCACACTAATTCATGTATTTGCTTATGATTTATCGTTACATAATTTCTCTTCATGGAGAAACTAGTATACAAATATTGGTCCAAAATAGTTTCTCCTCAAGAAATATATTATTTTCAATTATAGTGACTGAATATGGTTCTAGGCCGCTTTTAGCAATATGTCAACACTATCACGGCAGAAATGGGCTTCACACACTGTACCCATGTGAGGAAAGATCCCGGGCCTTCAGCGCCACTTGTGAACTCTTTAACCACAAGGATACCCTCTCGCCCCAATTACAATTGTCGTGAACACACACAATGTCCTTTTACATTAGGCATGATAATTCTAACCAAGCAGGGGCACGGGTGGCCCAGTCGTCTAAGCGCAGCGATTCGCTGTGCAGAGTTGCGTCCCTTGGGCATGCCAGAAATCTATGATTGTGGCTTCGAATCCCGGTTCGCCCCGATTATGTTTCTAGGTTTGTCAGCACCATACCCGTGCTCGATGGTGTCACCGAAGTGGTAAACGTCTGAGACATGAATCGCTTCAAGCTTTCCTCCCACATTAAGCTGACACTACGCGATATAATTGTAATACTGCTCAAAGCGGTGTTAAACCCAACTCACTCACTCTAACCAAGCAGTAAACTTGCAAGTTTCAGCAGTACGTCACACCAGTCCAGTTCACGCATGTGTCAGCAGACGCCATTGATGCTCGAGTATATGCCGTCGTGGATGAAGCAGCGATGTATGATGCGCTCACTGCAGGGGGACAACCAGCCAGTGACGGTTATGATGAGCTGAGATCGGTCAATCGTTCAGACATATCACGTGACCTTGCGCATGCCTACACAACTGAACAAGCGTTACCCCAAGTGTTCAGTTAAATGACGCTATATAAATACATCACGTGACCTGAAACATGCAGATATATCTCAAGCATCCATATATTTTGTCTACCTGGATCTGATGTAGCTCGAGGCTGTGTGTGTGTGTGTGTGTGCGTGTGCGTGCGTGCGTGTGTGTGTGTATGTGTCTGTGTGTGTGTGTGTCTGTGTGTGTTTGTGCATGTGCGTGTGTGTGTATCTCTGTGTGTGTGTGTGTTTGTGTGTATATCTGCGTGTGTGTCTGTGTGTATGCGTGCGTGCGTGCGTGTGTGTGTGTGTGTGTGTGTGTGTGTGTGTGTGTGTGTGTGTGTGTGTGTGTGTGTGTGTGTGTGTGTGTGTGTGTGTGTGTGTGTGTGTGTGTGTGTGTGTGTGTGTGTGTCGATGATTTGGAAAGGGCTGTATTCACTTAGCCGTCATGTGACCAATACTTCAGTACCCTGATGAATGTTTGCAGCAACATCATTCGCACTTAAGGCTCGATTTCGTAGTACCTCGTTCTAATCGATGCTGTACTCATCATGTTGACCTGGAACGCCCTCAACGTAATCGAACCTCAACATTTTGGGTTTGTTGGTATTTGTTCCATAGTCTGCTTATCACAGACTGTGAAACATTAAACGCGTTGGCTATTGGCTAATCAATAAGAGAGACAGAAATAATGGTCCACATAGATTAATTGACCTTCATTGAAAGTGCCAAAATCAGGAATGACACCCTGTGCACGTGTGTGGCGCTACTGCGTGCGGCGAGTGCAAATTATTGTACGTGTTTTTCTTGCTGCACGTTGCCTGTGTATGTTACTCCTACTCTGAATTGAGAAACAAGTTCATTAAACATGCAACAATTTACAATAATATTTCTATCAAAGTAAGAACATTGATTTTATCAGAAATGTCAGTCTGTTCCTATGTCATGTGTTATGTGTATGGGTGTATGCTTTTATATGTTTGTTAGTATATCAGATGCATTTAGACTTGAATTGAAACAAGAAGGCTTGGGTTTGCGTAATTTTGCTTGAATAGTACACCTGGGAAGCTGGCTGCCTGAGCGGGTTAAGTAATTCTGTCATAAGTGAAGCTTGTAGCTAATCTGCATTATAGTATAAGGTTGGGGTGATTCAAAAATAGTTAGTTTTTTCTGTTTCTTGGGTGTTGGCCAGACCTGTATTTTTAATCTCCTCATTTTTAATGTTAAAGTTAGAACACTGTGTGAGAGATTGTATCCCATGTCGGGGCTTGTGAAACTGAACTAGAAATCATGTTGATATTTGCAAATGTGTGCCCTGGAAAACTTGCATTGTGAGCTTATGTGGAACTATGGATATATGTGTTTTCGTGGACCAAGGAGTGGAGTGAACAATGAAACATGGGAATCAGGGTGACTATATAAGTATACAGTTTGCTGTAGCCCTTTGGTGGGGATATTATTGTACATGGTAGCCCAAGCCTTATTCTCCCATAGTAAACTTAGCTGTATTTGTAATCTATCATGCATTGTTAATAAATATCCGTCTTAACAGTTGTGCAAATCCTTTATTTGTGCGAATGGATTTGGAGTGTATCCCTTCGTTCCACTTCCACTCGTAACACATGTAAATATAGAAAGAAACACCCCATTGTAAATTTGATTAAAATGTGCATGCATGACCATGCTTTTATATCATTATCGAGCTTTTGTTTTGTAATTTCATACTGAATAAAACTGTCTGCCTGTATTTCCGTGTGTCCGTCTTTTCTTCCTTTTAATACTTGGTAATAACATTTTATATTTCATGACCCCCTACTTTGTTTAAAGAGTATACACAGTTATTGTATAGGGGAGAAGTAGACTGAAGTCACTATAAATATGATTGAGGAAGTCGTTACTTCCCAAGCGCACACCAAATTTAGGTTTATCATACAGAAAATACCAAACAATTTCCGTGCAGTGACACCAGTGTCACTCATCGAATCTGCATGCCTCGCTGTACGACTAAACCCCCGGCCGTGGATAGTGGGTTCTGTCTGTTGTGTTAATGCAGGAACTGTTCCCATTCTACCCACCGTTTGTGTTTGTGTTGGGCTCCTATTGAGCTAGAAGGTTGTAGTCAAGGCACACACTCACATATTCTACCCGTCTAATGGGATGGGGTGGTCAGGCTCGCTGACTTGGTTGATACATGACATCGATCCAAAGTGCGTTGATCGATGGTCATGATGTCAATCACTGGATTGTCTGGTTCAGACTTGATTATTTTACAGACCGCCGTCATGTAGCTGGAGTATTGTTGAGTGTGGCGTTAAACAACAAAGAAACAAACATATTCACATATTCTTTGTTAGACTAAACCCCAAGCAACTTATGGTCAAAAGTCGGCTTGACCAGTGCTTTGTTGCTTGTGTGTGATCATACCGAACTGTTGTGGATCCTTGTTCATAATATCAATCACTGGGTTTAGAGATCCGCACTCGATTACCTGCAGACCGCTGTTACAAATGTAACCATTATTGAGTTCGGTGTAAAACAACAAAGAAACAAGGTGGTCAGTCGGAGTCTATTTCTTGTCTGGTTTGCATTTTTCAAAATATTGTGTGGCTTCAAGTTAAACGACATAATAAATGCATGTGATTCCTATATCGTTAGCGTGTCTTTTATTTATGATTCAGGTAATGACATCAGGGTGCAATTTCTTCTTCCATGCTGTCTACGTATCTGCCCCAAAGATTCTCTGTTCCACCCCATACTTCCTCGGGTGGATTCTACGACGATCTACACTCACTACCACTTTCTGCAGTCTTCCTAGATCGAGCGGTTGACACGCTGTTATTCAACTTGAATACTGCTCAAAGCTGCATCAGAGCAACTCACTCCGCAAGTGTAACCACAACCTCAAATCTCCAAAGCCATACTCCACACGTCCCAGACTGCAACGTTGACTCGCAAGCGCCACACCACACGTCCCTAACTGCAACTTTGACTCGCAAGCGCTACCCACACGTCCCTAACTGCAACTTTGACTCGCAAGCGCCACACCACACGTCCCTAACTGAAACTTTGACTCGCAAGCGCTACCCACACGTCCCAAACTGCAACTTTTACTTACAAGCGCTACACCACACGTCCCTAAATGCAACTTTGACTCGCAAGCGCTACCAACACGTCCCAGACTGCAACTTTGACTAGCAAGCGCCACACCACACGTCCCTAACTGCAACTGTGACTCGCAAGCGCCACACCACACGTCCCTAACTGAAACTTTGACTCGCAAGCGCTACCCACACGTCCCAAACTGCAACTTTTACTTACAAGCGCTACACCACACGTCCCTAAATGCAACTTTGACTCGCAAGCGCTACCAACACGTCCCAGACTGCAACTTTGACTCGCAAGCGCCACACCACACGTCCCTAACTGCAACTTTGACTCGCAAGCGCTACCCACACGTCCGAGACTGCAACTTTGACTCGCAAGCGCTACCCACACGTCCCTAACTGCAAATTTGACTCGCAAGCGTCACCCCACACGTCCCTAACTGCAACTTTGACTCGCAAGCGCTACCCACACGTCCCTAACTGCAACTTTGACTCGCAAGCGCTACCCACACGTCCCTAACTGCAACTTTGACTCGCAAGCGCTACCCACACGTCCCAGACTGCAACTTTGACTCGCAAGCGCTACCCACACGTCCCTAACTGCAACTTTGACTCACAATCGTCACCCCACACGCTCCTAACTGCGGCATTGACTCACACACAACACACACATCTCCTTCACACACCCTGTTCTACCCTACACCACCCAAACCTTCCCTGTCGTATCCTACACCGACTTAACTCTAACTGACAGCTCCCTCACCTCCATAACTCTCTCCCACACACACCCTGTTCTACCCTACACCACCCAAACCTTCCCTGTCGTGTCCTACACCGACTTAACTCTAACTGACATCTCCCTCACCTCCATAACTCTCTCCCACACACACCCTGTTCTACCATACACCACCCAAACCTTCCCTGTCGTATCCTACACCGACTTAACTCTAACTGACATCTCCCTCACCTCCATAACTCTCTCCCACACACACCCTGTTCTACCATACACCACCCAAACCTTCTCTGTCGTGTACTACACCGACTTAACTCTAACTGACACCTCCCTCACCTCCATAACTCTCTCCCACACACACCCTGTTCTACCCCACACCACCCATACCTTCTCTGTCGTATCCTACACCGACTTAACTCTAACTGACATCTCCCTCACCTCCATAACTCTCTCCCACACACATCCTGTTCTACCCTACACCACCCAAGCTCTAAGCCACGCCAACAACCAGAGTGACACATGTGTTGTTAGTCACCCATATAAACATCATCGAGGAAGTTGTAACATTACAGCTCCACACCAGATTTAGGTTAATCATACAGTTGATACTTACCGTATTCGACGTAATAAGCTCCCAGGGCGCTCTGAAAATAAGAAATAGGGGCTCTTTTTGGAATATTATTTTCCGGAAAAACAGAGTTGAAAGTTCCTAAATTTCGTGGTTTATGCTGACAACCTGAAATGTTTATATACGACATATATATTTTTCCAGGATTTAATTGCCCATAATTAAGGGTGCATATAACACAGGAGTGCGTATTATATACGAATAAATAAGTATTGTGTACATTGATTGGAAGGGGTGCTAATTGAGATTGTTCACTAGCCAATATATTAGCAAATATGGCCGTGGGAGCTTATTAGAGCCTGGCGCTTATTACGTCGGAAACGGTAATAGTTTCCTCCTCATTGTGTACAGAATGCGTCCTGCTCAACCTGTCTACATATATCGCTATACAGGCATAGCCACGTCTGCTGATGTTGTGTTCTGTCCGCATTGTGTTCATGCATGAACTGTTCTCATTCACCGTGCTGTTGAGTGTGTGTTGTTGGGCTCGACATTGAATAAGAAGGTTATATCCAAAGTCCACACATGCATATGCCTGGTTGCAATAGGCCCCGAGCAACCTATGGTCGAACGAGTCGCTGAATGGATCGGGTTGATCACTGTTTGGTTGATTCGTGTCATCATACCCAAATGATCCATAATATCAATCACTGGATTTACTGATCAAATGTTGAATATTTGAACACTGTTGTGACCTAGGTGAACTGTTGCTGAGTGAGGTGTAAAACAACAAACACACACGTACAAGGTGGCTAGTGGAATGAGCCTCATATCCGGAATGTATGCATTGCTTCTTTTGGGCATCAAGTGAAAAACATAATACATGCATGTGATCCCTTTGCTGAGGGCGGCACGGGTGGCCCAGTCGTCTAAGGCGCCGCGAAACGCTGTGCAGAGTTGCGTCCCGTGGACACGCCAGAAATCTATGATTGTGGGTTCGAATCCCGGTTCGCCCCGAATATGGTTCTAGGTTTGTCAGCACCATACCCGTGCTCGTGGGTTTCACCGAAGTGGTAAACGTCTAAGACCTGCATCACTTCGGGCTTTTGCCCCACATTAGGCTGACATGTTGGATACAACTGGAATACTGTTAAAAGCGACGTTAAACACAACTCACGCACTCACTCATCTTTGCTGAGATTGATGCTGTTTATTATTCTGATGACTAACGCGTTAACCACAGATCATACAGGTACGGAACGAGGGTTAATCAACTTTGTTAAAAGTGACGTAATGTTTGACAACATCAGGGTGCAAATTCTACTTCAAACCTGACAACATCTCTACCCAAAAGTTTGGTTTGAACTATGCGTTAGGCTTTCATATCTGCAGTGTCAGTATGCATACGGCTGTGCACTGAGGGAAGTGTGTCTATTGTTCACCTGACCTACCTTTACCCACAGCCTGAACTAACTTAGACATCATGAATAGTAATGAGAAAAAAATGTATATAATATGCAATGATTGCCTTCCTGTTTTGTTTGTCAAAATGTCAGCTACCTTCAACCCGTAATGGCTTACCCTACCCACATCAAGGGAATGACTATAACAGCCTTGACATGTGCGAGGCGTTTGGTTTGAACTGTGCGTTAGGCTTTCATATCTGCAGTGTCAGGATACATACTGCATGCACTGAGGGACGTGTGTCTGTTGTCCCCCTGACCTATATGACACTGAAGCTAATAGCAGTCCTGAATAGTCACCACCATGTATTTACAGTTTGATGGGAGTTACAATTTCACACCAATGTCCCTTGTGAATGGGACATTCACTGAGACTTACTGAGTTGCTTAATCTGTCATGCGGATCCTGATACAAATATAGCCAATACAGTCCATGCATGTCCATAATGTTTGGCAAGTCTAGATTACTGAAGAGTGTATCTGGGCTTCTTTGTTTTATTTTTAAAGATAATTTAATAACGTTTTTGTCTGTAAGATAGGTTTATTTCAGAGACAAGATGTTAATCTGTGAGTTGCCTTACTTTGATGATTGAGTGAGTGAGTGAGTTGGGTTTAACGCCGCTTTTAACAGTATTTCAGTTATATCACAGCGTATCAGCTTGATCTTGAAGCCCAAAGTGATGCAGGTCTCAGACGGTTACTTCACTTTAGGGAAACCCACGAGCATGGTGCTGACAAACCTAGAAACATAATCGGGGTGAACCCGGATTCGAACCAACAATCATAGGTTCCTGGCGTAAACAAGGGACGCAACTCTTCACAGCGAATTGTGGCGCCTTAGACGACTGGGCCACCCGTGTCGCCCTTGAGGATCAGTGACTCTTAGTGAAGAATAGTCACCGCGACTCGAGGTCATTGCTAATTCAAGGATAAAGTGATTACGGGTGACTTGTTGGATTGCGTGTCGTCGTATAGTTGCTCATGATATCAACCTCTGGTCAAGTCTCCACAATTTACACCCTGAATACTGCTCATTGCTGAGTTATAAAGGCCTGGGGCACTGCAACAATCAAATACACTTTCATGTTTTTGGGTTTACGTATATATACGACGATGCATTCACTCAAGAAAGGATTTGTGTATCTGTGTCTAACAAACGACAACCCTACGTCTCTAGTTTCAGTTTCTGTGTAGTTATTTTAAACTGTAAATTATGTAAGGACGCGAGCCACTGACACCAACATTATTATTTATGAAACCGCCCTACTAAATCAAAAACATGAAACGGAAAAATAACGAAATAAGTGCTTACGTTGTTTAAACATTGCATATCTATGGATCTCTAACATCAACGGGAATCAGATGTATTCCTATTTCTCTTAATGAGCATAATTTCTTCATGTAATGCTATATCTTAATAGTTAACATGTGTTGGATTGTAGGTTCACAAAACGTACCTTAGTGATAATAATGTCCGGGTAAATTTTCAAAGCAGCAGCTCTGCCTTACGCTCTGTGAGTGAGGACAATCCATCATCCCGGAATCACGGATCCGACAATCAGATGTGTGTTTAACCAACGACATTCATGGTTTTTGTATTAGATCTGCAGTTAAATTCAGTAAACTACGGTTATAACAAATTCAAAGGGACCCCTGGTTCGTTATAACCGTAGTTCATTATAAGCATACATACAACATACATACAGCAAATGGCCGGGACCAACAAATACGTTCGTAATATCCGTCAGTTCGTTATAAGCGTGTTCGTAGTATACTGAAGATGAAATCAGCAATACGGAAGTCACGGCTAGCCAAGTCTACAAAGGCATCACAAGTAGTTGTACACAGTTGGTGAATGCTATGTTCAATGTTCAATGTTCCTCCCTCATTAGTTACTAGTAAACATCTAAGACAAACATCAGATTGGATTATTCTACCTTATTAGTTACAAGTAAACATCTAAGACTGACATCGCTTTGGATTTTCCTCCCTTAGTAGTCACTAGTAAACATCTAAGACCTACATCTACTTCGAATTTCCTCCCTTATTAGTTACTAGTAAACATCTAAAACAATCATCACCTTGGATTTTCCTCCCTTATTAGTTACTAGTAAACATCTAAGACCACCATCACCTTTGATTTTCCTTCCTTATTAGTTACTAGTAAACATCTAAGACAACCATCACCTTAGATTTTCCTCCCTTAATAGTTACTAGTAAACATCGGTGACCAACATCACCTTGGATTTTCCTCCCTTATTATTTATTAGTAAACATCTATGACCAACATTACCTTGGACTTTAAGTCTTTAAAGTCTAATGGTCACATAAGTGTCAGAATATACGGACCAAGTACAGTGGCATGTTGATGACAAACCCTGTAAGTTTCCAATTCAAATGCTGTAGCAGGTCATACCATCTTGTAACTACATCGCCCCGATGGCTTTAAGAAATCACATGTTCACAGATAGACACTGACACCCCAAAGCTAGATACACCAGTGAGTGGATGGGTTTGATGGAACAATTGACTTGTTTTTGCATGTGTTTATGACAGGTGGGGCAGTTTATGCTAACCTTTTCGCTAACACCTGGTATCATCACTGTTTGAATGTGATTTATAAGCTCATGATATAGTCGGAATCGTTAAATCGAATCTGCTTTAAGTAGATATTTCCAATGATTATGTTGCTTTAATTCAACAGCAAGTTATATCATGGCTTATGCAGGACATGTTATTCTTTTCGCGAGCACATGGCGTCATCACTGATTTTCAGTGATTCACTCATAATGTTCACCGCTCGTTTGCCTTTTACACCCAGACAATAATAACTGATTATTCCATAGCGTTGACTATTTATACAGTGACATTGAAAGCTATGAGAGCATGAAATGTCTTGGACCTTTACTATCTAGGTGAAACAGAATCCAGGAGAATAACAATTTCAGGTTCCAGGCATGCCAAATGCTGTAGTGACCCTCACTTGCCTATGATCCTCACAAACACCATCGATAGCAACCCTTCTTAATCACAGAGAACTAACACATATTAAGAAAAACTGACATCCTTTGACATGATCATAAATATGCTTAAAAGTCAAGTATGTTCTTTATTTGTGAAACTGTCACAGTTCATTTCAGGAAATATTATATGTGGAATTGTTTAAACTTCACCTTCAATATCTTCACAGAAATATTTGCGTTAAAATATTACAAGGAAAACAAATATTAACTGGAAGAAAGGTTTCGAACAACTTATGATACAATGCTCAACGCTGTTTTTTATCATTATTTCAAACACCTGTGCATGATAATATTTCCTTCTGTTCACGAGAGAGGGGTCACGTCCAACATCCTGGTAAAGACATGCGACTATCAGCAGGAGACATAAGTTTAAGGGATTGTGAAAGAAGGGTGATTGATATAAGATAGCACTACTTCCACCATCCCTCCAGTGTGATACAGGCGACTCGTGGGTTACATACTGCGGGGTCTGCATTTGTACCAACAGGAAACATCCGTACATAAGTCTGATCAAAATGTAAGTATATGCTGGTGTTATATGCTTGATAGTTTAAGACATAAGGGAGAAAATGCATGGATGTCAACTTCTTTAGTGTGAGGAACACGACGGTTCGGAGTATATAACCGATGAATGAGTAAGTATATACTCCGAAACGTAGTGTGCTTCACAATAAAGAAGTTGACGTCCATAAATTCTCTTCCTTATGTGTATCACTTCTTAATGCCTTTTAAAGACTTAATCTAAGAAATGACATTCAGTGTGTATGAGTTCAGTAGAACATGACCTTTAAAAGAATGAGGACTAAACGGTATTAACGTATCAGCTTCCTTCCAGTGTGAAAGGTTATCTTCGTGTAAACTGCACCTTCACGCACAATAGTTTTAATGCTCATTGATAAGTACTAGATTCCATAAATGGTTCATCCTCAGCGTCCATCCTGATTTTATTCTCAACTTCCCGGGGAACATACATACCACACAGCTGGCCTAACTTTACAATTGTTTTCTGAATATTTATTCTTTGTTTATGATCTTAGTTTGTGCAGTCAACACTTGTTCTACTTTTAATCTACTTGTTGTATTGTGCATGTTACACAAACTGTTTTTTTTATATCAATTTCAGTCAACAGAATGACCGTACCCGTGATGATGTGGATAGCATGCTTGCTGGCTGTGACTGAAGGTAAACACTGCATTGCTAATATTGCTGATCTGGTCTGGTAATATCCATACTTTAACATATCTAAGTGGTAGTTGGACATTGTAACACAAATGAAGTCAGGGTTGTCTTATAAGCCAAGGTGAAACGAGGATTAAGGTCAAGATAATGTCCCTTATATACGTACGTGCATGCACAAGGTTATGCTTTTATGTGGCTGTTTGTACTATACCAGTCGTATTCCTGCTAAGAATTCAACTCCCTTTTTGCTTGTACTATATGTTCCCGTGTTTTTCAGTGAATAATTGACTTGACTTTGCATGTGTTTGTCATGTGTGCCATTGGTGGGGCAGGATACGCTCACTTTTTCGCGACCACCTGGTATCATTTCGATTTGACGGGCATTCATAAATTCATGCTTTTGGTATAGTCGGAATCGTACAATCGACTCTGCTTTATATAATATAATTATCATAAAGGTATCCCTACAAAGTGTCGCATTTTAACATGGATACCCCACACTTACACCTACTCCGTGCCAGCCTCTCCCACAGCAGCAAGCGTCAGGCATTGTTATTACATCTTTTGGTGTGAGGGAAGGACGTGGGAACGAACCACTAATCATGACCTAACGCTCTATTCACTACAACAGGGAGTCTGTAAATGCTGTGTGAATGTTGCATGCTCTTATGATTCAAATGCGGAATGTCATTTGCCTGATAAATGAAGTCAAACTGATATTATAACAATTGTGAACTATAAACACCATTCTTGTCTTAATCACGATCGTATGTGTAGCTTGTTTAGGTATATACTCAGTATTACTCTTATTACAACCATACTCATTATCCATTAAATCATATTCATGAAACACTATGAATACATACGTGCATCTTTCCTTGCAGCAGATCCATGTATTGATAATCAACACTGTTCAGACTGTGACAACACAACTGGAAATTGTCTCACTGAGTGTGACACTGGGTATTTCGATCAGAAATGCAGCTCAGTTTGTAGTGGTAACTGTAAGAACAAGACATGTATAGTTTCAACCAATGGTTCTGGTAACTGCACTGACGGGTGTGTGCCAGGATATCAAGGCGCCAGCTGCAACATACCATGTGACAGTCCAGGGGGTAACTGTACAGCATGTCCAGGTGGTTGTGATGGAGGATATTGTCAGTTGAACACCTCCTGTGTGTCTGGATGTGTAGACTCCTACTACGGGACTGACTGTGATGGAAAATCAGGTAGGTGATATTTTATAGCTAGGTTTTATATTATTACTATCATATAGGCTACAAAGATATCCACGAGTCGATCAGATCTGTACTCTCGGTTTGTTGTTTAACGCCCCCTGCAGCAATATTCTAGTTATATGACGGCGGTTTGTAAATACTCGAGTCTGGACCAGACAATCCAGTGACTGATATGAACTTGAATCCACATACAACATCCTAGTCAGCGAGCCACGATCCCGTTAGTTGCCTCTTACATCAAGCATAGTCGCCCCTTATGGCAAGCATAGGTTGCTGAATACCTAAGTAAAGATATTTTATAAAAAAATCCCGAGCTTCAGTCAAGAACGTGTATTCCTGTGAACTTATGATTCACATGAGCATTTGTAAATGCCCATGCATTTTATCTTGATACGCATGGCAACCATAAAGTTTCAGTAGTGAGTGAGTGTAACAGCTGAATTTGACAGGAAAGACTGAGGTGATGGTCGCAGTGTGATACTCCAAATGTATCTTGCTGTAACGTTGAGTGTCTGACTGTGACTCCTTGTACGGAGTGCTGCAGGCTGGTTTTACGTATTCTCTCCACACTATGTAGTCTGGAGGATGTCTGGAGGATGTCTGACTGTGACTCCAAGTACGGAGTCCTGCAGGCTGGATGTACGTATTCTCTCCACACTATGTAGTCTGGAGGATGTCTGACTGTGGCTCCTAGTCCGGAGTCCTGCAGGCTGGTTGTATGTATTCTCTCCACACTATGTAGTCTGGAGGATGTCTGACTGTGACTCCTAGTACGGAGTACTGCAGGCTGGTTGTATGTATTCTCTCCACACTATGTAGTCTGGAGGATGTCTGACTGTGACTCCTAGTACGTAGTACTGCAGGCTGGTTGTGCGTATTCTCTTCACACTATGTAGTCTAGGGGATGTCTGGAGGATGTCTGACTGTGACTCCTAGTATGGAGTGCTGCAGGCTGGTTGTGCATATTCTCTCCACACTATGTAGTCTGGAGGATGTCTGACTGTGACTCCAAGTACGGAGTGCTGCATGCTGGTTGTACGTATTCTCTCCACACTAAGTAGTCTGGAGGATGTCTGGGGGATGTCTGACTGTGACTCCTAGTACGGAGTGCTGCAGGCTGGTTGTACGTATTCTCTCCACACTATGTAGTCTGGGGGATGTCTGGAGGATGTCTGACTGTGACTCCTAGTACGGAGTGCTGCAGGCTGGTTGTACGTATTCTCTCCACACTATGTAGTCTGGGGGATTTCTGGAGGATGTCTGACTGTGACTCCTAGTACGGAGTACTGCATGCTGGTTGTGCGTATTCTCTCCAAACTATGTAGTCTGGAGGATGTC